>NC_088684.1:98187255-98489679 GCF_028017835.1 Emys orbicularis
ACTAAATAATGACAAAATCTTTTAGAGAGTTGGAAAGTTTGGTGAAGGACAGTCTTGTTCAGAAGATTATTGTCTTTGCCATTGCCCCTTTGGAGATGATATTAATCTCAAAAGAGGCTGTGGGAGAAAGTCTGCTAGGGGAACGTGGGCAGGCAAGTTTCCTGGGCATTCTGAATTTTAAGAATAACCTAAGAAATTATTTATGAGCTGAAGCTCTTTATATTGTTTTGTTCCCCCTTTCCCCCCTGAAACTGTCCAATTGTTAGTATTAACCCGTCATATATGAATTTTATAGTGTGCCTTCAAAATAACCTGATATAACTGACAAACGGACAGTAAAATTGAAAAATACACATTTACCACATTTTAATCTAGATGTTAGTTCCATTACTAAACAGGTATCTTTCATAAAAACAACTGGGAAATTTTGTACTGAGTGGAAGATTTTCAAATGAACATAATACTGTTTAAAGATCTCATATTCTGGAAACCAAAGTCTGTAGAACTAGTACAGGATGATGATCAGTAGGGTAAGCTTTACCACATTGGTGAGGCAATCTGCTGTACCCTGGAAATGGAGAGAGAAACACTTAGGTGAATGTTTGTAGTCCAGTTTATATCCCCCTTTTAATCCTTGGGCCAAATTCATTCCTGCTGTGACTTCAATGGCCATCATCAATATATTATTGCTGAGACTATCAGCAGTACTATTAGAGCTGGTCAAAATATAACAAAGGGAAAACAATTTCACAAAAATTTACCGAGTTGCTTTTCCCCATCTTCTGCAACAATTTTCCATGATATTTTTGGATAAACTTTTCATTTACTCAAAACTCCATTGCCAGTAAGAAGACACAATTTCAAGTAAACTAAAAATGTCAATACCAATTTTGAGTTTCAGTAAAACTTATCATGAAGATCCCATGAAAAACTGAATTTTGACAAACAATATTTTTTTGAAAAGTTTCATTTTTTAAAGAAAGATCACTTTTCAACACAATTTTCTCTTGTGAAAAAGTTCAGCCTGCTGTCATTGCTGTTTATTATATACAATGAAGAGCATGAGGTTCCCAACTCTTTGCACATTGGCTAAAGAACTGATGTCTTTGTTACTGAACTTTCTTTCTGTTAATGAGGACCACATTTGAATTTGTGACCTAGACATGAATAGGTCCACATCTCCCCAATACCCTGAGCTACCTAGAGTTAAATATGGTTTCTTCTGTAATAGGTATTTTTATTCCAGAAGCCAGTGGACCTAATTGCTTGATTGAAAAATAACTTGCAATTACTTTAAATCCAACCATTTTATGACTTTGAGTTTTATATACAGAAGAAGTTTTGAAACTGGGAAGCTTTTCTTTTATATACAACCTGCCTTCAATTAAAAGTAGCAGCTGCAGGTACTTTGTGTCATGACAAGCCCATTATAAGCAGCACTGGGGATAAATCCTGAAGTCACTGGTGGAGCTGAGGGGGGTAGGAGAATGTGACTGCCTCCGGTGGCCTTTAGCTGTATGTGTGATGCCTTTTCAAGCATATTATGCAATTGACAAAAGGAGGTATAAAACAATTTTTCACACAGATCTGAAGAGTGAACCTGTGCTGCACTTATCTGGCAGCAGCAGCTCTTGTCCTTCAGGGCTGGGCATTGCTCCCACTTTGGGCACTACGACATGGCACATGGGGTTTTGTATTGCCACAACCCCATATATGATATTGCATTGCCTCTCACTCAGATTTTGCCTAGCTGACCCTCTGTCATGATGGAGGCTGGCTCTGCTACTTATTGAAGTCAGTGGGAGTTTTGCCATTGAATTCAAAGGGAGTGGCATGTGATCTGAGGAGCTTGATTCTACCCATTATTTTGAGGTTTTTCCACTAAATTGAGTGGAAGCAGAATCAAGCCCTAGGACAACAGCTCAGTCAGAATTGTGAAGTCTGCAGGCTTCATGAGACTGGGGATAGATTTTAAAAGTTTAGAAGCACTTATACCCATAAATTTGAATATATTCTATGGCTCCTGGGACTCTATTTTTTAAATATATGCTGGAAGAAAAAGATGAAGAATGTCCCATCTGGCCTTTTCATGTTTGGAGTGAGTGGTTGCAACTCTGGCAGCCAATGGGACACCTACTTGCTGTACGGCAAGTGAAAGAACATCAGATCACAATCGTACCTGATTGTGGTTTTTATGCACTGTTTTTGAATTGACTATAAATCTGAGGAGTGAATTAACATTTTGATTCTGTATCTACTGCTCTACATTGCTCACTTTTCCAAGGTCTAGTGAATTGAGTGTGATGTATTGCCAACTTTATTTTCAGTTAGTTTAACAAAAAGGTGCTATCTATAATTGCCTGTCTTTTTGTTTTACAAAGTCTGGACTGGAATTGATTGAAAAATGAGAGATTTTTCATGACAAAATTAATGTAGAAATAATGTTTAAGTTTTCAAAAGGAATGATTTTTGGTTTATTTGAACACTTGCAGAAAATAAAAAACGTCATTTTCATTCCTTCCACTCTTCTCACTCCCCTTCTCCCTCTGGAAGAGGGGAAGAGGGTGAAAAGAACAAAAAAGAGGGTTGTCAAAAATCATCCTGAAAAAGTGGAAAATGTTCACGAAAATTTGTTTTTGAAACAAGGCCATTTTTCAATGAAAAACATTTTTGTTCAAGCAATTTTGACCAGCTCCAGCCTGAAAGGTCAAAGTATAAGACTTCCTCAGTCTGCGCCTTCCCTCAAAAATGGAACCATTCATTAGGAAACACCTTTCACTGGCAACTGTCACAAGAGACTGTTTATGGCAACAGTCAACTCACACCTGGAGGTTTCTTACCTGCTACATTAATTCTAATTATCCCCCCAAAACTATGGCCTCTGTGTGGCCAGAGGCTTAGAACTGCCTGCTTTGGAACAACATAAAGTGGCATCTGGAGTATTTCAGTTGCTTTTTTGCACTTGGATTAAAAAAAAGTTGAATTTTATAAAAACGAATGTCCCAGTTCTATAACTCTTGTGGCAATTACTTTAGTGTGACTACTTGTGCAAGGGTTGCAGAGCAGGCATCAGATACCACAGTGATGAGGGTGATATAAGCATCTGAATAGAATAAACTTGACTACAGAAAAATTAATAGTTTGCCAATGAGAGAGAAATATCTGTTTAAAAACTATTGCTCCCCCTGCCCCAATTCTGATACCAATGGCCAGGGCCGGCTCTAGGTTTTTTGCCACCCCAAGCAAAAAAAAATTTGGCTGCCCCCCCCACCCCAGCCCTGGGCTCCCCCCTGCTCCTTGCTGCCCCAGCCCTGGGCTCTCCCCCCCAACCTGCACCCTCCTGCTGTCCCAGCCCTGGGTCACTGGTAACTCGCTCCCAGGGTGGGTCATTCAGCAGGAATTTTGGATGTGCACAGAACACAGACAGGATTGGTTCCCATATGGTTACAGAACTGCAGTAAAGTGGAACAACTTTCAGCTTGTGTGATTGGAGGATGTCTGGATGCATATTATAAGACTGTCCTACATAAATGAGGAAAAGTTGAGGTGCCTTTATTATTCTTTTGTTCCACTCTTTGTTTCTATAGGGAATTTGCCAATGCAATCACTGTCTTCCTTTTAAACAAATAAAATAAAACTAAAAAAAAAAAAAAAAAAAAAAAAAATGGCTGTTGAAAATAGCAATTCCAGTCCTAAAAATCACTGGGAAGCATTGCTTGCTCAATTTTATCCTACTTTTTCTACAGCAAGTTACAGTGGATCAGTATATTTGATTTGGGAGAAATGAAGTAACAGCTGCCCAAATTGAGCTTGAGCACTCCTGAATTTTGAGGGTGTTCAAATCTGGAAGGCAGGTGCTAGATTCCCTTTCTGAATATTAGCTATATCTGGAAAGGAAAAGTCAATTTCTGCTTCCATGGCTCAGAAGTGGAAATCGTCCTACATGCCTGGTACTGTATCTAAAGCTGCCCAGGTCCTCTAGCAGAGCCTCCCCTCCCTTACTTTTCATTTTAAATTCTAGTGGGATCCACGTACCTCCCTTGCTAGGCTTCAGATAGAGAGGTGCACTGTCCCTTTAGTCCACCCAATTCCTTCTTTGGGCACTGAAAGGTGAGGTCACACCAGTATCCCTAATCCAGTCTGGGGAAGTCTTCTGAAGGGGATATCTGGGGCAAAGCCTTCTGCTCCTTGGGCTGGGCACACTTGTCCCCCACTCACAGTGCCACCCCGTTCTAGCAGTCAGCTCTCCATTCACAGCAAGCTGCAGCATGGCTCAGCTACCTCACTCCCTCCCCCTCTCTTTCCTGTTGATAGCTGCCAAGGGATTGCTGGGAAATGTAGTTCTTTCCCTGCTCCAGGGCTGGCTCTATAGGCAGGGAGCTAGGCAAGGAACTACAGCTCCCAGGGTCCCATGGGTTCTCCACTTCTGCAGCGTTGCAAGAGGGGAGGAAGTGAGTTTAAAAAAAAAAAAAAAAGGATGGCCAGAATGCCACCCCCTGCACATGTGCTGCCCCAAACACCTGCTTGATTTGCTGGTGCCTAGAGCCGGCCCTGCCAATGGCCATAAAATGTCCTATTGAGGATATCTTTTTATTGAGGAAGGGAGGAGGCTGCAAAAAACCCTTTATGGGGCTTCTGCATTTCCTCTGTTCCACATAGTGCTCTGCAACAGCTGTTTCTGTAGCATCTTGGAGGGGTAGACTGTGGCAGATGATGATAGAAGCCAGGATGTGACCAATAGTTCAAGAAGTATGTAGATACTTTGGCCTGTGGTTGGAGGGTGGAGTCAAACAGTGGGCCTGGATGCTAGGCTGTAGCAGCTACTCTGATGACTTACTGTGTGTCTTGAAAGGGAAGAAGAATTCTATACTATTCTCCTGACATCTCTTTGCAAGGATCCTGTTTGCAAGGCCCAGTTTACTCTGGCTTTGTCCAGGTTTTGGCCCATAGACAGTGAAAACTGCTGGGTTTTTTTCAGTAGGCAAACAGTCTTTCCGTGCAGTCATCAGAAGTAATTTTATTACATTTTATCTTGCTGTTCTGCCTTTGATGTCTACCGTAAGTGTAATTATTAGAGCAGTTTGATCTAAGAACCCACTTCTCTTTTTTCTTTTCAGAAACTAAGCAACATTATCTTCACCAGAAACTTTAAACATGTTTGCTTTGGACATATGTACTTTACTTTCAAATATATTCCTTTTTTTAAATGATTCCTCTTGACATAGAATGAAATTGTTAAGCATTATAACTAGAAGTAGTTAAAAATGTTTTAGCAGGAAATTTTTTGGTACAAACATTAATTCAAGGTTTTTTATTTTTTATTTTAATTGAAAACTAAAATTTTGCTCAGATCTTCATTTAGAAAAACATACCATTTTCTGTCAGTGTTTCACAGAGGATGTTGTAGAGTCCCAGACAAACTAGTTGTATTCATTGTCCTGTTAACAGTTGTTTATTATTTCATATGGCTGACCTCTGCCCAGCAAAGACTTTTTATGAAGAGTGAATTGTTTCAGAGCTGACCCAAAGATAAACTTTGCCTAGAAAACCATGTTGTGGTCCAGTTTGTATACTCACTGACAAATACAGAAGGAGAGGATAATAGTCTTAATCATCACAGGTACCCTGACAAAATTATAATCTTACTTTTGTTAGTTCTTAAAAAAATTAATTGAGAAGATGTGGGATGTCACAACATAATAGAAAAAGAAGTTTAAGTAGCAGCCCTGGGAATGACTGGGCCTGTCCCAAACTAGGGTTGGTAGTTTCCAAAGCTGCTGCTTCTGCTTCATTCAGTGACATCCCACATTTTGTCTTATGGTCCTTTTACCTTTAGCAGCTAGGGTGAACTTCTGGTCCCCTGTAAGTAAATGTGAATTTTGCCATGGACTTTAGTGAGGCCAGGAATCACCAGTAAGAACTGCATATTTAATGCCAACGTCAGACAGAAGTGAAAAAAGTCACACATACTTTGTGTTTGTTTTCCTCCCCAATGAGATCAAGTGATGATGGGGGACTCTCCAAGTAAGGAATAAACTATGCTCTGAAAAATATGTACATCTATCAGTCATTTCACATATTCTATTAAAATGGAATTTATTTACAGAATACAAAAAGAAAACCTAGGAAAAATAAAGTAGAACCATCAGCTGCTTGCTTCAATAAATTATTTGGGAAGATAATTACTTACGCCAGTAAAAATCTTGGTTGTAGGAAAATATTACAAGAGCTAGAAAATTAAAACTTGGGTCATAATTTTCAAAAATAACCAATGATATTGGTACATTAGTGTGTGCATTTGTGTTTCCTTAAAGGTTCTGCTTTTCAGAAAGTGCTGAGTACACATTCTCTGAAAATCAGGTCCCTGTAAATGTCTCTTTTGGGCATCCAAAAATTCAGGCACCCAAAGTCATTTTGAAACTCTGGGTTTTATTTATGGTTACATACTTTGTTTATGGAAATTAGGGATTGATTCCACTTATCATTTCAACTAGCAAATACTGCAATATTGATTACCTAAAATAGACTGATTTTCTTTTTAAATGGATAACATTCCTCACATTTTTGTCACTGAAAATCTTGGTATGCACAAACTTAAGTATACTAAAATATTGGTAATTTGGAACTAAATTAGACAAAAACATTCCCATAAGATGATATCATTACAGAGTTGTTAATATTGTCCAATATTCTGCAATTGTTTGATGTAACAAATAGCCTAAATTATTTAAAAATGAGACAGAAAACATAAACCTGATTCAGTGATCAAGTATGACAAATGCAGTTTTTAATTTACACTCCCCAGAAGTGAAGAAGAAAAAAATGTATTGTACTTAAGAACATGATGCTTTACTAAGTAACCCATGTTCAACTGAATTAACTTTTCCCCCCATTAGATCAATTTAAGACAAAATTAATCAAAGTAAAGTTATTATTGCTCTGGAGGAAAAAAATGTATATAGTTGGTTCTGAAATGTCTTAAAGATACTAGAATCCCATAAAGCTAAAGTCTCCACAATATGAGTCATCTAAATAGCTGGAAGTATACATGCCTATACTTCCTTTGGGCACAATCATAACTAGGGAGTTGCATACCCACATAGGGTAAAAGTGGATGTAAAGAACCTCCTTAATCTGCTGTTGGGTTTACCCATATTGCAGATCATAATGCTGAGCGGAAGTAACCTCCACAAGACTATTACACTCCTTCTCACACAGGTGGGTGTACAATGAGTGGGTGGAGTTGTAGCTCAGCACTGGTTCTGCACATCAGCAAGCACAGCTGAGTTTGACTCAAAAACACTCAACCTGGTGTCTGATCTGCCCCTGTGGCTGCACAGTTTCATACTGCTGCTCACGCAGAGCTTGTGAGCAATCTAACCCATACCATTTTTGTTTCTGGTCAGAAAGACATCATTATGTCAGTTGGCAAATGATCACAATTGGACACTCCTATATTGAAATAATTCACACTTCTAAAGACTGAATCGCTTCCTAGATTTTTTTAATATTTAGAAGTCAGCTGTAGATTAGTGCTCATATGTGTTCTGCTTGCCTCACAGTTAGTAATCCTGAGAGAAGAATATCACTTATTGGACCAGCTTCTGTTGGTGAGAGAGACAAGCTTTCGTGCTACGCAGAGATCTTCAAGTCTGGGAAAGGTATTAGGAGTCAGTGTCACAGCACAACACAAGATCGAACAGACAGTTTATCATAAGCATTTAGCACATATTCTAAGGGACCATTCAAGGTGAAGTGGCCTGTTAACACCCCTATAGTCATAGGACAAAAAGGGGGGTTAGTGGGTTACAGATTGTTGCAATAAGCCATAAATCCAGTGTCTAGTAAAGTTATGAATTTAAGCTTCCAGGATCATCTTTTGAAAGGTACACCACATATTGTGATAGGCATGTGTAGGACTCAGGGATCTTGAGAGGTGTATTGGAGGAGGTGTTGATCATTGTAGCAATGGAGATATGTCTGCAGGTTTTGCATCTGTTGTTCTGGCAGGGTCAGGTTCTGCTTTGAGTTGGTGTGTCCTGGTCTGTGGGAAGCTTGCTTCTGATTATGAGCTTGGAGAGGTTGGGGGGAGGGGGGGTTGTTTGAAGGCCAGAAGAGGGGATTCAGGAAAGATTTCTTATAGGATGGAGTCCCCATCAAGTATTGGTTGTAGTTATTTGATGACACCTTATATGGATTCTAGTGTGGGGTGGTAGGTGACAAACCAGGGGTGTGCAGTGAGAGGGGGTTTTATTTCTATATTGAAGCAGGTTCTCTCAGGATATTTGTGTGACATGTTCCATGATGTGATCTACTTCTCTGGTGGACTGTCCTTGTTTGGCGAAGGCGGTTTTGAGTGTGTTAAGGTGTATATACTGGACTTTCTCCTCAGAGCATATTCTGTGGTATCTGAGTGCCTGAGTGGCTGTAGATAACAGATTTCTTCATGTGTTTGGAATGGTTACTGGTTCTATGAAGGTAGGTGTGATGATATCAAAACATATGTACGTTATCCAGTGCACAAAATACCCCAGCAACAACTATGTGGGTGAAACCAGACAATCACTACACTCTCCAATGAACTCACACAGGAAAATAAGATAAAAACATGATATCACCAGGGGGTGAACACTTTTCATAAAGCGATCACTCTATATCTGACCTTTCAGTCCTCATTCTCAAAGGAAACCTGCACAACACTTTCAAAAGACGAGCCTGGGAGCTTAAATTAATAACTTTGGTAGATACTAAAAATCATGGTTTTAATAAATACACTGGATTTATGGATTATTACAACAATCTATAACCCACTAATCCCCCTTTTTGTCCTATGATTATAGGGGTGTTAACTGGCCACTTCACCTTGAATGGTCCCTTAGAATATATGCTAAATACTTATGCTAAATGTCTGCTTGATCTTGTATTTTGCTGTGAAACTTATTGTACCTTTCCCAGATCTGAAGAGCTCTGTGTAGCATGAAAGCTTTTTTCTCTCACGAACAGAAGTCGGTCCAATAAAATATATTACCTCACCCACCTTGCGCCTTAACTAGACACTTTCAAATAGCATAAGACTTACATTTATAAGGGGGGTCTTAAAAAATTTAGAAAGTATAGAAATGTTTCATTAAAGAAAGTAGTTTACATTTTAAAAGGCATTACATCGGTTTCTTTTCTAATTTTAATACTCCCCTGTAATGTTGAAAATCCACATTGAACAGGATTGTGAAGGAATAAGAAAGTTAAACTGACTAAAACCAGAGATTAGTTAGTTTCAGTCAAACTTTACTATGCACGCTGAGTGAAGTACATACACAAAAGATAAAATATAAACTAGTGGTGGTACCAGGGAACAGCTGTTTTGTGCAACAGGCTTCCTTCAGATGTCAGCAGAAATACTGTCAGAAAAATCAGAGGGAATGATGTGGGCAAGACTAAATACATGCTTAAGTATTTGATGAATTGGGGCCTGTATTAACTCAGAATAAAGTTGAAATAATATGTATGGCAAATGATATTTCCCGGGCAGGAAAAATATCCTACTCATTAAAAAAATTAAATTGTAACAGTTCATTGTTAAAAATAAAGAGGGTGTTTTAAAGTCTGTGAAATTTTCCCTTGGACCTCTTGAATCAGATTTCAATGCCCTAATTTTATTCCTGATAATGGGCCAGGATTTTTAAAGATGGCCTCTATTTTGCTCCTGCAATTATTTCTGGATACAGTTAAATAATCTCAACTTCACTTACTATTATTTGCTAACTCAGAATTGACGTGGAGGGGGCAAAAATGAAAGTCTGGTTAAAAAAAAGACCTGAACATTTTCCTCATATGATAAAGATTTATGCAATATTCATTGTGTAAACAACAAATGAAGAGTCTCAAAAAGTATCTACATTTAAACTATTCTGGCCTTAATTATAGATCTGAACCTTCTCTCATGAAAGACAGTGTCAAAATTTCCACTGACTTCAGTTGTAACTTGTACAGGATCTAGTTTAACTAGTTCTGTCAGATGAGCAGTTTGGAGATGCTTTGTCCATCAAGTAGTGTAGAATGTTTATACCAAAATATCTCTATTAATTCAACAATCTAATTCTGAAAATCCTTACTCATTCAAGTGCTGCACTCTGAACAGAATGGAGGGCTGTGAAAAATATATAGACACAAAAACACTCACTTGAGAAACTGACTTTATTGTAATATGACTGAAACAGTCATTTACTGCAGTTTCTCCTGGTTTTCCTTAACGTCCCTTAACCCCTCTTTCTGCATAGATCTCTTCCAAACCTTGATTTGTCCGGAGCGCCCTTTGGATTACATTGCTGAATGCGCAACAAGTTACCCAGTAAAGGGGAAAGACCACCAGCTATATTAAGGGGTTCAGGCATTTCCCCACACCCTCACTAGTCCTTGCATCTCACTTCTCCCTTTTATTGTCCAGTTTAGCTTTCCTGCCCCTCCCCAAAACCTACTCTCATACTTCTCAAAGTGGTGCATAGATCTCCCAAACAGGAGGCACACTGAATAGCACCCCTTACTGATTTGCCTTGGAATTAGACTTTCCATTTTAACTTTACCTTTGAACAAAACACTCAGTTTAATATTGTTTTAAAACAGCTTCTATGATATGAATATCACTACACTCTACACAAACACCATTACCAATAATATGGTCTCATTCTTCCACGGCCTTAGACATATAGGCTTTTTGTCAATAGTCTCAATGACTTCAATAGGACCAATCACATCAATAGGTTTCAGGATTGGATCATAGATCTAATTATTTTTAGAAACTGTAAATATGGAAAGATGAGTGACGTAGGGTGACCAGACAGCAAATGTGAAAAATCGGGACAGGGGGTGGAGGGTAATAGGAGCCTATATAAGAAAAAGACCCAAAAATCGGGACTGTCCCTATAAAATCGGGACATCTGGTCACTCTAGAGTGACTAGACTCTGATCAATCTGGACCAACATCTCTCATCAAATGGAGCAGTTTTTACCATTCCCAGAGGGTTACTTAAATATTTACAACCTCCCCAATATACTTTTTGATGTTACTTATCTGTATATGACCACCCTTGTATCATGAACTGTGTACCATATCCAAGTCTTGTTTGTTGTACCACTGTTCATACCATAATAACAATATTATAAATCCATTAAAATATATGCTTATTCTGATGTTAGGTGCATCATGCCTGAAAAAGACCATTTTCATTTTAAACTTTTATTTAAAAAAATATCATCCCTGTTGTAACTGGAGTCAGTGCCTTCTGTGATGAATTTGGCCCACTATCCATTGAAATGTACCAAACACATTAAGAGCTATAAAAGATTAAATGGAAATGGGCATTCTCTAAAGAAAGATAAAGAATACAGCATATGTTTCCAAGCTGAAAGCTCAAACTTGAGAGATACTGTCAATCCTCATTTCTCATTGAATCTCACATGATTGGGCTACAAAAACTTAAATTTATTCATACAATAATCCCATATCCCAGGCCATAGAAGAATTAAAAGAGTGAAATCTCCATGAATTCACTAGAACTATTTGGATGCTTATAAGTTAAGCATGTGTTTAAATAATTAAAGGATTATGGCCCAAAAAAATTGCAACTTAAGCCCTTATCTTGCAAACAGTTAAGCAACTACATAACTTCTTTCATCTGAATTGTCTTATTGATTCCTATGAAACTACTCATAAGAGTAAAATTACATAAGTGTGAAAGTATTTACAGGATTGAGTTCTTGATTTGCATTAGTTATTAACTCTATAAATCAAAACAGGAAGTGAAAGAAAGCCATATTTCATGGCACTGATATTACTCAAAAGGTCAAAGGTTTCATCACTCGGTAAATATTTTTAAAAGTTTCAGGCTGCTTGCTGCCCACAGATTTCAATCAGCTTTATTCTTTCTGGTCACTTTTTGCCAAAAAGGCTAAATCAGGGATTTTTTATTTATTTATTGATCTTGATTAGCATTTCATTTACATTAAAAAAGCTTAGCAGCTGTTGTGGTTGCACACTCTTGCAGGCACTCTTTGAAGCAAAATTTAAAGATAAAAATGGCCTTTTAAAAAATGCCAATTTCAAGGCCAAGGAGATACAAGTCAGGCTATAAGAGAGGAGAAGATGAAATGGAGAATAGAAATTAAGATACAAATCCTAGGGGACACAATATTGTGAAGTGTTGAGCATATTTAACTCCCATAGAAATTATTGACTTCACAGGAAGTTCTCAGCAGCACCTTGTAGGAACTGGCATAAACAGAGCAGAGGCAGGAGGGTTGCTACTGAGTATTTTGCAGCTTCCGTTCAATTCAGTAGGAGTTAAGAGAACTGAGCATCTTGCAAGGATGGGGGTGTGAGCCAGGCATTCATCTGAAGGTAAACTGTGAACTGTACCCATTTTGGGATTCTGACAGCATCATAAACGTGCATACTGCACTTGTATACGCCTTATTTATAAACTTATACAAAGGCGAGGGTTCCAAAAGTGGACCAGTTAGGAGGAAAGGAGGTTACTGGATAACAAAAGGACTTCCCTTAATAAACAAGTACAAATGAAGAATGTCCTAGTGGGGGATACAAGCTGCACTTCTGCTGTTCACTTTCGGTCCCTCCTGTAAATATTCCAACGCAGCCATGTGCATCCTCGGCCAGCCCTGGCCCCTTCTGTCGCTGCTCTGGCATCATGCTCCGTGAGGGGCGATTTGGCTAGGCTGCTGCGGTTTCTCCTGCTGCTGGAGCTGCAGAGGGAGGAAGGAAACCCAAGGGCAGAGAGCAGCCGGCAAGAGGCATGGAAGAAGTGGAACGGAGTGAGTGAGCCGAGCGCTAGCGAGCGGAGAGAGGGGGCCAGGCGGGCCAGGGAACGGGTTTGACGGCCTCCTCCCCCGCAGGGCGGTGAGGGCAGGCGGAGGGCAGGGCAGCCGGGTGGAGGCAGGGCTGAGATGAGGGGCTGGCAGGGCTGAGCGGGAGGCGGCGGCCGAGCCGTGCGTGTGGCCGAGCCCGCCGGTCCCGTCCCTGTGGCTGCTGGTGGCGGGTGCTGTGGGCTGGCTGCCCCCTTGCGCCCCTCCGAGGCCCGGGGGGAGGAGGAAGGAGGAGGCGGAGGAAGCGGCGGCACCAGGAGCAGGGAGGCGGCGGCGAGGGAGCCTGGTGGAGTCGGAGCCGGGCCCGCAGCGACGGCGGCTCCTTCTCGGTGAGTCCCGCTGCGCGGCCCGGCCGGGGAGCAGCCGCGGTGGTGGTGGGGGGTCGGCCCGGCCCCGGTGCCGCCCGCTAACCTGGGCCGTGGTGCCGGCAGCGGCCTGGAGCAACGGGACACGGCGGCCTTGGCCGGGTGAGCTCCCCGGGCAGCAGGCTCCTCCGCCCCGGCCACTGCGGGCTGCGGCCCGGGCCCCGCTCTGCCTTTGTTCGCTCCGCTGCCCGCACCAGCGGCGGCGCCAGGCCTCGCGGAGAGACCGGGGCCGCGGCGCGGCCTGCAGGGGAGCGAGCAGCGCCCGGGACAGGGCCGCAGAGATACCCCCGCCCCCAAATCCCAAAGCAGGAAGGGGGCTGGGTCTGTCCGTGACCCCCCAAAATCTCGGGCCACGAGGGGGGCTGGATCTGAGTTTGACCAAAAACAACAACTCCTCAGCCCCACAAAGGCCGGGGCAGGAAGGGGTCTCCCTTTGCCCACCTCCCTCTCCAAATCCCAGTGCTGAGGGCAGCAGGCAGCTGGATTTTTCCCGTGTGTAGCCCCCCTTCCCGCTCTCAGAAATAAGAGGGACCTGGTAGAGTCGCTGTCCGACCAAGTTCCCTGCAGGCCAGGTGCCCAGTGCTAGTGCTGTGGTCACCCCCTTTGGCCTCTGCCTCAGAGGCTCAGGAGAAGGTTAAAATCTAAATGTCACACTGTTATTATTGCATTATATAAATCTGATAAATCTTCTCTCACCCAGGAGTAATTAGAGGGCAGAAATAATATGCTGCTGTGTGAGAGAGGGAGAGGAGAGATCTTGAAACAACTCGACCCACCTATGCACCCCAGCCTTCTCACCCCAAACTGTTTCCTCCTCCACCAGAAGCAAACTACAGCCTAGTCTTTGCCTATGGTTAGTCAATTACTTAAAAACAAAACAAAACACCAAAGTTGACAAAAATCATCAAAGCTGCCAAAGTTATTGGAGCTTTAATCTGGGAAGCTCCTAGTTGAGCTCCTGTGATTCCATTATTTTTGGTTTTAAAATTAAATTGGGCTTCCATGATTCTGGGACGCAAACACTGGTGCAGAGCAGATCAAACTCTGTCTGGGTGAGGGGGATGGCAGCTGTAAACACTTCACTTCCATCTGGCAAAGTGTCACCACCAGACTTCCAGTTACCACTCTGCATCTTTTCCACTAACCTGCCTCAATACCTCTTTTCTAGCTGTCAAATATGTTTCCACCAGTGTTGCCCCAAATCACGTACATATTCCCCCAGTAAAAATATGCCCCCTACCATGCCTCCCTGCTTCTTAGGGAGTTATAGCCCAGAAGTAGTTGTACAGCACGATGTGTACAACTCTTCTGGAGAGTTGAAGAGTGGTATTACTGTTGGTTTATATTTATAAACATGTCCTTAAATTGTATAGATCATGTGGAAGCTTCATAGTAGTCATGAAATAATGTATTTTGCTTGGCTAGTAGTCTTAAATTTTTCTGGAAGATTGTTGGAGAATAAGTACAAGTAGTCATTAATTTTTTAATAGATCTTTTTTAGTAAAGCAATTACACAAGAAAATATGCATTTATATTTGATAAACTGAAAGCAAATTATGAGTTAAAGCAAAAGATATCTGCTTTAGCTTTCATAATGCTTTTATAAAATGTTTAGTTTCTCTTAAGCAATTCACTAATGAGGTTCCTTGTTTCCGATTACATATTTCATAATAAAATTGTGGAAGTGTGGTTACAGCTCTGTAGTCAAAATTGAGTTGTTTTCCCTTAAAGCATGTATTCAGCCTCTTTAAGAAATGCAGATAAACCCTCCCTATACAATGATTTCTGCGAATTAAACTAAGATTTATTTTAGAGTTCAAATTAAGTGAGCCCTTGAAGAAGTTTAGCACTTAGGGTATGTTTACACTTAAAATGCTACAGTGACACTGCTGTAGTGCTTCAGTGTAGATCAGTGATCCTCAACCTGTGGCCCATGGGCTGCTTGCGGCCCAATCAGCACATAGCTGCAGCCCATGTGACATCCTCAGGGCCATACAGGTAGTATTGGATGTGGCCCACATAACACATTGTAGGCCGCATATGCAGCCCACAATGGTAAATAGGTTGAGAACCACTGGTGTAGATGCTCACTACAGTATAGTGATGGGAGGGGTTCTCCTTTCATTGTAGTTAATCCACTTCCCCGAAAGGCAGTAGCTAGGTCAATGGAAGAATTCTTCCGTCAACCTAGCTCTGTCTACACTGGGAGTTAGGACAGCATAGCTACGTTCCTCAGGGGATGTAGATTTTTCACACCCTTGAGAGTCATAGCTATGCTGATGTAAGTTACAAGTGTAGATCAACCCTTAGCAGAATATGCACTCTTCAAATTTTCCATATAGTTAACTAATTTAAATTTTGTGTAAAGGCTACATTTAAAGAAATTAACTTAGTATACTAAGCTATTATTTCTAATTCTTATGATTATAGACAATGCCAGACCGACAGCTGAGGTCACTCAACCAATCATCCTTCCTCTATAACTAATTTGCATGCTACAGTTGTGCTTGTGCAATGAGACAGTGGCATAAAAGAGATTGAACTCATGCTAAGAATTATCATAGATAGATTACTTGATCCCAACTGTCACTGCTCCTTTACATTTGAAAGGCTCCTCATGGCACTGTTGTGTTGATTCCACTGGGGGCAGCACTGCTGGGGAAACTGAGGTAGAAGTGCAGAGACATTCCTGTTTATAGCCACTGCCATTTTCCTTCTCTCCTTCTCTCCCCACAGTGCTGCTTCTTGGTGTCTGGGTGGAAGGGGAGGTGTGCAGAGGAGGAGAGAGGTGGGATGGAAGTGAAGGGTGGAGACTCACCCAGTCTGTGTGTGCGGATGTCTATGTGTACCAATGTCTTTTTCAGCTCCTCTGGTGGTGCTGCCTTGCTGCATGATGGTTCTGAGGCAGCAGTGCCAGAGGGAGCAGTTCAAGCACACCTCAAACCACATGGTGGGGGAGGAAATCTACAAATCAGTTTAATATAGTCCAGGGCCACAAACACTAAATTGCATTGATCATGATTATATGGTTGTGGCATGATGACTACAGGGCAGAGTTGAGTTTATTTTGTGGGTCTTAACTGTACATTTCCATACAACAACATGTTTGGGTTTCTTTTAAGTTTAACCTGAACTTTGAATTTCCTGGGTTTGTATTGTTTGTTTGAAATAATTGCAATATTCCTGTAATATTTCTTACCCTTAAATTACTGATAGGTAATTTCAACTGATTTCCATTTTAATGTAGGTTTGGTAGGTTGTTGGTTTTGTTTGTGTGTGTGTGAGAGAGATTATATAGCAAACACCAGAAGACATTTGAGTTGTTACTCACAAAGGGCTGCAGTTTCAGTAACAAAGCTCAACAAATTTATAGTAGCATCAGGCAAGAAAGATCCCTAAAAGGAAACTTGTGTTTATATTGGAATATTCATTAACCATGTTTAAATAAGGCTTTATGCCATTCAAAAACATATACATCCAATTTAACTGCAGGTAGAGACTAGGGTATTGGGGCCATTCTGCTTATCACTGGTTTCATATTCTCTCTCATAGTAATTGGAATGTTTGAATTGAAACTCTTAACTAAGTAAATTGGACAAGTGATGGGAATTTTTTAAAAGTACTTTAGAATTGTTAACAGTTTAATTTTGATAAAAACGTCCAAAATTAGTATGATTTCATTTTCCCCTTAGTTTTGGATTTCTTAAGGGAAGCTTAAAATGTCACGGACAACCTAATTTATTCAGTTAACAAAATAAAGTTATCTCACCTACTTCGTTTCCCTGGCATTTTGGTGTTTTTACAGTCACACTTTTAAAAAGTCTTTCTTCCCTGTTGCTGTGTGTGAAAGACCCACAAAGAGTGAAAACTGCCTATACACAAAGTTGTCAAATATAGAAAGTAAAGAAAGGGGGGGAAATAGCAAAATATTTCTCTAATACCATGTCTTAACTTTTAACAATCGTAGACAAAATTTGCAGACTTAAGTGTTTTTGATGCTATCTCTGTATGCCTCTGTATCTTACACCCTGATCCTGCTATTGGATCCCCTCAGTCAAACCCTTATAATTCAGAGTGTGATTGAAATCAGTGGTGTCTCCCTGTGAATATAGGGATCCACCTGCGCATATCCAAGCATGAGATTAGGGCCATAATTTTGAAAATGCATAGAACACATACTAAGTGCAGTGTATTTTTAAGATTTCACATTCTGTGAAATTGGTGGATGTCAGATTCCATCTTTAAATTCTATTAGATCAGCTTGCTAATACCCTGGAAGTATAGGATTGTATTTTACTAGATAGTCTCTAGTGGTTTGTCCAGTTGTAAGTGACTAGATTAATTCCACTAGTTTATTTGAGTGATTATTTCACAGTTTAATAGAGCTTACTGCTAGAGCCATCTTCCTAATATTTAAACTATGTATTCCTGGGTTTAATTTTATCCCAGTACTCTTAGTTATCTCTTTGCTTGCTTTTTCAGGTATCTGCTAAAATTTCATTCCTAACAACTTGTTTTCTGCTCCTGTTCTTGTAATCTTTACTTTATTCATAAATCAGTCCTGTCAGTCTTTTTCTTCCCCCTTTTAGTTGCTTGCCTTGCTATACCCTCCAGTCTGTCAATATTTTTCTGGTTTTGAGGTGTATAGATACACTCTACCTTGGGTGTGGATTCACCAATGCTGCAAAAAGAGGATAATCTGTGTAATAATACTTAAGTATTAATAATAGTAAAGATGTATCATGAGACAGCACATTATGCACAGTCTGGTCTAGTAATCTAATTCTGAGAACTAGGCTTAAATTCTGGAAAATAAAAAAGGGACAGATTATGCCTCTTGATCAGGTGCCTATTTGTCACTGTAGTGATACAGAGGACAGAACTGTGCTGCAAGGGACCCCGGGGAGAATTACTTCTGTGCAGACACAACCTATGCTGGCATTCTTGCAAGCCCTGCAATAGGGGCCATAGCACACAGTGATATGGGCGATTCTGGGCTATGGGATTAGCCATCAAGAGATTATTGTGAATTAGAACAGCCCCTGTATCACTAATGTATACCCGATGCCATTTAAAGCCACCTTTTCCCCATTACCTCTCCCTGGTCTGCACATTCTGTATTGTGCCTTCAGGAGACACAGTACAGTATATAATCCAAAATATTACTTTATTCTGGTAACATGAAATCCTTCTTTTTCTATGGCAAATGTTCTGAAGAAATTGTAAAAAAATTGCCTACAATCCAGTGAATTCCAGGAGCTGTATTTTTCACAATTCTGTTGTTATGGAATTGTTCATTACACTTAGATGGAAATACCTTGTTTCATGGAGGGGTGGAAATCATTAGAGCAGCTAAGTGTTAGAAAGGCTGTGTGGCTATACACCATTCCGAAAGATTACAAGTGTATACAATTCCATGCAATTTAAAACCAGGATTCTAGCTTTTCTGGGTTGATTTAGGACTGTGTTAGCATTACTGGTGAACTTGTTTGACTACATCATATATTGCTATTCAGGCATTCGGGGTGAAGGTAAAGCAGGAGCAGGGTTTACAATCCTGAGCTATAAAAGATAGTAGGGAGGGGAGACTTGCTTTTAAGTAACTTGATTCAATCAACGTCATTTAAAGTATTCCTCCACTGCTAGTTGCTGCTGATCTGCTATTTGCCTGTCATTACAGATGCTGAGGTAGACATGACACAGCAATATTGTTTGTTTTTGTACATTTAATGCTCCTACATACCATTATTTTTGCTCAAAAAATAAAAAATAAAAAAGGTGACTGTAAGCAATTCTCTAGTGCTGCTTCTGCTGTGAAGAGGGACCCAGTGACTGCTGCTGAACAGCCTGAGAGTGCTGTGCAGCAGCTGGTTCTATCTTTGGGAATGAAGAAAATTCCTCTGCTCGCACCAGGATAAGGGGGAGGAAAGAACTTTTGGAAATTTCGGGGGAGGGCATCACTCATTGCTAGCCCATCGTGTTTTAGATTAGAGCAGGGGTCGGCAACCTTTCAGAAGTGGTGTGCCGACTCGAGTCTTCATTTATTCACTCTGATTTAAGGTTTCGTGTGCCAGTAATACATTTTAACGTTTTTAGAAGGTCTTTTTCTATAAGTCTATAATATAGAACTAAACTATTGTTGTATGTAAAGTAAACAAGGTTTTTAAAATGGTGAAGAAGCTTAATTTAAAATTAAATTAAAATGCAGAGCCCCCAGACTGGTGGCCAGGACCCAGGCAGTGTGAGTGCCACTGAAAATCAGCTCACGTGCTGCCTTTGGCACGCGTGCCATAGGTTGCCTACCCCTGGATTAGAGCATTCTTCCTGCCAGTCATGTTGTCCTTTATTAGGTGATAGAATTACACTGGTGGTGGTGGGATGGAAACCCAACAAAATCAAACAGGTTAACAGTTGCAAACCTGGCTGACTGCAGTTAGGCTCCTAAATTCAAGTTTAAGCACCTAAATAAAAGTCATCCCCGCTACAAAGCTGCTGAGCACCTGCAATTCTAGGTGACTTCAACAGGATTCGTGAGTACTCAGCACCTCTACAAATTCCTGTTGGTTCTTAACCATTCACCACCATTTTCTGACCCTTTACCCAAGCCAACTTGGGAAAAAATGTAAGGGCAAGAATGTAAGCCAAATCTTATGTTTAGGCCAGGTTTAGACTACAGAGTTTGGTTGGCATAGCTATGTCAGTCAGCAGTGTGAAAAAAAACAACATCCCCCAGCTGACATAGCTATGCTGGCTAAAACGCAAATGTAAACACAACTATGCCAATAGAAGTGTGCTTCTCTCGGCATAAATAATGTCATTTGGGGAGGTGGTATTACTATACCTATAGAAAAACTCCTGTTGGCATAAGCTGCATCTACACCGGGGGCTCTGCTAGTATAGCTATATGGGCAAAACACTTGTTATGTAAAGTCTAAAAAGTTGTTCATAAGTGGCTTTCACATTTTTATTACAGCGTGAGCCTGCAAATAAAATTAGATTTTTACAAAAATTGTTTTGTAAAGATTTTTGATCCATTTAACAGAAACAAGCTTTAACTTTCTCTGAAGGAATATAAAAACAATCCTGAAATGTCCAAGTATCGCCTAGTTTGGGATGCACAGTGAACCCCTTTGTTGGCTGTAACACTCCCCTCTGAATATTGCTTCCCTAATAACTTTATACAGATTATGTATTTTGATTTAACTTCCTTTGTTTCTGTAATCTATTAAATGTAGTGGTTAGACATTTTTAGAAAACTTCAGGTTTATTACAGTGTTTATGTTCTTGTCACAGTGATGGTTATTTATTGTGACCTGCAATAAAGTAATTGTGGATGAGATCCACTTTGCCTTTGACGTTGCAGGTGTGAATAATAGGTGTTTCAGTATGTTTTCTAAGTGTTGTTACAAAAATATAAACATTGGAAAATGACAGTGTCACTGGAAACTAATACTAATACTGCTATGAAAACCATGTATATATGTAATACTTCTGCCTGCCCTCTAACACAATACATAGTAAAAAGCTATATTTCCATTGTTTAAGTCATATGATGCTGCAAGAAGCTCATCAGTCAGAGGGCTTGTATAGGGACTCACATCTTAGGGTGATTATTTTTTTGAGCAGGGAGGGCAGAGTGGCAGTGACAGTGCACAGGTATCTAGATCAACTGATTGATTTTATGGCTTAGGATGCAACCAAAGTTACTACCTTTGTTACCACTAGCTGAAGATGATCTGATTCTTTAAAATTATACATTGTTTGCTGTTCTGGCCCACAAAGCTACTGCTAGAGCTACTCCAAATAGACTTGGTTTTGCAACTTGTACTTTTTCATTTTTCTCTAATTGATTTATTCTTAATTACTTTGAGTGATTTTCATGTTTAATGTTGTATGTGAATAATAGAAGTTTGTAGGAGTGTGTTGAGTAGGTTACTTTCCATGCTCTAAAGCACAGTCCTTCAGTAGGATCAAAACGCACCCTCTTTCTGGTTACTCAGACTGAAGATCCTTCTGGCAAGGCAGTCCAGCTCTGAAGCCTGCTTTCCTGTTTTATTCACACTAACTGGAGAGCCTTCCCTCCAGGCTTGATATTGTTGGCAAGTGATCTGGAGTAGGGCTGTATCTCCAAGACAGACATTGGCCAGTTCTTTCCTTGGCCGAGTGTTTTT
Organism: Emys orbicularis; assembly: GCF_028017835.1. Classification (NCBI taxonomy): domain Eukaryota; kingdom Metazoa; phylum Chordata; order Testudines; family Emydidae; genus Emys; species Emys orbicularis. Next base: position 98,208,668 of record NC_088684.1, read on the forward strand.
TTTTTTTTTTTTCTGCGCTAGCAAGACTTTACAATCTCTTTCAATATTATAAATCTGCCTTTTACATACTTTACAGTTGTTAAAAGTAATCTGTCAAATTAGGAGAGGTGGAATGAATGGACGCGATGAACAAGGAAAATGTGACATTAGGTCAAGTGGATTTGAGATACAGCAAGAGTACGAATAGTTGTCAAGAGGCGCACTGGGGAATGAGGTTTTTTGTTTTTTGTTTGTTTGTTTTTTTTAATTGTACTCCAAAAATGGTATGGGATTTGCCTATCCGAGAATACCTCTCTCCCCATGCCATACTGCCTTAGCTGTGGTCAGTGGGAGTAGCTGAGCTGGTGTCCCTTAGGTGTAAAAGCTCCTGGCAGGGCATATTGGCTTCGGAACTCAGTACTCAGTTTCCCTTTTGTTCCCAAATAGCCTGAATCTGTTGACCTTTAGCAACAAGGAGTCTGGTGGCACCTTAAAGACTAACAGATTTATTTGGGATTAAGCTTTTGTGGGTAAAACACCACTTCTTCAGATGCACCCTGGAAGGCCTCCCCCTTGCTGGATTTTGTGGGAGAGCTTAAATCTTGTGATTGTGAGTAGTTGTAATTGTGCTAATCTAATAAAGGCCTTAAAATACTTTATTCTTTTCTTATTTCTGGGACGTTGTTGGCTGAGGGATGACTGCAGGAGTTTTATTTATTTTATATTTGTATATTTTAAACATAAGAACATAACATAAAAACAGCCGTACTGGGTCAGACCAAAGGTCCATCTAGCCCAGCATCCTGTCTCCCGACAGTGTCCAATGCCAGGTACCCCAGAGGGAATGAATAGAACTGGTAATCATCAAGTGATCCATCCCCTGTTGCCCATTCCCAGCTTCTGGCAAACAGAGGCTAGGGACACCAGCCCTGCCCATCTTGGCTAATAGCCATTGATGGACCTATCCTCCATGAATTTATCTAGTTATTTTTTGAACCCTGTTATAGTCTTGGCCTTCACAACATCCTCTGGCAAGGAGTTTCACAGGTTGACAGTATGTTGTGTGAAAAAATACTTCCTTTTGTTTTAAACCTGCTGCCTATTAATTTCATTTGGTGGCCCCTAGTTCCTGTGTTATGAGAAGGAGTAAATAACAACACTTCCTTATTTACTTTCTCCATACCAGTCATGATTTTATAGACCTCTATCATATCCCCCCTTACCTCTATCATATCCCCCCTTAGTCGTCTCTTTTCCAAGCTGAAAAGTCCCAGATCGGCGGGTAGAGTTCGATGTAACGGGGATCGATTTATCGCGTCTCGTCTGGACGCGGTAAATCGATCCGCGAATCGACGCCCGTATTCCACCTTGGCAGGAGGAGTAAGCGGGGTCGACGGAGGAGCCGCGGCAGTCGACTCGCCGCCGTGAGGACGGCCAGGTAAATCGAACTAAGATACTTCGACTTCAGCTAGGCGAATAGCGTAGCTGAAGTTGCGTATCTTAGTTTGAACCACCCCGCTAGTGTAGCCCAGGCCTTATTAATCTCTCCTCATACGGGAGCCATTCCGTACCCCAATCATTTTTGTTGCCCTTTTCTGAACCTTTTCCAATTCTAATATATCTTTTTTGAGATGGGGCAACCACATCTGCACAGTATTGAAGATTTGGGCGTACCAGGAATTTAGATAGAGGCAATATGATAATTTCTGTCTTCTTATCTATCCCTTTTTTTAATGATTCCCAACATTTTGTTTTGCTTTTTTGACTGTGGCTGCATATTGAGTGGATGTTTTCAGAGAACTATCCACAATGACTCCAAGATCTCTTTCTTGAGTGGTAACAGCTAATTTAGACCCCATCATTTTATATGTATAGTTGGGATTATGTTTTCCAATGTGCATTACTTTGCATTTATCAACTTTGAATTTCATCTCCCATTTTGTTGCCCAGTCACCCAGTTTTGAGAGATCCTTTTGTAGCTCTTCACAGTCTGCCTGGGACTTAACTATCTTGAGTAGTTTTGTATCATCTGCAAATTTTGCCACCTCACTGTTTACCCCTTTTTTCAGATAATTTATGAATATGTTAAATAGGACTGGGCCCAGAACAGACCCCTGGGGGACACCACTATTTACCTCTCTCCATTCTGAAAACTGACCATTTATTCCTACCCTATCTTTTAACCAGTTACCAATCCATGAGAGAATCTTTCCTCTTATCCCATGACTGCTTACTTTGCTTAAGAGCCTTTGGTGAGGGACCTTGTCAAAGGCTTTCTGAAAATATAAATACACTGTATCTACTGGATCCCCCTTGTCCACATGCTTGTTGACCCCCTCAAAGAATTCTAGTAGATTGGTGAGGCATGATTCTCTTTACAAAAATATTATCAGGAGTGCTCAGATCTGTATAGTTTTTACTGGTTATATATAAATCAAAACTATGTAGTGGGTAAGGCTGTAACTCCACCAAGAACAAACCACTTGACCACATTTTGAAGTTTACCACCCTCAATTGTATTACAATCTTAGACCCTGATCTTGCTAAGACTTATGCACATGCTTAACGTTAAGCATCTGAGTAGCCTTAAGACTATTCATGTGCTTAAAGTTAAGCACACAATTTTTTTTTCAAGATTGAGCGCCTAGGACTATTGCATGCAAAAAAAAATGTGTTAATGCAACGTAAAGATGGCATAGTTAAAATCACTAAGGCCTTTATGCTATATTCACGAATTTTAACTGTAGCCCTTACTCTTGTATAGCTAAACGCCTGATCTTGCAGTCTGATTGTTTGGGCAGACCCCTATAAGGTGTAAGGATCTGTCTGCACAGAGTCCTATGGATGTTAATAAGGCTTTCCACACAGGCACAGTGGTTTTCCTACATGGATCATTCATATTGTAGGGTTGGCAAAAATTTTGGCTTTAACAGCAGCACTGACTCAGCTGTGTTGCACAACTTGGTTATTTCATTATATACATTTAATGACACAGTAATATTAAATTAGATGTTTAACAAGGAAAACAGGAATAGAAATATATGGGCATTGAAACCTTTACTTATGTTTCCTTATTTTTTGTGGTATTTTTAATGGTATGGTGTTTTTTAACACAGTTTTCATAGTATCATAGAAATGTAGGGCTGGAAGGGTCCTCGAGAAATCATCAAATCCAGACCCCTGTGCCAAGGCAGGACCAAGTAAACTTAGACCATCCCTGACTGTTGTTTGTCCAACTGGTTCGTAAAAACCTTTGAAGATGGGGATTTCAGAACCTCTCTTGGAAGCCTACTCCAGGGCTTAAGTATAAGGATAGTTAGGAAGTTTTCCCCAGTATTTTACCTAAATATCCCTTGTTGCAGATTAATCCCATTACTTCTTGTCTTACCTCCAGCTGCTTACAAATTGATTGTTTAATAATTTCCATGTATCAAAGTTAGATTGTCTGGTCTATAATTCCAAGGGTCCTGTTTGTTCCCCGTTTTAAAGATAGGTACTGTATTTGCCCTTCTCCAGTTCTCTCGAAACATTAGAACATACTGGATTAGACCAGTGGTCTGTCTAGCCCAGTATCCTGACTTCCATCTGTAGCCAATGCCAGATCCAGTACCATGGATTTATATAGTGGCATTATGATATTTACTGTCTTATTATCTATCCCTTTTGCAGTAGTTTCTAACATCGTTAGTTTTTATGACTGCTCCTGCAAATTGAGTGGATGTTTTCAGAGAACTGTCCACAGTGACTCCAAGATCTTTCTCGAGTGGCAACAGCTAATTTAGACCCCATTTTATATGTATAATTGGTATTATGTTTTCCAATATGTGTTACTTTGAATTTATCAACATAGAATTTCATCCTCCATTTCGTTGCCCGTTCACCTAGTTTTATAAGATCCCTTTGTAACTCTTGCCATTCTGTTTTGGACTTAACTATCTTGAGTAATTTTGGATCATCCTCAGACTTTGCCACCTCACTATTTACCCCTTTTTCCAGATCACTTATGAATACGTTGAACAGCTCTCGTCCCAGTACAGATTCGTGGGGGACACTGCTATTTACCTGTCTCCATTCTGAAAACTGACCATTTATGCCTACCCTTTGTTTCCTGTCTTTTAACCAGTTACTGATTGAGTTGGGGACTTCCTAGTGTATTTAAAGAATCTCTTCTTCTTGCCTTTTATGTCCTTTGGTAAGTTTAATTAATTTTGTGCCTTTTCCTTTCAAATTTTGTCCCTACATGCTTGCACTATTCTTTTGTACTCCTTCTTAGCAATTCATCCATGTTTCCACTTTTGCAGAGCCCTTTTTGATTTTCAGGTTATTAAAGAGGTCTTGATGGAGCCTTATTGGCCTCTCATTATGCTTCCTATCTTTCCTTTGTGTAAGCAGGGGAATCGTCCTGCTATTGTGGGGAACTTTCCTGGCTTACACACTACCCCAGTGAAGTGGGCTAGCAAAAGGATCTGAGTCCTTGCTCCCACTTCCTTTACCCAGGGGCCTGCCTGACCTCGAGAGCTCCCCTTCCACTCTCCTGTGTGGCAGAGTCCTCATAGCCCCAACAAGGCTGGGCCCAGGATTGCTGGGGGGCTTGATTCCTTAAGTGGTCACTTAGGGCAGGAGATAGCGTGTCCCCACCCTGGGGTGCTCTCTCTGCTCTGACCCACTGATCATTACATACAGTTCAAACAGTACAATTAATTAAACAGCAATCAATTTTAAAAAATAAGGAAAAAATGGAAAAGGTTAAAGGAAAACCCATAACCCCGCTCTGTGGCACGGGGACATCACAAACAGCAGCCTCTGGAATGTAAGGGAAGTTCAGACTGTTCCTCACGAGTCCCAGGCCTCTTTCTCAGGCCCTGGCTTTGCTGCAGGGATGCTGGGGGTCGGACACTTGCTCTGGCGGTGGCCACCCGCTCTCAGGTTCTAGGTGGCAGGACCCTTCTTTCCAGCGTTGCCTCTGCTCTGTCGGGGTTACGATCCCCCTCCAAGTCTGGCCTGCAAGGCGTGTTGGCTGGGGGTGTCTCCCTGCGCTGGGCCCATGGCCCAGGGTCCCCCTCGCTCTCCCCAGCTACTCACCGCACTCGGCTCTGGACTGCTCCAGCTCTACTCTGCCTCAGCTCCAGCTCCATCACTCTGTCTCAGCATGGCTGCTGCTCTGCCTCCAGCTCCCTGGGCTGGTTCTCTGGCCCCTCTGGCTCTGGTTGCTTCAGCTCTCCTCCCAGCACAGGTCTGCTCTGTGTGCTGCTTTTGTGACTGTGCTCCCAGCACTGACCTGCTTCCTGGGCTGCTTTTCTGGCCCCTCTGGATCTGGCACAGCTCTGCTCCCCAGCTCAGCATGGGCCCCTGCTTTCTCCTTAGCTTGGCCCCACTCTGTCTGACCCAGGCAATTCCAGCTCACACGGAGGACTCCTGACTCCCTGATTAGCCTGCCTGCCCTGTCAATCAGGCTGACCTGGAGCATTGGCCTCTCCCCATTGTTCCTGGGGACTGTCAGTCTCAGGGTCCTGATTTCCCATCGACCCTTCCCCTTTCTTTTGGTATTGGGAGCTAGCCCACCAAAACACCCCCCACTGAGTTTTAGTAAGGGGACAACAATCCCCTTACATTTGCATAGGGGTAGTTTGCAGTTGTGCTTTTAATATTGTCTCCTTGATAAACTGCCAGCTCTTCTGTACGTCTGTTTCCCTTAGATTTTCTTCCAATGGGACCTCGCCTATCAGTTCTCTGAATTTATTAGTCTGCTTTTCTTGAAGTCCATTGTCATTATTCTGCTGTAGAATAATGAAATTTATCATGTCATGATCACTTTCACCCAAATTGCCTTCATATTCGCAACCAATTACACCCTGTTAGTCACAAGCACGTCACAAATGGCTGTCTTCCTAGTTACTTTCTCCACTTTCTGAAACAAAAAGTTGTCCCCAATATATTCTAAAAACTTACTGGAAATTTTATGTTTTGCTGTATTACTTTTCCAGCAGTCATCGTCGGTAGTTTTAAGTCCCCTTTTACTATCCGGTCTTGTGTTTTGACTGTTACTGTTATTTGTTCTAGAAATGCCACATCCAACTCCTCTTCCTGATTTGGTAGTCTATAGTAGACTCCTGCCATGATGTCATTCCTGTTTTTTCTCCCTTTTATCTTTACCCAGAGACTTTCAACTGGTCTGTCTCTTACCTCCCTGTGGACCTCAAAACAAGTGTATTTGTGATGTAAAATGCTACACCTCCTCCCTTTTCCCCCCTACCTGTCTTTCTTGAATAAGGTATACTCCTTTATGCCAATATTTCAGTCATGAGATTTGTCCCAGCCAGTGTGCAGCCAGTGGCCTGTGCCCCCAAGTGCCATGCGTGAGCCTCCACATTTGACAAATAAAATTTGCAGAATTTTAAAATGTGAGCAGAATTTTTAATGTTTTGGTGCAGAATGTCCTCAGGAGTAACTACACTTTCATATCTCATACTAAACCTTTCAATAGAGTCTTTAAAAAAAAAAAAAAAGATTCCCTTCCCTTCCCCCGTCCCACACACACTTCTCCAAAATTCAAAGAGCTGAAAGAACTTTGCTTCTCTCTCTATCAGGCAGAGACCAAGCATGGAAAATGTAAGTGCCAGAAATGTGTTTTGTAGCCTTGTTTTGCATCCTAAAATTGCCAAAGTACTTAATCCTACAATAAACTCTACACAGGCACAGTAGTTGTCCTGTATGGAACTCATTGCAGGATCGAGGCCCTAAGTACATCAGTTTTGGTTCTCTTGTATACCTTGCTGTATTGAGACCTTAATACATGCATAACTTTAAGCATGTGAGTAGTCCAAGTTGAAGTCACTTGAGTTTCTCAGGCAGGGGTCCTGGAGGAAGGCTTGTTCAGGCAACCCTTAATTCTGGTATTTTCCAACTTTTGAGTTCTTGACTTTGCAACCTGAATATTTTTTTAATGTAGTTTGTTTGCAATTTGTATAGGGATTACACAATGTAGATAAAAAAGGTAAACTGATTTTTACTCAGTATGTTGATGTTTTGAATAGTAAATATGAAGCAGGGTTTTACAGGTCAGCAAGAAGTTCATAGTCATGTATTTTTGCTTTGAATATTTAATAATTTTTTAATCAAGGTGATGCAATGAAAATTTCAAAATAAGATCCCATAATCTCAAGTGGAATTTAACAGTAATCATTTTAGGAATAAAATTCTAAAAAACTGCAAGTCAGGTTGATATATAATGATGTACGTTTCTAATGTTCTGGGTAATTTATATGAAGTTTTATATAATGAATGAGAATAAAGTATCTTCCACACATCTTGTCCCCTTACCACCCCTTTCTAAATTAGCCACATTTAAAAATAAATAAATTTGCTTGTTATGTTATGGAACTCCATAAACTATCAGGATCTCAAAGATTGTAGATACAAATCAACTCCTTTTTTGACATTATATAGCAGTGTGAGAAGCAAGTGTAGTAAACATGAAAAACCATAGACAAGATTTTGCAGTGAATATCCAAGTTCATTCTCTGATTTTTGAGCAGTGGCTGGGGAATTGATAAGTTCATGGGCAGTAACCTATTAATTTTGTTTATATGCTGAACATGAGTTGAAGTTTGTTGTTTTGTGTTATCGTGATTATTTCAGAGAGGGGCGAGACATTGATTAACTCTGTAATTTTACTGTATGTGCAAGGGTTGTAATTGCTTTCCAGATGGGTTCATATATTTGTATTTCACCTCTTATTTATTTTTAAGCATCTGAATTGCTGCATGCATATTAATTATATGCATTTATGCTTAACTGATTAGTTTTTTCTTTGGGAAAAAATCCATATACACCCCACTCTGTGTAAAGTCATATAATGAAACAAATACAAGAATACCATTGGAATAGGTTTCATTGTAACGTGGCTGCCTAAGAATTGAATAGTCAGTTTTCAGTGTTAGGCCTTGTCTACACTATGGGGAGAGATCGATCTAAGTTACACAACTTCAGCTACGTGAATAACATAGCTCAAGTCAACGTACTTAGATCTACTTACCACGGGGTACACACTATGTTATTTTGGCAGGAGACGCTCTCCCGTCGACTCCCCTTGCGCTTCTCGTTCAGGTGGCATATAGAAGTAGATGGGAGAGCGATCTGTGGTCAATTTAGCGGGTCTTCACTAGACCTGCTAAATTGACCGCCAGTGCATCGATCGCCGTGCGTCAATCCTCCGGTAAGTGTAGACAAGCCCTTAGTGTTTCTACTCTTTTGGTGTTTTCAGTTAACCTAGAGACAGTAGGTACCAGCTAGTTTCACAAAAATACAAAGTAGTAAAACTGTCTGAATCCTTAAGTAGGTGTGGTTCTCTATACAAGTTTATAACTTTTCTTAACCTTTGCCTTACTTTAAGATGACACATATTTTTAGATAATGGTAGGCAACGGGTTTTCTTGCCATCCGTTTGGTCATTTTGTGGAAAAATCCACAGATTGGATCTCCTTTTTATTTCTCTCTACAAATCTGAGGAATGTTCCCTTTCAGCTTCTACTTCTTCTGCATCTAAAATTCCTTGTGTGTGTGTGTGTTATACAGATGGGTATGAAAGATCTTTTACTTTTCTTTTTTTATCAAGGCAACATGCTTGCTGTGCTCATAAAGGCACAAGCAAATCCACTTAATTTTCATTTACTTATTGAAGGGGTTAACTAAATATTGAAGTATGGCTGCATCTTATTTTAAGTTGGGAAGAGAGACTAGTGTCTTATAAGGAAAGACAAACTTTGTTTTAGAGTTTCTCCTTTTCTTCTCCTGTTTCTAAAAGTAGAAGCATTTAACTGAAGGAGAAGTGGTAGAAGTGCTGAGAACTGTAGTTTCTTCATTTCAGCTTCATCAGATGGAATCTATCAGCTATTTCCTGACACTAGACTAGCTGGAGTCTAAAGACAGCCAATCTGTGGTTAATTTGAGGAGGCACGGGTGCCGCCATAGTTAATCAGCAGGAACTGAGGCAGTCATTTCTTGTTGTAACTTCATTCTGTCTGCTTTGCTTTGGTTATTTTAGTAGATAACAGGTATCAAAGCTTTTGAGTAGTGCATGAAGAAAAACAATTTCTCCTCTGTATTGATTTTGTTGGGATACTGCTACAAAGACCATATTTTTTCTGACATTTTGAAAATAATTTTTCTCTATGCAGAACCTGTGAATTCAGTCCCTGTTGCTACTGATTCTTGACTGCACGTGGAGCTCTGTTAACTTCATTGGGCCCCTGCATGCGCATGGAAGTCCACCTATGTGGATGCACTTCTAGGTTCACAGTTCATTACATTAAGACTTGATCTTGTAAACATTTAGAATGTGAGTAACTTTACTTCTGTGAACAGTCTCATTGATTTGTCTGGAACATTAACCATAATTATCAAGACTGAATGCATCACTCAAATAAAAAACAAGCCACTGCAGTGTATGGAATCTGGTTTCATTAAGTATGTGTGGGGATGAACTAATTAAGGTTCTGAGCTTGCAACTGGTGGCATGGGGATGAACCTCTACACCCAGTGGAACCATTTGTAGTATCAGGGCCCAACTCCTCTCTCTATACAACAGGTTAGGGAAATCATTGTCTGTCAGATGATAAAAATCAAGTCTGGGAAAGTGAAACTGAAGCACTTACTGCGTGATGGTCAGGTTGTCAACTTGCACTTAAAAGTCTTGTGTTAGCTTTCCTGAGTAGGATGTCCAAGCAGCAGTTGAAAATGAAAGCTGGTTTCTGACTTGATTTTCTTATAAATGGTACTTGACAGCTCACCTGAGCTGTACCATAGTTAAATTCCTCCTTTCTTTCCTCTTAGCCAGTAAGACCTCATAATGTACTTTGAGTTATAGACATGACTAATGTCTGTGCTCTCTCAAAGTACAGCATAAGACACATAAGTGCTGTTTGGCGGCAGTTACAAGAAAACTGAAATGGAAAGCAAGTTTTAATTTTCAGGTTGTACGCCCTGGCCAGGCAGTGCATAATTATTTTTTAAACACAATTCAGCAGCTTTTAACTGAGGGAGAGAAGCAACGTCTTCAAGTGGTGAGGAACAATGGCAGCCTTGTGTTCTCTTCACAGTAGCATGGCATTGTGGACCGTACTCACACTGTTGCTTCCAGGGCCGTAACTAGAGTGGAGCAGCCGCCTCACAGGGCGCAAAAATGGGGCAGTACACAGGATCAGGCCCAGTAACGTCAGCTCCCCCGTGCCCCCAGGATTGGGCCCAGAAGCGTCCAGTCGGAGCCTAGGGTTCTTAGGCCCCCCCCATCCCCACAGGATCGCGGACCCAGTGACCCTGGCTGGAGCAGGGCCCCCGGCACTAGGACCCTGGCGGGGCAGCAGGCAGGCAGGGCACTGAGCACTGGCTTGGCTCCTACTGAGCTTGCTCATTTCTCAGTAACATCTGCTGAAGCTGCTACCCTTGCTGGGGATTAAAAAGGTTAAAGGAGGCAAATCAGGGGGAGGGTGGTGATGGGCAGGGTCTGAGCAAGGAGTGGAAATTGACTGTGTTGGGGATGTGTGTGTGTGTGTGCGTGCGTGTCAACAGGTGGAGGCAGGGGCAGGAAAGGGGGCGAGGAGCAAAATTGGCCGTGGAGGAGCAAAACTGGCCGTAGAGGAGCTGCCAGATGGTGGCAGGGGGCAAAACCCTGGCACAGGGAGGGGCAGGGGGGTAACAATAGGGTAACAGTTACCCCAATAGGATGAGCCACCTGCCCTATTTGCTAAAATAGGGGGTGAGGAGCAGAGGTACTTCCATGTTTAGGAGGAGGTGTTCAGACAAGTCCTGGGCTGCTTGTGATTTACAGCTAGAGGAAGCAACAGTAGAAACAAAAGCTATGTCTACACTACAGACCTTACAGTGGCATAGCTGTACCGCTGCAGCTGTGCCGCTGTAAGGTCTCTCGTGTAGCCGCTCTATGCCAACGGGAGGTCTCTTGTCAGCATAATTAAGCCACCCCCAACAAGTGGGTGGGAGAGTGTTGCCTGCCTGCTAACATAGCACTGGCCACACTGGCGTTTTTGTCGGTGAAACTTAGTCAGTCAGGGTGTTGCCCTGGATTTAAGCTGTGAACCTGCTGTTAATTACTCAATACCATTCCAGATATTCGGTAATTATCTGGGATGTTTTAAACCTATTGTTTGTTTGTGCTTAAAAATCTAATAAACTGCAGTTTTAAGTAGAGCACGCTTACTTGCATGGATCTTATCAGACAGTATTGCTGTGTTCCTGTTAACGCCGCCGAAAGTAAAATAGTTAGGTTGCCCCTGATGGGGGTTCTGAAAACCACCGGGTAACAAGGTTTTTTTTTTTTTTTTTTTTTTTTTTTTTCCAAACCTCTGACTGAAAGAAGTTTTACCAACAAAAAGTGCAGGTGTAGACATAGCCAAAGAAAGTAAACATTGCAAAAGTAAAACATGCCTTTTTAGTCGAAACTCAGTATGGGTAAAACATGCTGTGCTCCCTCCTCATGCTGTATTTTCCTGTTACTGTGACGTACCCTTACTACTTGCTGCCACAGCCTAATTTAGTCATTATTACAGAGAAAAGAATAAGGAGCCTCCCTCTGAATCATTGTTATAATGCACCATTAACCGGTCAGCAAGGTGCACTGGCACATCAGGGAATTGACACCTTCAGGGTAGACTGGCCCACGATGGTGAATGCATGGCATGACTTTTCTTTTAAAAGGCCTCTAATTTTGGGCTAAGGACAATTTTCAGTTGTGCCTAGACAGATAAAAATACAGGGCATTTATTGTACAGGTGAAGAGACCAATAGGGAAATCTGCACTGGGTGCAGATCTGGTTTGGGGCTGCTGGTGAGATATGCGCTGGTGAGATATGCACTGGTGAAGAAGCATGTCCACTGTGACCTGTGCTTGTAGTACTCTGGGCTGTGACCTGGCCAGTCTGTTCCTGAAACCTTCTCTACGAGACCGGGGCCATCACCTCAGCGATATGTCCATCTAGCCACTATAACCATGTCATTGGCATTGTCTCACACTGAAGCACAGCATAATCTGATTTCACAGTTACAGCCATATACTTTCTTCTGTCTCCACACTTAGGCATGAGGAGGATACTATAGGGATGTGGGATTGTGTTAAAATGAATGTGGCACCTGAAAAAATCATATGGTAGTTTTTATTGTCTACATACTGTACTGATACACAAAAATAAATGCATTATCATTACTCTATAATATCCTAACTCATATCATCTAAAAAAATAAACCCCGTAAAGGGTGCAAATATGCTTGCTCGCCCAGGGCGTTAAAATGCCTAGTTACAGCTCTGTTTGCTTCGTTTTGATTTTGACATCACCATCTTCTCTTACAACTTGTTGTCTAAGTGGAGGTTCTGCTGCACTACCCCTTTAGAGCTATATTTGGTTAGGAATAATGCATATATCAGTCTGTCCATTACAAACTACATCAGTTTGTGAATCTGGATTATTACTTTGTCAAGTATTAAGAAATGGAAAAATACAACTTACAAAAATTGACCAATAAAAATGCATATCTCCACATACAAATAGTACATACAAATTTAAAAAACCTCATTTTGGCTACACAAAATGGGGGTAAAAAGTGTTATGTGGTTGGTCCTGGTATTTTTCGATAAGTCACCTTCAGTTTTTCCTCAGTACCAGTTTACACCAACAATAAATCTAGTTGGCTATCACAAAGTAAAATTATGGTATATTTCTAAATCTGATGTCCACATAATCTTTAGTGTAAAATGATATGGTACCATTACTTTCTCTTCTTTCTTCCTAACCCTCCACTCTCTCTTCAGATTCAGACCAAATTAACTGAGGGCTTGTCAACACTTAAAATGCTATAGCGGTGCAGCTGCACTGATGCAGGTGTGCCGCTGTAGCTTTAGTGAAGACACTACTTATGCCGACGGGAGGGCTTCTCCCGTCAAGGTAGGTACTCCACCTCCCTGAGAGGTGGTAGCTATGTCGATGAGATAAGCCCTCCCATCAACATAGCACTGTCTACACTGGGAGTTAGGCTGGTATAACTTCGTCAATCAGGGGTGTGGATTTTCCACTCCCCTGAGCTACATAGTTATATTGACATAAGTTGCTAGTGTAGACAAGTCTGAGTAGAGTATGTTCTGTGGATTGTTTTTTCTTATGGCACTGGCTTTCATTCCATAGCCAGCAATAATCGGAAATCAGTATAGGAATTTGACCATATTCAATTTTTTATGTGGCCATTGGAGTGGAGGTTGTTCTTTTAGATATCATTCATGGTACGAGTTTGGTGCAGTCTTGTTGAGTTGGCTACACATCATGCGCACTTGTGTTCTCTGAGATTGGTGCATATTTCAACTCAGGAACCATGAATAATGTTACTGTATTTATTTGTTACAGAAATATTAATCAAAAGCAGTACAGTATAAAATAAAAACTAACTGCAGTACCAACATGAAAATTGGAGTAGCATTTTAATGGTGTACGAGCATTCAACTGCTGTTACTCTACAGCCAGTTTTCTTTCCCTTTTTAGGGAAAGGCTTGAAAATTGCTGCTGGAGGTGATGTTATTGGAGTCATATTAGGAAAAGAATGATTAGACTAATGCTGACCAGGAAATTGCTTTGAGAAAGTGCTTTATTTTATTGCTTCTAGCCTTTCAGTGTACACCTTAAACAGTTGTACTGTGTTTCTAAAATTACTTTTTGAAATGCATCGGGATTTCAAAGACAAATTCTGTTGTCTCAAATTCTTTGGCAGTACTTTCATGTGGATGACTGATTGGGTTATGCCCTTTTCAACAAGTGTTCCAGCTCTCCAGGACTAAAAGCATTTGTTGATACTTCTTTGTGTTTTCTTTTTGCAGAGACTGTCGTAATTTAGAGAAACATAGGTCCTTTTATGGTTTTACAAATATCTTTCCTATTCTCCCTTTCATTTTCATTACATACATTTGTAGTAGACTTATTGCTCCCCAAATAAATAGTTTTAGAAACTGTCTCCCAGCTGAAGACCCTTTATTTCATTGTGATAAAATATATTTTAAAAGTACATTGCTTCCTGCCCTTAGCTATGAAGACAGACACCATGTTAAGTAATTCTAGCCAAGTGTCTGTAACTTTTATTAAAACAGCTTTAATAAGATAATACCTAAAGGAAACATTGTCCTAACAGCAGTAAAAAAAGGGGAGGGGAGCAACAGAATCTTAGAACTTCCCAACTTCTTCTTATATTTTGAGCATCCCAACTGTCCAAGGGCTCAATAGAACTGAAGAATTCCAGTCTTAAACACAGTGTCTTGTATGTTACTGTATTAGAGCGCCACATGCAAGGAGAACTCAAATTCCTGTATCTAAAATCCTCATCTGGATGGGAAGGTGGATTAAAGCCTAATCTTTCCCAAACACCACCTCCCTATAAATCTAATCATCACCTAGGATGCTAAAGTTTAACCCTTGCTGCTAGGACATACTGCCCAAAGTTGCAGTCCTGTGAAACAATAAGAAATAAAAATGGAACCTGACTCACACTTAAAAGTCCACACCAGGTACAAACAAACAACATCATATCTGAGTGTCCCCTTCGTTCTTTTGCCAGGGGGCTGAAGGACATTCACCAGCTCACTGCTGCGGCAGTGTGCTATCAAACTTAGATATAAATTTGTAGTCATTGCTACCTACCCAAGCCATCCGAAAGAAGAAGAAGAATACCTAAACAACTCAGCTAATGCAGTTGTGTGAAAAAACTCAACACTTCACATACAAAGAAAAAAGATACCTAGGTATTACTTTGAACTGTAACCAGACAGATGTGGAAAGATATGGGAGTCCTTGCAGGCAGTGGTGGGTGAATTAGGGAAAGTGCCTGTTTCAGCCCATTGCAGGTTTGCATTTTCAGCTGCCTGCTGGCCAACCAGTTGCCTGGTAGAAGTGTTGGGTCTGGCTACAGATTGGCCTCCTTATAGGAGGCTAAAGACTAGCAAGCAAGGTGATGCTTCCTGGGGGTAGGGCCAATCGTCAGGTCCCAACTCTGCACTCTGGCATCAGCTTAAATGGTTTTGCATTCTGTTGTCATTTTGTGTACAACTGATTGCGCTGTTAGTGATGCAGAAACTTTTCATACACAAGGGTTTTTTTATTAATGTGGTTTTCCTCCTACTTTTCTATTAGCAAAGATGAACCTTACTTCTGCTATTCTAAGGATTGATAATGGTTACCAGATTTGCTGTATGTGCTGATAAAGCATTATTACTGATGGGCAGTTTTTCCACTTATACTTTATACATCTCTGTTAAAAAGAATTGTAGAACAGATGTGACTAGCTATTTTGTGTTTGAAGCTAGAGAAGAGTATGCTGTACCTGAATGTGGTTTGTTTGCCATTGGGAAAAGGGACTTTATTAGACCCATGTGAGACAGAAAACTTTTTTCCTTTGTTAGTTATTTTATAAAAGCTTTGAAGGTTTAAATGCTTGGTGCATAATAATGAAAGTTCAGGGCATAGGTAGATCTTTATTTATTTATTGTTAGACAAGAAAGGGCCTGAATTACTGTTAAACTGTGAAAGTGTAAGATGTAGTGTATTATCTATATCACCAAGTCCATAAGGGCCTCAGAACTGCTTTTACCTCTCTCTATCTCGCATATGAAAGAGTGTTTGTGCACTTCTTATGCTGATCTACAAGGCCCATGCTGAGCAGCGGAGCTCCAAAGAAAGGCAAGGAGAGAGGATGGGCTCTGGCACAATTTAAAACAGTGCTGAGGCCAGTCCCAAACAGGTCTGTTGTGTTTCTTTGTTTTCAGAAGGCTTCAGAGCATCAACATAAAGAAGTATTCAGATTAAAATGGCTTAATTGAAAGCAGAATTTTTCACCTTTGACCCAGGAATGTAGTCCAAGTTTAGTAAAAAGAAAACATGGCAGCATCTCCAATGTGCTTGTGGCACAGTGAAAAAACTGAAGATTGCTGTGCAGTTTGTAATCTTCCCCACCTGGAATGTTTTATTTTGTAGTGTCTAGTGTGCACATGGACATTACTCTCTACATTAAACATTTTAAGTACTTGTTACAGAGTGCTAAGTATGAAACCCTGAGTCAGCACTCTGGTCACAGCAGCTCCAATCAGGCATAGCAGATTGGAGTTGAGGAGGCAGACCTGTGCCTAATTTGTGGGTGGGGCAGGCCAGAAAGGCTAAATAAGCCATTAGCCCAGTGGTGGGCAACCTGCAGCCCGCAGGCCGCACACAGCCCGCCAGGGTAATCCGCTGGCGCGCCGTGAGACCGTTTGTTTACATTGACCATCCGCAGGCACGGCTGCCCCGCAGCTCCCAGTGGCTGCGGTTTGCTGTTCCCAGTCAATGGCAGGAGAGATTGCTCTTCCCCTGCTTGTTAAGATGCTAGGTGTGGTGGGACTCAATTATAAATAAACTGCACAGGGTGTTGAACCAGCACAAGGGTCTCTGTGTGATTTGTCGACTGAGACAGAAGCAGGACCGAGGAGGCCCTGTTACAGTACTGTTTGAAGTGTTGAGGGTGGATGGTGGGAAAATCTCATTAGACAGCATAGTCTCTTAACATATTGCTGAAGGTGCAACTTACCAACGAAAGTTATGAGGTGTTAAGTAAAATAAGTGATGTTCGCTTTTAAAGAACCATTTCTTAACAATTGATATGTATAAAAATAACTGTACTTCCTATTTGCCCTAGCCTTCTTCAAGTATTCCATAATAGAATCATAGAATATCAGGGTTGGAAGGGACCTCAGGAGGTCATCTAGTCCAACCCCCTGCTCAAAGCAGGACCAATCCCCAACTAAATCATCCCAGCCAGAGCTTTGTCAAGCCTGACCTTAAAAACCTCTAAGGAAGGAGATTCCACCACCTCCCTAGTTAACCCATGCCAGTGCTTCACCACCCTCCTAGTGAAAAAGTTTTTCCTAATATCCAACCTAAACCTCCCTCACTGCAACTTGAGACCATTACTCCTTGTTCTGTCATCAGGTACCACTGAGAACAGTCTAGATCCATCCTCTTTGGAACCCCTTTTCAGGTATCAAATCCCCAGAGATAGCTGACAGATCAACTTTAATGCAGCTCAATGAAAGACCTCCTTCAAGGTGAAAATGGGAGAATCGGAAGAACATAGGTGTCAGTGAGTACGGCTTCTTAGATCACAGAGGTATTCATTTTAAGGTAAATTTTGAGTACTCAATTTGAAAAGAAATCTGAATTATGCAAATATTTAAACTACTGTGAATCTTTCGGGGCATTGAAACCTGATGGTGGTTGTGCCTCATCAGTAAAGAAATGTGACTCAGTTAGGTGAAGGCTTTTAATATATTGTTTAGGATTAAAAAAAATTAAACGATGTATTGGAAATTTGGTGTGAATCCATACAGAATAAAAAGAAATTAAGTGGCTGTGGCTTTAATGTGTAGTGCAAAGTTTAAATGTACATATTTATTAGTAAATTGGGGCTATGTCATGTCAATTTCTTCTATAAACATAATTTCCTTTTCAAATCAATAGCACATTCGGCATTAAAAATCAGTGGCATATTACCTATGATAATTAATATACAACTTAGGTAACTATGCATTTGTATTAAGATGCTTTTAGATCCAAGGCTAACTATGTACTTCCCAATTTTCAGTATTAGGCTTTAATCAAATGTGTCTCTTCCCCCCCCCCCTTAAAAAAAAAAAAAGGGGGCAAACAAATTCCTTTTTTAAATCTCCAGAACCATGCATTAAGTGGTGATTGTGGGTACTGTCTGTATTGTTCTGTTCAGTTTATCTCTGCGCACAGTTGTGCTGAATGCTCTGAAACAGGATGTGCTTTTGCTATGTTGTAAACTTTGTAGATAAGCCTTCTTATACTTTATGCTAAACTATAATAAATCTAATAACTTGTTATAGCTGGGATTTTGTATTTCTAAATTGATACCTATAGCATACTATAAGTGCAGCAATAGTGCAGTTGTGAGTTTAAAAATCAAGTTAAATGTTTTCATGTTCCATTTGATGGAAATAAATGGACAAGTTAATTAATTAAAACATCTAATTATAGGAAGGGCAACTGATAAATGAAATTGAACCCTACCTCTTCAAAATCATAGTAGACCAGCATCCTTCTCCTCCTCTGCAACCACTGCTTCCTCTTCCTCCCCTGCCTGGGAGGCACCGATGACCTGCAACAGCACCCTCTGCACAGTCACTGAAACCCTGATTCCAGCCTAGGCACGGGGAGGCAGCTGGAGAGTGAGCCTGCCCTGCACTCACCCTGCAGCGGTGACTCCCATCCTGTGGGGCTGGGTCCAAGGGTTAAGAGAGAGCCTACCCCAGGCTCCCTCCGGGCAGCAGCGGGTCCTGTGAGGCTGTGCCTGAGCATTGAGAGCAAACCCACTCCACACTCACCAGGTTACAATGCCACTCATTCAAATTTGGCCAGGCTGCAACCTTGTCATGATGGAAGGGCAGCTGAGCAACCCTGTGTGCCAGGTTGCAACACGGAGTGGGGGGCTGGGCCCAGTCCTGTGAGACACAGGAGCTGCCACTGGTGAGTGGGTGCAGAGCAGTCTGGCTTTCCAACACATCACTGTCCCTCCCCTCAGTGCCACCCTCACCACTGGGCTGGTGGGGCAAACCACCTAGTGCCTTCCCACATGGACAAACAGAGAAGACACAGTATCCGTGAGTTCTTTCACCTCTGTGACAGACTTGCAGCCCTAATTATAGGAAAGCGTAAATTCTATAAATACATGTTAAAGAATGGCTCTGTGTCAATTTCTGATTCTATTTTTGTTTCTATTCAGTACTTCAGAATTATCATTTGAATTGTAATTGTTCAAGTTTGGCCACATATGGGTGTGTCTGCTTTTTGTATTAACTTTTTTAAGGAGAAAAAGTGTGTGTCTAATTTCCAAAGCTGGCCTGTTACACAGTAATGGCTTCTGGCAGCACTGTAAATAGTGTTTATCTCAGGAAATGGCTATAGTTAACCTAGGTGAAATAGGTAAAATGAATAAAAGCTCTATAATACAAATACACAAACTTTCTGTTGACACAGTCCCACATGTAAACAATTTAGACAGACATGCCAGATGTCCAGGGCCAGTACAAGGAAGTTTCGCATCCTAGGTGAAACTTCCACCTTGCGCCCCCCAGCCCTGTGGCAGCTCTTCCCCCCCCCCCCCGCCCTGAGGCGCCCACTCCCCCGCGGCAGCTTCCCCTCCGCCCGGGGAGCCGTGCGGCAGCTCCCCACCCCAGCTCACCTCTGCTACGTCCCCTCCCCGAGCGCGCCGTTGCTGCTCCACTTCTCCCGCCTCCCAGGCTTGCGGCGCCAATCAGCTTGTTTGGCACTGCAAGCCTGGGAGGGGAGGAGAATTAGAGTGGGGGCGGCGTGCTCGGGGAGGAGGCGGAGCAGAGGTGGGCTGGGGTGGGGAGCTGCCGCAGGGGGGAAATTGGGGGCACTGCTTTTTGGTGCCCCCAGATCTTGGCGCCCTAGGCAACCGCCTAGTTCGCCTTAACGGTAGCACCGGCCCTGCAGATGTCCTATTTAAACCATTTTGACACATAATGATTTAATTGAAACTGCTCTGAAATATTTTAAATAAGCAAGTATATGTCATGCTTGTTCAAACACGTACAAAACAAAACACTCCCAATTCACACTTTTCAAACAATCAAACACGCACCAAAAAAGAAGCTTACAAGAAGTGGAAGATTGGACAAATGACCAGGGAGGAGTATAAAAATATTGCTCAGACATGCAGAAGTGAAATCAGGAAGGCCAAATCACACTTGGAGTTGCAGCTAGCAAGGGATGTTAAGAGTAACAAGAAGGGTTTCCACAGGTATGTTAGCAACAAGAAGAAAGTCAAGGAAAGTGTGGGCCCCTTATTGAATGGGGGAGGCAACCTAGTAACAGAGGATGTGGAAAAAGCTAATGTACTCAATGCTTTTCGCCTCTGTCTTCATGAACAAGGTCAGCTCCCAGACTACTGCACTGGGCAGCACAGTATGGGGAGGAGGTGACCAGCCCTCTGTGTAGAAGAAGTGGTTCAGGACTATTTAGAAAAGCTGGACGAGCACAAATCCATGGGGCCAGATGCACTGCATCCGAGGGCGCTAAAGGAGTTAGCGGGTGTGATTGCAGAGCCATTGGCCATTATCTTTGAAAACTCATGGCGATCGGGGGAGGTCCTGGAAGACTGGAAAAAGGCTAATGTAGTGCCCATCTTTAAAAAAGGGAAGAAGGAGGATCTGGGGAACTACAGGCCAGTCAGCCTCACCTCAGTCCCTGGAAAAATCATGGAGCAGGTCCTCAAGGAATCAATTCTGATGCACTTAGAGGAGAGGAAAGTGATCAGGAACAGTCAGCATGGATTCACCAAGGGCAAGTCATGCCTGACTAACCTAATTGCCTTCTAAGATGAGATAACTGGGTCTGTGGATGAGGGGAAAGCAGTGGATGTGTTATTCCTTGACTTTAGCAAAGCTTTTGATACAGTCTCCCACAGTATTCTTGCCAGCAAGTTAAAGAAGTATGGTCTGGATGAATGGACTGTAAGGTGGATAGAAAGTTGGCTAGATCGTCCGGCTCAACAGGTAGTGATCAATGGCTCCATGTCTAGTTGGCAGCCGGTATCAAGCAGAGTGCCCCAAGGGTGGGTCCAGGGGCCGGTTTTGTTCAATATCTTCGTTAATGATCTGGAGGATGGTGTGGATTGCACTCTCAGCAAGTTTGCAGATGACACTAAACTGGGAGGAGTGGTAGATATGCTGGAGGGTAGGGATAGGATACAGAGGGACCTAGACAGATTAGAGGATTGAGCCAAAAGAAATCTGATGAGGTTCAACAAGGACAAATGCAGATTAGGACGGAAGAATCCCATGCGCTGCTACAGACTAGGGACCGAGTGTCTAGGCAGCAGTTCTGCAGAAAAGGACCTAGGGGTTACAGTGGACGAGAAGCTGGATATCAGTCAACAGTGTGCCCTTGCTGCCAAGAAGGCTAATGGCATTTTGGGCTGTATAAGTAGGGGCATTGCCAGCAGATCGAGGAACGTGATCGTTCCCCTCTATTCGACATTGGTGAGGCCTCATCTGGAGTACTATGTCGAGTTTTGGGCCCCACACTACAAGAAGGATGTGGAAAAATTGGAAAAAGTCCAGCAGAGGGCAACAAAAATGATTAGGGGGCTGGAGCACGTGACTTATGAGGAGAGGCTGAGGGAACTGGGATTATTTAGGCTGCAGACGAGAAGAATGAGGGGGGATTTGATAGCTGCTTTCAACTACCTGAAAGGGGGTTCCAAAGAGGATGGATCTAGACTGTTCTCAGTGGTACCAGATGATAGAACAAGGAGTAATGGTTTCAAGTTGCAGTAGGGGAGGTTTAGGTTGGATATTAGGAAAAAAGTTTTTCACTAGGAGGGTGGTGAAGCATTGGAATGTGTTACCTAGGGAAGTGGTGGAATCTCCTTCCTTAGAGGTTTTTAAGGTCAGGCTTGCCAAAACCCTGTCTGGGATGATTTAGTTGGTGTTAGTCTTGCTTTGAGCAGGAGGTAGGACTAGATTACATCCTGAGGTCCCTTCCAACCCTGATATTCTATGAATTCTTTAGCTTTCATGGTATATTTTAAATACAGCATCACCATAACAACTCCAATCAACATGTGTTTCTGGAAAATAGATCCTGTCAAACTAACTTAATATCTGTTTTTTTTATAAGATTACAAGACTGGTTGATAAAGGCAATAGTGTTAATATATTATACTTAGACATCTCTAAGGCATTTGACTTGGTACCACATGCCTTTTTAATTTTAAACTACAACCATACAGATTAACATGGCACACATTAAATGGATTTAAAGATGGCTAACTGTCAGGTCATGAAATGTAATTGTAAGCAGGGATTTATCATCAAACAAGTGTGTTTCTAGCAGGTTCCTGCAGGGATTGGTTCTTGGCCCTATCTTATTTAACATTTTTATCAGTGACCTAGAAGAATACAGAAAACCACCATTGATAAAGTTTGCAGATGACACAAAAACTATGGGCGTGGTAAATAATGAAGAGGATAGGTTGCTGATTCAGATCGGTCTGGATCAGTGGTTCTCAAACTAGGGCCGCCGCTTGTTCTGGGAAAGCCCCTGGCGGGCCGGGCCGGTTTGTTTACCTGCCGCGTCCGCAGGTTCGGCCGATCGTGGCTCCCACTGGCCGTGGTTTGCCGCTCCAGGCTAATGGGGGCTGCAGGAAGCGGAGCGGGCCGAGTGACGTGCTGGCCGTCCTTCCTGCAGCCCCCATTGGCCTGGAGCGGCGAATCGCGGCCAGTGGGAGCCGCGATCGGCCGAACCTGCGGACGCGGCAGGTAAAGAAACCGGCCCGGCCCGCCAGGCAGTGGCGGATTAATAATTTTGCCGCCCCTAGGCCAGGAAATAATTGCCGCCCTGGCCCCTCCCCGACTCCGCCTTTTTCCCGCCCCCATTCCAACCCCCTCCCCAAAGTCCCCGCCCCAACTCCGCCCCCTCCCTTCCCCTATTGGATCCCTTCCCCAAATCCCCGACCCCGGCCCCGCCTCTTCCCGCAGCGTGCGGCCTTCCCCCTTCTCCCCCCTCCCTCCCTGCCCTGTGAAACAGCTGTTTCGCGGCGCAAGCGCTGGGAGGGGAGAGAAACAGGACGCGATGGCGCGCTTGAAGAGGAGGCGGAGGTGAGCTGGAGCAGGGGGGCGGGGCGCGGAGGGGAGCTTCTGCCCCTGCAAATTTGCCACCCTAGGCCTAGGCCTTGTCGGCCTAGGCAATAATACGGCGCTGCCGCCAGGGGCTTTCCCGGAACAAGCAGTGGCCCTAGTTTGAGAACCACTGGTCTGGATCACTTGGAGAACTTTGTTTAAGGAACCAATGTGCCTTTTAATACAGCCACATTTAAAGAAACACATGTAAGAACAAACAGTGTAGGTCATGCTTACAAGATGGGCGACTCTCTCCCAGGAAGTAGTGATTCCAATACAGACTTGGGGGTCATGGTGGATAATATGCTGAACATGGGTGTGATGCTGTGACCAAAAGACCTAATTCAGTCCATAGATGTATTAGCGGAGGAATCTCAAGTAGGAGTAAGGCAGTTATATCACCTCTGTGTTTGGCATTGGTGCAACCACTGCTGGAATACTTTGTCCAATTTTGGGGTCCTCAATTCAAGAAGGATGTTGATAAATTGGATAGGGTTCAGCAAAGAGCCCTGAGAATGATTAAATGATTGGAAAACATGCCTTGCAGTGGTAAGACCCAAGGTGTGCCATCTAGTCCATTTAACAAAGAGATAGTTCTAGTGACTTGTTCACAGTTTATAAGTACCTGCATGGGGACAAACATTTGATAATGGGCTACTCAGTCTAGCAAACAAAGGTATAACAAGATCCAATGGCTGGAAGTTGAAACTAGACAAATTCAGGCTGGAAAAAGTTGCAGTTTTTTTTTTTTAACAGTGACAGTAATTAACCTTGGAACAACTTAACAACAATTTTTAAATCAAGATTGTATGTTTTTCTAAAATACATGATCTGGTTCAAACAGCAGGGAATTCCTATGGCTCGTTTTATACAGGTCAGGTTAGATCAGTGGTGGGCAACCTGTGGCCCGTCAGAGTAATCTGCTGGTGGTTCTGTGAGACAGTTTGTTTACACTGACTATCTATGTCGTCTTCTAAATTATGTTTGGTAAAAATCTGATTTTAAAATAAAAGTTTTTGGACTATGTGTTTCTTTTTCTTTCTTTCTTTGGTACCTGGCTGTCTCCACTCTCATTTCATTTTGTCTGTCTAGCTTTCTACTTCCTTTGATCTCAAAGTATTCCTAAAATATTTATATTGTCCACTAGACTTTTTGGAACACCATTGCATATTCACAGCAGCAGATATCTGCAGCAGACCTTTCTAGAGATCTTATTAAAATTGACTATGCAGGAGGTGCTACTGAGAAAGCACTTCTGTACGGGGACTCAGCAATACTATAATTCTTACAGAGTTCCAAATGAAGTTGTCCTGCTGGTGTTAACTGCTACTTTTATAACAAACACTATGTTAAGATGCATTCCATGAAATAATACATATACTAATTTTTGTCATCCCTAGGTGGGAAAAATCTGTGCATGCAGAAGTGTCCCAATGAGTTCCTAAATGCTTCATTCCTTGCACATCTGTATGATGTCTGTACAGTTCTTTACTAACAGCCCTCAATATAAGGCCTATCTACTTCTCAGAGGTAAGCATTATTAGCAGTTTACATCTGGAAGAATTGAGACAGAGAGGGTAAGGGTGTGTCTACACTACAGAGGAACAGCTATTGGTTATGCAGGAATGCCACTCTAGTGCTGCAGTGTAAATGCTTCCTACCATGACGGAAAGGATCTTTCTGTTGATGTAGTTAATCCACCTCTCTGAGAAGTGGTAGCTAGGTTGACA
This sequence comes from Emys orbicularis, assembly GCF_028017835.1. Lineage (NCBI taxonomy): Eukaryota > Metazoa > Chordata > Testudines > Emydidae > Emys > Emys orbicularis. Next base: position 98,233,112 of record NC_088684.1, read on the forward strand.
GAAGAATTCATCCATCAACCTAGTTGCATCTATACTGTCGTTAGGTCAACCTAACTGCAATGTTTAGGGTGCCAAATTTTTCACAGCCCTGCGATGTAGCTAGGTCAATATAATTTTTAACTTAAACCAAGTCACTAGACTTCTCAATGCAGATGGTCCAATACGTAATAGGACTTAATAAAAAGCCCATTGAAATTAATTTCAGTTAAATTCAGTATTTCAGTTGAATTCAGTGGGCTTCAGGTCAGGACCATAGTTCATCTGATCACGTTGCTTGTTCATGGGTGAATAAACTGGTGCCCTGGGACATACCAAGGTTAATCCTGCACATGACTGCATAAGTTTTTATAACTTCAAGACATGACCATCATTTTCATGATATGCTTTATTAATCTGATAAATATATTAACTACCAAAAGTTGTAGACCTATAATCCAGAAGGTTTCTGTGCTAAAACATAGTGTTCACAGTTGCAGTGGCAGATCTTTCTTTCTGGACTAGCATGAGAGAATATTGGCAGCTACAACATTTTAAAATATAGCAGTGTCATTTTGTGACACAGTTCTCTTGTATTCTTTACAACAGGGATCGGCAACCTTTGGCCGGCCCGTCAGGGAAATCTGCTGGCGGGCCGGGACTGTTTGTTTTCCTGCAGCGTCTGCAGGTTCGGCTGATCGCAGTTCCCACTGGCCGTGATTTGCCGTTCCAGACCAATGGGGGCTGCGGGAAGCGGCCCTGCACATCCCTCGGCCCACGCCGCTTCCCGAAGTCCCCATTGGCCTGGAACGGCAAACCGCGGCCAGTGGGAACTGCGATCAGCCGAACCTGCAGACACTGCAAGTAAACAAACTGGCCCGGCCCGCCAGCGGATTTCCCTGACGGGCCGCGGGCCAAAGGTTGCCGATCCCTGCTTTACAATATGGTAGTTACTTTAGTTTTATTTGATAATGTTGTAGTTTTCTCAAGATATGTTAGCCTGAAATTCCAAGGTAAGGTTCCATTTTGCAAAAATCCTCAAATAATCAGAAGTATGCTAATGCACAGTTTAAATCAATCCAAACAAGAACTACTCTGCTCCCACAGTGGCACTCTAGAACCAAGAAAAGTTCAGAGATGACCTTTTCCTCTCTTCCCACCGATTCCTTTAATTAAAGGCTTCAAAATTAATACTTTATTCTTAAACTTAGTGAAACTTTATCACAAAGTTTTTGCAGATGTGTGTTGCCTGCTCTCAGGGTGCTCCAAGGGGGTCAAAGTTAAGGTAGTTTGGGTGATCGTACTCTGCATATGCATAATTTAAAATATATTTGATTTTTGTAAAGTAGAACCTTAACTTACAATTTACAAACATTTTACAAACATTCTTAACGTTTGACAGTGGAGGGCGCAGGGAGAATTAAGAAATCCAGAAACTTAATTTGTAAATGCTGTAAATGATAGATTCATTGTGTTTTTTTGCTTGAGTATTTCCTTAGATTTTAAAAAAATGTTTAAGAATTGCTCAGTAATAGAAGTACCTGTAAACCTTGGAAGCCAGTCATAGATCCAAGCCCTGTTGGAATGTAAGCTGGACCAGACAGCCTCCCACTTCCATAAGTGGCTACCTCCTTCCTATTCCCCATGTTGGCCTTTCATTCTATATACAGCTTTCCCTCTCCCATGGCCCCAATGTAGTTTTCTATTAGCTACTCCCTACTTTGCCACTCAATGAGTAATTCTGCTATGACAAACTCATTCTAATAAAAATTATACCATACCATATCATTATGTATTTTACTTATATACATATATAGGTATTTTCACAACAACACCTTTAAATATCTCTATAATTCCTACATGCACTCCCTCAGACGTGTGAAAGCTCCTTCTTAACATTGTCTCTCAAAGAAGTGAAATTTGATGTTGCTGGATGCACCTGTTGTAAAGAAATGACCCAAAAGGGAGTTGGGAGAACCTTTGAAAAGTGAATGAAAGGAATTTTTTGAAATACCCATATCTCTGAATTTCCTTGTTTGATTTGCCTTAAAATATATATATATATATATATATAAGTTACCTTGTAATAAGATGTGAAGGAGACTGTTTTGTTATTGTTATTAATATTGTCTTTTTATAACTTATAAGTTCAATTCTGTGAATGAAACTCTCATTTCACTCTTAACTACTGCTCCTTAATAACAAGAAAATGTTTTTCATGGTTATCTCTTCTTGTAGCCACATGGTTTTTCTTAAAGTGTTCTTTAAATTAAAAGGCATTTTAAAGTGTGACAGAAATCCTGAAATTAATGTTTGGGCATGATCCTGCAGCTCCATTGTAATAATTTATACCAAAAAATTAAGATTGGTTGTTAGTAACTGAGTGAATATAATTGTGGTACACGAATTATAAAGGCATCTTACAAGGCTGCATGGCTCATGAGTAAGGAGAGGCATGTAGCTGTGCTGCTTCAGGAGGAGCCTTGGGAAAGAATTCTCTGGGTAGGGAGTAGGGGGGAAGTAACTTATTGTAGCCCTATACCTGGTGCCGCCCCTTGTACCATTTCATCTCAGTTGGGGGTAGTGGGAGAGGGAATGGAGTCAAGGCTCCACCTACTCCCCACTCCTCTCTGCCTACATACTCTTGGGGTGGGGAAAGAAGGAGAGGATAAGGGGTAGTATTGAGTAGGCACACCTTGCTCTCTCTGCTCTCCACCCCCCATGCCTGGACCTGTGATGTGGGAACCAAAGAGGCTGAGCGCACAGAGTGGGTGAAGGTCTCTTAGGGCTTGTCTACACAGGGAAATTTCCTCATGGCCATGTTAGGACCAGTCACAATCTAGCCCTGGAGTAGGAAGCTTGTTGTACCCATTATCATCCTCAACAATTAGTCAGCTTCCCCTGTGTTTGGGTTGGTCTTTCACATAGCAAAGGAGAGAGGAAAATTATATATAAAACTAAAAAGTGATTTTAAAACCAGAACAACTGGCAGGCAACTCAAAAGCAGATGTTGTACTTTTAAGTCATTTCTTGAACTTGACTGGATTTTCTAAGTACAGCTTTGCATTCATTTGGTGCCCATCTCTGAAATACTGTAGTTTTCATTTAAAATGTTTCTTTTGTGAAGTTAAATGTCTTTTTATTTGTTTCCAGGAAATGGCTCTTGAAGTTAAATGAGACTGGATAAAATATATACATGAAGCAGAGGCTGCTCTACATGTGTTAAGGCTAAAATACCAGAAGAGTTTTTGATCAGCCAGACTTGGTAGCTTGTCATAATGAAGAAAATTAGTCTCAAAACAATTCGCAAGTCCTTTAACTTAAATAAAAGCAAAGAAGAAAGTGACTTTGTAGTGGTTCAGCAGCCATCATTAAGTGAATTTGGAAAAGATGACTCCTTGTTTGGCAGCTGCTATGGTAAAGATTTGGCTAGCTGTGAAGTTAACAGTGAAGATGAAAAAGGTGGCAAAAATAGATCAAAAAGTGAAAGCTTAATGGGTACTTTAAAAAGAAGGCTTTCAGCAAAACAAAAGCAGAAAGGGAAAGGCAGCACGCCATCTGTAAGCTCTGCTGATGACGATACCTTTTCTTCCTCATCTGCTCCAATAACCTTTAAAGATGTGAGAGCTCAAAGACCTCTAAGGTCCACATCCCTCCGTAACCACCATTACAGTCCAACACCATGGCCCCTTCGATCGACAAACTCAGAAGAGACTTGTATCAAAATGGAAGTGAAAGTCAAGGCCTTGGTCCACTCCTCTAACCCAAGCCCAGCACTGAATGGTGTTCGAAAGGACTTCCATGACTTGCAGTCAGATAGTGTGTTTCAAGAACAAAACAATACATTAAAAAGTACAGAATCCCAGAATGGGGACCTACATCTTCATATTGATGAACATGTGCCTGTAGTTATTGGACTAATGCCTCAGGACTACATTCAGTATACTGTGCCTTTAGATGAGGGAATGTATCCTTTGGAAGGATCACGTAGTTACTGTCTGGATAGTTCCTCACCCATGGAAGTTTCAACTGTTTCCTCTCAAGTGAGCGGAAATGCTTTTCATGAAGATGAGGGTCAGGTGGATCAAGATGTAGTTGTTGCTCCAGATATCTTTGTGGACCAGGCAGTGAATGGTTTGTTGATTGGTACCACAGGAGTCATGTTGCAAAGCCCAAGAGTTAATCACAGTGATGTCCCTCCACTCTCACCATTGCTACCTCCGATGCAGAATAATCAAATCCAAAGGAACTTTAATGGACTGAATGGCACAGATGCCCATGTGGCTGAAAGTATGCGCTGCCATTTGAATTTTGATCCTAACTCTGCCCCAGGAGTTGGAAGAGTTTATGACTCTGTACAAAATAGTGGTCCTATGGTTGTGACGAGCCTCACAGAGGAACTGAAAAAACTTGCAAAACAAGGATGGTACTGGGGCCCTATCACACGTTGGGAGGCAGAGGGAAAACTGGCGAATGTGCCCGATGGTTCATTTCTTGTTCGAGATAGCTCTGATGACCGTTATCTTTTAAGCCTGAGTTTTCGCTCCCATGGTAAAACTCTTCATACTAGAATTGAACATTCAAATGGTAGGTTTAGCTTTTATGAACAACCAGATGTGGAGGGACATACTTCTATTGTTGATCTAATTGAACATTCAATCAGGGACTCTGAAAATGGAGCTTTTTGCTATTCAAGGTCTCGATTGCCTGGATCTGCAACTTACCCGGTGAGATTGACAAACCCAGTATCTCGGTTTATGCAGGTGCGTTCCTTACAGTACCTGTGTCGTTTTGTTATACGTCAGTATACCAGAATAGACCTGATCCAGAAACTGCCTTTGCCAAACAAAATGAAGGATTATTTACAAGAAAAGCACTACTGAAAGCTTATGGGAATCTTGCATCTTGCACTTTGGGAACAAAAAAAAAAGATTGAAATACAGTTTACAAATTTTCATTGCTATCAAAATCTTTTGCTGCCATAACAATGTTTAATTTTTGTGTGTAAAGAAGGGTAATGCATCTTTTTTGTTTGTTTATGTTTGGTGTTTTTTGTTTGTTTGAGGGGGCTTTTTTTTTTTTTTTTTTTTTTTTTAAAGAATGATCACAAGGTTTTTAGAAGTGTGAAATAGCTATCTTTCATCAATGTGCAGAAAATAATCACAATGTGAATGATCAAATTCTCCTTAATTTCCCCAAGTGCTGCTATCCACTGTGATTTTTATGCATTGAGTGCATTTCATGTGTATTCAACCATAAGTAAAAGTGAAATGAAACTCGTAGAATGGAATTTTTGTCATCTTAAAATGGCCTATTTTATAAAGATAATTGTGGACAAAACATACAGGTAGATAAATTACAGAATTTAGGTATACAGTGAAAATGATTTCCCAGCATCCTAAATGAACATCTCCATAGAACTGCCCCAATTTAAAACTTATTAATTGATGTAGCTGTGTGATGGAATATAGTTATGCAGCATATCTTTGGAAACCTCCTTTCTCCGAAATGATTTAATAGTTTGTACTCGCTATTTTGCCTTTGAGAAATTGGGTTGAATTTTCTTTTTCTTGGAATTTCCTTATAATTTTTTCTTCTCCTTTTAAAAACAGTTTTGAAAAACAGTACAGAGCATCAATATGGAAATTGTGGTATTTAAAATTATGCTAAACATGGATTACTAATGATATTGTTGGGGGAAAAAATCTACAAATCTCCCTAATTGTAGGAACTATCAATTAAAGTGGTAATGTGACAAGACTTCTGAAAACCAATTTCTACACTACAGTTGGTTTTTGGGTCCCCCCTCCCCCTTTTCCCTTTTGCATTTTGATATTTAGTATTTGATTCTGGGATTTTTTTGGGGAGTAGGGGAGGGCTTAAACAAATTATCCCTAAAGCTGCATTTTTTTTTTAACCTTTGTATATTTGAAATTAGTAAGAGAAGGGTTTTGGTTTAATACAGTGGCCACAGAAAAGGGCTTTGTTATTAACAGTCTCAGGCACTGTCATGAAAATTGTCTGTTTTGACATAAAGGTATCATATCAATTTAGTAAATATTTCTAACATCTGACAAGGATAGTGGCATTTAAAAAGTCTATAGGGAGCCTGACCTTCTAAAAGAGATTTCTGAATTGGGAGACTGGGCCCTAGATTGCAAAGTTTTCCTTGTGCAATATTCATCATATTGGTTTTTCACTTTATAGCTATATTATGTTTGTGCTTTCAATTTTAAAGGTGACCATGACTAAATTTGTTTTTTTATTTTGTTTTTAAATCAATGTTATATTTTTTAGCATGTCACCTTCTCCATCAGCAGTTGGTAGAAGTAGCTATTTAGTAAAGACCAACATAGAAAAAGGCTGGGATAAATCCTTTTTGGATCATTTTCTTCTGCTTATTATATCTAGCTTTTTTGCCCCCTGAAATGAGTTTGTAGCATTGGATACACTATTGCTGCAAAGTGCTACAGTAGCACTACATCTTGTGTTGCCTGAATTGATATGCTAAATTTATATATTTTTTTTAATTTATTTTTTGGACCACAGTATTTAAAAAAATCAAAGGCAGATAAAGCCTGTCTGTTCTGAGGGATAGAGGATGATGATTTCTTCTTTTGTCCAATAATATTTTTAAACTTAAAAAAATATTCTCAGCAAAGTATATATGTTTAATTTGTTGTTTCTGCCATTCATATATATTTATGCAAGCTTGAATCCAGATTTCTCTCTTCTGGAGGTTTTTTCTTCTTCTTTGAATCAGGGCTACAAACTTTATTAAAAAAGGCACAATAATCTTATAGCATGGTACAGTGGTCTGATTCTATCTGAGGGGAGGACAGAGGAAATCATTTTTATGGAATATGAAACATACTTGTTAGGAATGAAACCTCTCACATTTTTTTCACTTTAAAAGTTCTTCCCCCACACAATCCAGAGGGACTGTACATTGTACAAAGTCTCTAGAATGATGTAGTACATTAGGCAATGATATAAAATTAGTGAAATATATCCCAGTGTTTAACAAACTTAAAGATGCATTTAAAATATGCTTTGTGCATAAGTATTTAATGGACCTTGCATAAGGGCTTAAATATGTGAAACTCTAATATCCCAATTTCATTGCTGTATTAAGAAAATGTATATGAACTTGTGTGCTAAGTTTCTTTTCCATGTCTTCATTTATTTGTTTGGTCACCTATCAGAGTTGGTCACTTCTGAAATATTACTTTTGGTTAAATTCATCCAGTCCATTTTGAGTTGCCTTCCTTGCTGTGTACTTTAATTGTAAACTTAGTAAAAGGCCCAGTTCTAATTGCCTCTTTTTGATGAGCTTTCCATAGGTTTGATTAAAAGGATCCTGACAAGTAATTTAGACCTAAGAGAAGACCTGCCTACAATTTTTTTGTAATCTGATGCTGTAATGTCCTAAATTTCAAATATTTGGAAATCCACCATTCTGTAAAGACATATTTTTTTAAATGCTGCTGGATTCAGAATCTCTCTCTTTTTGATACTGAAGCAGTCTTCCAGTTAATAGAAGGAGCACAAATTAAGAAACCCTGTTTTGACAACATTGACTTATAGTTGCTTATTATAACGATTACTGTGACAGCCACAGTAATGTTGTTTAGTTACAAGGCAACTGAAAATTATTAAAGGGCAACAACTGTAGTCAGGAAAGACGGTCTTCGTTTGTGCTCCATAACAAATAGAGGAACAAAATCTGTGTTTGCCAAATGGAAGAAAACAAAAATGGTAGATTGAAAAAAGTTATTTTCAGGCCTTTAAAAGAAGATAAACAAAGATTAAATAAAAGTAAAATAAAAACAACTTAATTCTGTTCCTTTAAAGTAAAACAGTGCTTATTTTATTCAGCACAACAGTCAGAGTTGCAACTGAATTATTGGAAAATGTATTTGAAGATGAAACTTTGAAATAAAATTAATTTCTGAAGCTACAAGATGATGATGATGGAAGTTATTGGTGACACTGGCTGGTTCACTAATTAGAAGAATAAAACTACAGCTTGTATTTCGATACTATGTCAGAAAGTTTTTTTCTGATTCTTACAACTGTGTTAATTGAAGTTAATTGAACAGCAAAATTGAAGTTTATTTATATTCTTTGGTCAGGTTGCAGGTCCCTTATGCTGATGATGACATAAATCAATACCATGTTTTTTTATCAAGATGGCTTCCACCATTAGTAGCCTTAGAAATGCTATTATTAATTAAAAAATTTATTTTCAAATATATACATTTCATATTCTGATCATGCTAAGAGGTGCTTTTATATGAACATTGACTGCTGGGCTAATCAAAATATGATCTGTTTTTCTTTTCTGCATTTCATAATGAGTGAATTATGGATATGTAAGTTAAATCATAATACCAGCAATATATTGCCTGTGATTCCAGTAAGGAATGGTTTTCAGTTACATAACTTTTAAATTCTAAGCTAAATGATGGGTACAATATTGATTGCCAATCTTATCTCTTTTAATACTTCTTAAAATTCTACAAAGAAAAATATTGAAAACCATTCTTTATTAATAGACATGGGATAGTTAATAGCTCATAACATCACAAAATATTATGGAGTTTGCTGTATCTGGAAAGTGTGCTAAACCCTACACACGGATAATGAAAAAAATTCTTACAGAATTTTGTATTAATACATGTTGGGTTAAAGAATTTTATAGTGGTGATGGAGTGCCATGAAATTAATACTTGCAATCCAGATTGCTGTAGTTTACATTTTTCTGTATGTTTCAAGCTAGGTGTGCGTTATTTGTGCTAAGCACACCACAGAATGAATTATCCAAAGTCCATTGATTTTAATGTGTTTTGGTTTGTAAACAAAATTATAGTAATTTCTTGCACATTTTTGAAAAATAATTGTATAAGGATTTATGTATCTGCTTCTAGATACAGTGTGTAAATAAAAATTTCATTCACAAAAGAATCTGTGGAGTATTCAGTAAACAAAATGAAATCCTGAAGCAAATATTGAATTTTTGGGGGGTGGTGGTGATAGCTGACTTTCATCAGTATCAGTGAGATGTTGAGCTATCATTTGCTTGTCATCAGAATATAGCTGCAATTTTTCCTGCTACTAACTCTCCTAACAAAGTGCTTGTATCTCTGGCTATCATTTTTGCTTTCCAGAATGTTGCCAGTATATAATTAAAATATGCTGTCTATTGAGCATTCACACATGCACACTTTAGATAGCTTTTGCTATCACTGTTTCCTGTAGCTGTGCTGCTTTTAATTTTTTAGCATAAACACTCCAAAAAAGCCTGCCTTGAAAGGTGCTATGCCTTTTTTTTTTTCTTTCTAAAAAAAGTGAGAGTTCATGATTTTCAGGAAAGCCATCAAGTAGTTTGAGTGTGAGCTCCAAAATTGAAGTTAAAAATGTACAAAATACATAATCACTGGTTTATTTGGTGCTATTTTGGTTAAATTAAGGTAGTAGGATGTTTTCAAGTCAGGGAATACATACATAATTTCAGAAATATTACAGCATTAACAATTTGTATTATGTATATCATTTTTATAAACATACAAATTATTTATAAAAATGATATACATAACAAGTTTTCATTTTTTTTGTTTTCTCCCTATAGACTTGATACTCCGTTTCCCAAAACCATAGCTTTAATATATGTTTCAATGGCTTTTTCTCTGTTATTAAAATTCCATTTAAAAGAAAATACATTATTGTAGCAGCTAATACTGTCAATCTCTGAGCAGGTGTCGGGCAGGGATGAAGAAGCTTTCCCTTTGTTGAGGTCAAAGGTGGTTGGAACTTAAAATTCCTATTTAGCCACTGCTATTGCAAGAATCGTTTGGGATTTGATTATATACTGACAAATATAGTTGCATATTTCTGCCTGTCTGCTAAGTCAGCTGCTGTTTTTGTTCACGTGTTCTAGTTGATTTTAAAGGTATAGTGTGATATGTGATTGTGTTGTCTATCTACATCAAGTCCTTTACACTTTGCTTTTAAAAATACCAGGTCAAATTTAGCTCTAATATAAGCATTAAGCATGCTCAGTTCCACTGAAGCCAGTGAACTTATTTCCACTTACACTGGGGTGAATTTAGTCCAATAAGATCACAACTGCCTCAGCTTGTTGATAAACTTGTGTTTAAATGTGGGTAAGGGATGGGGTTGGGATTGTTATTAGTGCAAGTATAAATTTGAAGATGTCTGTATAGGATTGAAATGTTTATAATTGAGATGCTCATGCTCCCAGTCTTGTCCATATTATGTAGCATCTGTTTTACACATGGGAGAATGGATGAAGAAAGCCTACCCTCAGGTGTAGATGCCTCATCAAATGAAACATGGTGTTTGTACCAAAGGAATAAAGCTTTAACTTTGAATGCTGTTTCTCCCATAAGTATTAAAGATTTCTAAGAGATCTGTGGCTTTGTCACTCATGAGGTCTTCTCCTCTCATTTGAGGTATATGTCTCACTTAATCTGTTTCTTTTGTATATGGTAATAGTAGTTTTTAGTTCTATACATGTAACTTTTTTGTTTTTCTTTAATACACTTTTCCTTATCACTAACAGTTTTTCACTTCTTAAATTTTGGGTTCTCTTTTAGCAAAGCACTTAAGCATAAAGAACAGGAGTACTTGTGGCACCTTAGAGACTAACAAATTTAAATTCATGAAGTTGATGGATTTCCACTCCATACGGCTAAATGCAGTGCCTTGCATAATGACAGGTTTCAGAGTAGCAGCCGTGTTAGTCTGTATCCGCAAAAAGAACAGGAGTACTTGTGGCACCTTAGAGACTAACAAATTTTAAGATTTTAACAAAATTTAAGCATGTGTTTAAATACATCCCTGTTCAGGACAGAGTTTAAGTCCCATAGACTTAAAAGGAACATAAGCATAGTCTTAAGTTCTGTCCTGAATGAGGATGCTTTCTTGAATATGTTTTGTGTTTTTTATTTTAAATCAAACTCCTACTGTCCACAGTAGCACTTGTATCTTTATGTCTTCTAAGTGTGTCATACATTAGGAAATTGATTCTGCTGTTTCCTCTCATCAAAAGCCATTCAGAGTGAGAATGGGATTATGTAGGGAAAATAAGTTAAATATTTTCTTGAAGAAGGGAGGATGATTCAGAAACACTACGTATTCTGCACCCTCAACATGAAGCATGTGACTCCAGCTAGCCAACTTGCCAGTTACCTTTACTGAATCGCCTAAAGTACTAATGCAGCACTGGGGTCCTCCTTGGCTGTTTAACTGGCCCTCTTCTTATGGTTGTTTGCAAAGGCAGTAAATTCAAGAGATACCTTCCAAAATGGGTAAGAAGAGGCAGACACAGCTTTGCTTGGCTGACATCAGGAAGGACATGCAAATAAGACTTCCTGCTCTCAGCTCACAATAGTCCAGAGTGTGAACAGGTTGTGCAAGGATTCGCCACCCTATGCAAGAGCCAGTTGCTGACCCTGTAGTCAAAGTGCTGTCTTTCCACCCATGGACTGAGGAGAGTGGGGTCACAATCCAAAAGGGAGTGGTTGGGAAAGAGAGGAGGAAGAGCTATGACAAGAATAGTGTTAGGCTTTGCCCCAGAAAATTCAGGAGGCATTGTGCTGTGGGTCTGTGGGGCTCCACAATCCACCTATTCTTAGACACAGTCTAGTCCTAAATTTAGTATTCTACCTAATTTTCTTCAGTCTGTGCCTACTTGCTAAAATGTTGAGCTGAAGTAATTCCTTGGATTGGAAGGAATCAAGATACATTTAGTGATAGGATGTTTACAGAATTCTACATTATGAATCCTGCAATGTGAAGGAGAAAGCTTTATACACGAGCTCTCCATCTTACTATAGGCTCTGCAACTCTCCTCAGCTATATGAAGCTATGTAGAATTCTTCCTTCTGGCTCAGAGACGATTTCGTGATTTGTTTAGCCTTCTGCAATGTATGAGCCAGAAACCGTTCATATTTTTTAAATGCAACCCCTTTTAGTTTATAGCAGTTTAAATATTATTTAATTATTGCTACATTAATGGAGAAAATACTTTGTAGTATTCCTTGTAGTATCACCCTCCTTTTCCTAATGACAGCTGCATTGTCTTACTTTCTGATAAAGCCTTCTGGTGAGGAAAAAATATTTGTCTCTTATATCTCTCAATCTACCAGTCTGGAGGACATTTCTGTGTTTGGCCATGTCTCATCAATCTTGGAGGCATCTGGGCTGAAGAGATTTTTGGCACTAGTATTCCCCCAGAGCTTGCATTCAGCATTCCAACTTTGCCCCAGTTCACTGCCTCCATCAGGAAACAGCAGCTGCTCTTTCCTGTTCTGTCTCAGAATTCTTTGGCCTGTAGGATCCACTGCTTTTGCACATCCACTGCTGGGTACTCAATTCTTCACAGAAAAATCTCTTTATTTAGTATCTTCTCTTAAAAACACATTCCTTCCTGCTTCTGTGTATGGCTTCACAGGAGTCTAGCCCAGCCACTTGTGTTCTGTGTTACTTGAGGGATTTTTAAAACTAAGAATAAAAAATCAAAACTGCCTTGCTATTTGCCCTAAAAGAAGTGAAGTGATATGTAGGAAAATGCTTTATTTATTTCTGAACTAAGCAAAGCAAGTAAACTTTTGCCTTTACTGGTTTGGCGAAGCAGTGGTGCCAATTCTTGTGATATTTGGGTTTGTTTCCTTAAAGCCTCAGCACCTGGAGTCATGTGATTAGGTGAGATGTTCAACTTTTTAAAGTACTTTTCTAATCCTTATGATTGTGAAGAAGAGCTTGAAAATGCGACCAAATGTACACACTAAAGGATCAAAAACCAGAAGGCAAAGAAACCATGCCCCCAATTTTTTAGGGCCTCACTCATTTTTGAATGCTTGAGTATGGCAATACAGGAAGAAAAAGTGCATAACAGGCCACTGCTTGGAGGGTCAGCAAAGTAGCTTTTGCTCATGTTTCACAAATGCATACTGACATGCTCCAAGCGTCTATTCTCAGCTCTGTTGAAAGGGGAGTGTGATTGGGAGATTGGACTCTGCGATTCATGAACATGGGTATCTGTGAGGAAGTAGAACTCAGTTTCTCTTATAGTGGGTGCTGTGTTTCTTGGTATCTTTTTCCTTTTGCTCTATGAGGTTTTAGTGGGAAATGAAATATGTAGGACCTTCTAATATCTGATGGTTCCCTTTTGACCAGCATTTGCTACTGTGCTGTTGGCTGAGCCTGTGTTTCAGTTCTGTCCACTAGTTTGGTTCTGAAATAGTTTCTGACTTGATTTTCTGAGCTTCTAAGCTGCACTGTATGGACTGTACAACATATTCCTGTTCTTAGGAAGCACAGATGGACCCTGCCAGGACATCCTCTCGAAATACAGCTTTTCTTCCTGCTTACCACTCACTGCTGAGAATGTAATGCCACTTGAGAGCTCATTCAGTTTCTGCAACTTGCTCTTGTATCTGCTTTTGTCCTTAGTAATTGACCTTTCTCCAGTTTCAGTGCATTAAAGACAAATCCCTGGGTTATATCTACACTGCGATAAAAAAACCCAATGCACAGAACCTAGGTCAGCTGTCTTGGGCTAGCAGGGTTCAAGCTGCAGAGCTATAAAATTGCAGTGTAGACGGTCAGGATCTCGGAACCCACGGCACTAGTACAGAGCCTTGTGAGTCTGTCAGTCCTGCATCTTGTATCACAGGGTAGTGTCTTGTCACTTTCCCATCTCCAAGGAAACAGCCAAGAAAAATGAAATTTAAATGTGCTTTTCCAAAATATTATCAAAGCACCAATTAGACCTGTGAGTGTCCTGGCAGCACACTTCCTCTTCCTATGAGCAATTATATCAGTGAGGTAAATCAATGAGCTCTCTATAAGGATCCCATTGTAAATGATATTTGCCAAAGTGGTTAGTTTACTGCTTTGTCTCCGAGACAACACAGAATTCCACTTGAATATAATATATTTCTCTGCCAATTCCTTTATTCTATCGAATACCTGTTACATGCTCTGGATGCTTCAAGAAATGTGAAATTCTCTATAAATCTGGCTCAGTGTTGGTGAAAAATCAGATGCCCTTTTAATGTTGAACAGGTGAGCTGTTATCTATTAGGAAAAAACACCTAAGACCATGACAGTCCAATCTGCAAGATTCACAGGTACCTCCTAGGCAGAAAGGAACAGAGAATTTGAAAAGGAAATATAGGCTGGGATTTTTGAAGGAGCCAAAGGGAGTCGACATCCATATCCCACTGTAATACCTTAGGCTTTTTTGAAATCACAGCCTAATTAAAAAAAAAATCGAAAGGGGCAAATTAATGGATGAGAGAACACTGCAGTGTATTATGATTTCTTCCCTCATTAATGAATGTATGAATTCTGATTTTTTCACCTATCCGAAGCCCTGAGCACATTGCAAAACATAAGAACATATTAATGAAGCCTATTACTGTTTGCTGTTTCCCAGCAATGTTCTTTGGGTGGGTTTGTTTCTGGGGGAGGAGGCATTTTCTCTGCTTGTAGTGTTTGGTTTTCGTCATAAGGACTGTCTGCAGGAAACCTTGCCAAAAACCAACAGAAAAATAATAATATTAAAAAAAGCTAAAGAAATAAGCAAGTGAACTTGTGTATAATTTGTCTGTTTGACTGTAGTTTATACACTTGGCAATAGTGTTCCAACAGTTTTGCTGTATTAGCTGATGCTATTTGGAATGCTTCATGCCGGCTTCAAGGAGAGCTTTGTTCCCAGAAATTGCTCCAGAAGCCTCTGTGGTTGATATGGGCAAACCAGACCCAGCTGAGCCTTCTGGGTTGGTAGAGTTGGATGTTAGTGTTATGAAAAATAAAATTCACAGATAAGAAATATCTCTTCTTTCACCTCTGAAATAAAATCTTCCCGTTTAAGTCTGAAACAGTCTTGAGTTACGCTGTTGTTGGTGGGAAAGAGTCCCGTGGCACCTTATAGACTAACAGACATATTGGACCATAAGCTTCCGTGGGTGAATACCCACTTCGTCAGATGCATGGGTGGAAATTTACCTGTTGTTGGTGTGCATGGTACCTCACTTTTTCTTAAGCAATATAAAAGCAGTTGCACGGCACATGTTGAGGGAAGTCACTGGGAAGCCGTTTCCATTGATATGGCTTCTATTCACTGGGTGTATTGCTGATGCTTCTTCCATGCGTATTCTGATGTGTAAAGCTCGTTGACATCACTGACAAGTTGGTCAGCTATAGGTGACAACCGTCTTTTCCTCTAGATTTTCATATTATGGTATTATGTTTATGAAATTCAGTGTTTCAATAGCTGTTTGTCATTTCAAGCTTGCAGTGTCCTTCAGCAACTGAGCTTGCAAATTCTGGTAACTGCCTGCACATATACATACAAACTGTATCTATCTGTCTTTTAATGTGCAGGTACCAAGTTACTGGAATTTTCTACTCTGGCAGCTCATTCCTGCATTGTCAAATGCTAAAAACTATATGAAAACAAACATTTTTTTTAAGATTACACAACATTTGAAATTTGATCACACAGACATTTTTAAAGTTATCCTGTTGGGGAGAATGATTACGTGAATTTATTTTACAAGGCAGGGTTTTGAATTTTTTTTTTTTTTTTTAACTCCTGTTGTGACTCCAAATGGCTAAAGGGAATTTGGTCAAACTTTCACACACACACACACAAAAAAAAAATCACTTTCAGGTGGAGTCCAAGCATAAAAAATTCCATCCTAACAGGTATCTTGGTAAGATGTAAGGGAGAAGGAGGAGAAATATCAGAATGGAAAGACTTTTTCAGCAGTAACAATAATGAATCCATGCAGTCATGATTGCTAATAATTCCATAACAAGGTTTCCCAAAAAGATCATTGCATGTGGGCAGCTTTAGTATTGCTTGATAAAGAGACCTTCCAAGGGTAACTGGAACATGTGACTAAACATTAACATATAGTGGTGCTCTCTTTTTGAACTGCTTGATTCCAGAGGTGGGGAGTTACTGATATCAATGTTAACGTAAAATATTTCAGTGCTAGGAAGAGATCTTTTCTTCCCCTGGTGTTGATATACTACCTTAATTCCATGTGATGCCCTTCAACCCAGTGTGCAGATGCAAGGTTTGTAAACATTCTGCATTAAAAATTATTAAACAGGAAATATACAACCCTATTTGTTTATTGTATGCTGCAGTTTATTAGTAAATATAATTAGTTCCTGCCTGATAGCAGATTAAATATATTATAAACAAGTGGTCACGATGAATAGGGTTATCCTGCAAAAGCTCTGGAAACTTAAAGTGATACAATACGCATTTTTTAACAAAGTATCTGCTTATTTCTGGCTGTTTGAAATGAGTAGCAGGAGCTTTTTCAGTTGTAATTCAGTTTTGGGGCTATTTAGAGATGTTGCTTGGTTTAAATTCATCTTACACAACCATTCGAGGAATTTGCAAAAATCAATTGCTCAACACGTGATCTAACAGAGGTTGAGCAGAATTGTACTCAGCATGTCAGGGGGGTACTTCAGAATGCAGGGCCGGCTCTGGCTTTTTTGCTGCCCCAAGCAAAAAATAAAAATAAAAAAAAATCGGGGTGGCCAGAACGGCAAAGCAAAAAAAAAAAAAAACCAACAACAACAAAAAAACCTGCGATGCGGCCGGAGCGGCAAAGCAGGGGGAAAAAAAAAAGAAGAAGCAAGGGTGCAGGGGGACTCCCTGCGCTGTAGACGTGCCCCGGCTAGCGGGGGGAGGGGAGTGAGTGGGGGAGAGAGAGAAGGGGGGCGGCCAGGGCTTCAGCAGGGCGCTCCCCACGCGGCCCCGACCACCACGCTGCCTGCCAGGAGGGCTCCACGCCGCTCCGGTCGGCGAGGAGGGAAGGACGCGGGCTGCCCTGCCGGGCTTGCTACAGACCTGGCACCGGCTGGGGCAGACAGAGTGCACAGCCCGCTCCCAGCAGGGTGCTCCCCTCCTCCGCGCCGCCGCCTCCTACAGGGCGGCCGGATCGGCGAACCAAAAAAAAAAAGCGGCCATGCCGCCCTAGGATTGGGCGGAATGCCGCCCTGTAGAATCTGCCGCCCCAAGCGCAAGCTTGCTCGGCTGGTGCCTGGGGCCAGCCCTGTCAGAATGGCCTTCTAGTGAATCCTTTGAATTCCTTGTTAATGTTGTACAGGTTTCATTGCAATATATGAGCTTCACTCCTAATTACAAATGAATTTTTTTTAGAAACATTTGATATTCTTGATTTTTACCATCATCTTGGCTACTTCATACAAAATAAACTTTTTACATTCTTTACAGCTTCTATTGTAAAGAGACAGCCAAGTAGTTTGGGTCTAAAAATTCAACCTGTTTTAAAATTATAATAATGTGGGAAGTGTATTTTGGACTTTATATGCTATTGAAACACATTTTTAGAGCAATAATGTTCATATAAGACCTTCATAATGACAATATTTTGTCTCTGCAATAGCATTTTACTGGCAGAATATTACCAAAGGTGTGATGACTTCAATGTTTGACAGTGGAATACAAGCAAGGAACTAAACAAAAATGAATATTAATTTCAAATTCTGAATGCTGTGAGGACGAATAAGGACAAACTCATAAGAAGATAAATGTCATTCCTGACTTACTAAGAGGATACCCCAAACAACAGATGGCTTTATATTGTACTTACATTTGTATTTTTTTCTTATTTCATTATACTTGTTATAGTTCTGCTTTGTTGTCCATCATACAAAAAGATGGTTTAATAAAAGAAAAAAACTACTGAAAAGTAACTGATACTGTCCTATTATGTTTAAAAATAGTTGATTTTATTATGCCCAGTGATGCTGACACTTGCTTAAAAAGAAAACAAGTGTAGAGCTAAGAAGCAATTTTATGTCAATTATCTTCAGCATTGTCGCTGTTGGCTCTGGTGTTTGCATATCCCTGATCATTTGCAAAATTAGGCTTTTCCAATGCTTTGATCATGTTTTGTGTCATTTCTCTGAACTGCCCTTGCAGAATCTCTAATGCACATACTGTATGGAGGATCCGTATTCAGAACTATACTGGACTTAAAACTAAACTGCATTCTTTGAACTCCCTCCTTTTATTTCTAGTGGGAGGGAAGAGATATATAAACCGAATTCAGTTTGTTGCTATCGTATATACCATCAGCTGCATGAAGGTTTTATATAAAATGAAAATGGTTTGCATAGAGCGTGTTGGTTAAAACTTTGCCATCTTCCAGCAACACCGTAATGATTGCTGCTTGACAGCTTGGAGGAAGTTGTTTTAGAGTTAGTGTTCTCTCTCTCTCTCTCTCACCCTCCATCCTCCGAGGTTTTGAATGCTCTAAAGCAGTTCTCTTGCTTTTTTCATTACAAGAACCATATATTAATAGAGAAGTCTCCTAGATCATCCCATCTATGAATGTGCAAAGCACTTCATCTCCTGATAATGATAACAAAATATCCCTGTGGCAAATACAGCAGTTGGTTATATAAGAATGTAATAGGAAAATATGTATTTTAGCTGCCTTCAGTGAGATGTAGTTTGTTCTTTTTAGAGATGGTTAACCACACTCAACTTCATTTAATCTCTTCCTCTCTCTTCTCTGGAAACATGAGGAGAGCTAGTACCTTGATCCCTATGAGAAAAATACACAGAAGGTAAAAAATCACTAAATCTTTTCTCTCTAGCTACCACTTAGGGTGACCAGATGTCCTGATTTTATAGGGACAGTCCTGATTTTTGGGTCTTTTTCTTATATAGGCTCCCATTACCCCCCACCCCTGTCCCGATTTTTTCACATTTGCTGTCAGGTCATCCTGCTACCACTGCTTAACCCTGGGTCAGAAGCAAGATTCATGGTAAATTGCAGGGGGGAGCAGTGACCGTTGAGGAAGATTTTCCTATTTCTTTTAGTGGAGCATTACAAGGAGCTATAATTCATCTGCCATTTGTAAGAGGAGGGATTTGATCCAGCTGGAATTTCTAACTGATTTTTTTCATGTAACACTTGCTTTTTGTGCATGAGTGCAAAGCCAATAGCTACCTTTCCAACATTATTCTATGAATTGTTAATTTTCATTCAAAACCTGCTGAATGCTCCAGAATCATCCTAGCATCACAGGCTATGTCAAAATAGATGTTTGTAGCTGAATCTAAATGAAAATTTGTGCAATCATTCAAATAGTGCAGCAAGACAGGAAATCAAGAGCAAACTAGATTTGAGCTTCTATCCCCCACAATTGTAAGGGGGGCTTTATTTTTTTGCAGTGGTATCTGCTGAACTTCTTGAAAGTAGGCTTCAGAAATCTTTGGAGGGCTCTTTGCATATCAGCGTACAGCAGAAAAGTTCCACTTGCACATCCTTTAGAGTGGAGAAGGTGAAACAAACTCTGTATTACAAAGATGATGAAATACCAAAAGAACAAGTGAGGGGAAAAAAACTTATTTTTTTCTGTTTGGTCAATATGGTAGCAGAGGTACTGAACAAATTTTGGGTGGGGATGAACATTATAACACATTAGAAATGCTATTTCTTTGACTGAATGTGTTTCTTGTCATTAGTGAAGCAGTCTTGTAAACAATGATGACTGGTCATCCCTGATGTCTGTACATCTGCTGCTGTTACTTAGAGGCAGCTTTCTGCAATATGGTTTCGCTTTTCAAAGATACTATTGGGCCCTTAGTTTAAAAATAAGTTTTATTTCTTTTAAAAGAAAGATTAGATTGCTGAAGGGAGGAGAAACAGGGTCAATCCTTAACATTTATATCCTTGATATTCTTGGAGTAAGTAAAATACTCTGTTAATGAATGTGCTAGCACTTGTGCTTTATGAGTCCCAGATATTTCCCAGTGGAAATATACAAATAGCTTTCAACGGGGAGCAAAGACAAGATTTATATTAGTTAAAAAGAGCAAATTCTGAGGGGGATTTCTAGTACTTTTAAGTTTCTGAGTAGGAATGAAAGTGAACACTGCACAGGGATTTGACTACATATTTTTAAAAAGAGAGAGGGAGGTAATTAAAATCAGCAAACGTGATCAGTGACTTGTTATTTTTTTCCAAAGTCTAAAAGATCATCACAGGAATGTAAGTTTCTTAAAGTCAATGCAGCAGCTGTAAAAAAGTTGGGTCCTCATGTATGACCCTGAAGACATTTCTGCTAGTACGGTTGCTGATTTCCCTTTCTTGTTGTTTGTTTTGTTGACATAAGTGGCCTGCACTGGAGATTAGAACTGAGCCCTAACAGTAACAGTACAATGCAATGACAGTATAGAGGATCAAACAAAAACACCAAACTTTAAATAAAACAGTTTGCTGTGAGAAAGACGGTATCATTCTGAAAATGTGGACTTCCATATTAGTCAAATTAAACCTTTCCCTCTTTATGGGCTCTGGTGGAAAACATGGCTTATCAGGGTGGGGATCGGTTTCAATTCTTCTGACAGGAAGCTAAAATAAAAATTGGAATGTAAACACTGAAATGAAGTAATTCTTTTGTTAAAGCAAATGGACTTGAACTTGAATTTTCATCATTTTTACTCCTGATCATGATCCTTAGCTTTTATCGAATTCAGTTATTTGGATGTAACAGTTATAAGAGTTCAAGTAATCTTGTTATTAGTTTGTCCCACTATAAACAGGCTCATCACCACTCAAGCACTCCCTTGTGACCTGGAGCAGGTCTGCAGTGCACTGCCCCAGTTTCCCCTCTTCTGGACTCCTCAATACACGCCACAACCAACAGGCTTCCACAGTTCCAATAACAGCCTTTCTTGGGATCTGGTTTCTTAACATAAAGTTCAAAATAAATGCAAGGTGGCCTCCCACCTTGTTGGCACAAAACTAGAGGATAGGATGAGGCCCTTTAAAAAAAAAATCAAGGCCATAGTGTGGCCATGCTTCTCACTCTCTTGAGAATATGCACAGTGAAACAGCTAGCAGCATCCTTCTACTCCAGTGGAGCAGGAGGCAGCACTGAGGAAGTAGTGGGGGCCTGTGAGCTGCAGAATAACAGAAGAGTTTAGTTTAGCTGCCAGTGGTCATACCAAGCTCCTTCCCAGTGTTCTTCCCCTTCCACCCCAAAATAGAACACCAAAATTCAAAACACAAGTAGTATGCTGCCTCAAGTGGTGTTAAGGAGAGGGGAAGCCATCATGGCCCCAGCAAGAAGGTTGAGTGAGGCCTCAAGGCAGTACTCGAAGAAGGCACAGAGAAGGAGAGACCCTGGTTTTGGTGGGAAAGGGAGTTTATCCAAATTAATGTGCAATTTAAAAAATAGATTTGGCCTGGGAATAACACTGAGATTTGGGCTCCTTTTAAGTATTTTTCATTTTTTTTAAAGTTCATCCATTCCTAATCTTTGGTGCCTGAGCCACTGACTTCCTGTGTAACCTTGGGCAAGTCACAATTTCCTTGGGCCTTCATCAACTTAGCAGGGAAATTGGACAAAAAAAACAGAAACCCACTGAAAAACAGATGCCATAGCAGATCATAGCTTTCCTCCATTGAAAAGTGAAATGAACCAAACCCTTATGCTTTAATTAAACATTTTGCAAGAAACAATGGACTATGCATAGAGCATCCAAACTCGTTTCACAGACAGTTTGAGTGGAAACATTATTTAAAAGTGGTACTTTCATACTCAGCTATTTCAGAAAATCTTCATGGGAGGCAGGTATCAAATGTACCGTGTGCATGTGCACTGTTTCTTATTGCTGGGTGTTAGACTGTCTCATTTGTTATTGAGTCGCTGCTACAACATGGGGTCAAGGTTACAATGGCACTTTAAGGCAGCAGTTCTGCAAACACATGTATGTGAATAACCTTATGCCCTGGAGTCATCCCACTGATTTAGTTACCTGAACAAGGAATAAATGACATACTCCAAGTATGTGTACATGTGTCGGGACAATCAAGATTTTCAAAATGAGCCATTTTAGAACTTTAAACTTAGTTTGAGCACTGTTATTTATTAAGGCACAGTAAGTTGTCCATGACATTTTAGAGAACATCTGGAAAATCGAAGAGCTTCAACAGAGTGTACAATCTATCTTAGGCAAATCTAATATACTAGGGTGAAATCCTGGCCCTATTGACTTTAGTAGGGCCAGGGTTTCACCCTAAGTGATTAACTCATATGTGAAAAGATGCAGAAGCATAGTGAAGTGAGGCAATGAAAGGGGAAAAGTCGAATAAGGTTTCACAACATAGAGTGTTTGGTGCACTGCACCTATAATGTGCAGTCCTGACAGAGGGTTATGCCTTGGCTTGATGTTGTAGCCAGGAAATAATCTTTTGTATTAGCATGTTGGCAATAAGATTCTCTCAAGTCTACCTTCTGGAAGTTAGTTTACTGTGGCTTAGGCTCTATGGGTCAGTACCATTGTGTGGCTATTTCCTTTTATTCAGAGACAGAATTTTCAGATCTGCAGTCTTTATTTTTTAAATTTCCTTTCACATATCCCATAGCATTTCAAAGCCTCCCTAGAATCTGGATACATTTGCAATAATGCCATATAATCTTTTCTTACATGCCAACTGGCTAGACTAAAGTCTATCTGCATGTGTGGAGTTCTGCTATTAGCAGGAGGTTGTTAGGAATATCTCCCTGAAGTGTCAGAAGGCTGTTTCAATCACAATCTTAATTGCCATATTTTTCTATAATCCTGATCTATACCAACTGTGATTTTTTGGTTGAACTATCCAATCTACCACATGCTGACTTTACAAGTAAGGTCTTTCATTTCATGATTACATAACACATGCAATGATTCAAAATGCTGTACATGAAGCACTTTCAATGGTTATCTTAATGGGCATGACAGTTTAAGTATACAAATAAACAGACACATAGTTGAGGGTCTTGCAGAAATTGTACTGAGGCATGCTGCATTATAAATCAGTTTCTGAGCAGATGCCATTTCTTTGTGTCATGACAATGAAGAATTATCTGGGATTTAAGTAATTTGTTGATTTACCTCCAAGCAGCATTCCCTAGTTCAATAAAGCTGAATCTGAAAGACTAGAAGGTTGCAGAAGTCTGGACTTTTCATTAATTCTGTATCCAACTAAGACTAACTGAAACCAAGGTGGCCTGAGGTCAAGGGTAAGATTGGTTAAGTTTTATGAAATTCTCACCCTTTGAGAACTGACTCCAGAATTCAATAAAGGACTTGAAGAAGTTTTGTTTCTTTGCTAATGCTATAAGCTAATTTTATCCTTTGGGGTTTTGCAGTTTTCTACCTTAGTTGCTATTTTATTTTTGAGAAAAAAGTTATCTTACTGTTACCTCCTCCTCTTTGCACTCCTCTCCACCTTTTATCTGCTTCATTCACCTGTTATGTCTTATCATAAACCAACATTATAAACAGCTGGGGGCAAGAATGTCTCCTTCCTACATGGTGGTTTAGCACCCAATGCAATGAGGTCTTGATCTGTGACTGTGGCCCCTAAGTTCTACTGTAAAATAAACCACTGTAAAAATTGATTTGAACTATAAATATAAACATGCAATTCAATCTGACCTTACTAGCCAGAAGATGCGACAACTTCTGAGGGATGATGGTTTTCAAATCGTGACAAATAATGTTATTCAAAAACTGCTTAATTGTGCTAACAAGCCACTATAGCCTGCCAAACATTGATGGGGCATTACACTGTTCATCGACTGTTCCTAGTTGAAAGACTTTGGGGCAATTACATTTTTGCAGATGTTGATAACTGCTCATTTGCGGATTCTAATGAGTGCAAAATCTATTCAGGAAATGTTATCAAACTTTGATATTGAAATTTCCATGAACCGAACTAATCAGAATTATTCTGGCTGTGGATCAAAAATGTTAATTTGTCACAGAATGACAGTATAAGAATCTGCTTTTGCTTTGTGGTTTGGGATCAAGGAAACATCAGTCCCAGACAGGTAAATATTGGTTACATTTAAGGAATCTAGAACTGTTGACAACTTTCCGTTTAATTGTCCAGTTCCAAGTTGCTCCTTCTTTCAGATTGCTTGGATCGAATATTATTTCCATTTCTACAACCTCCATTGACTCCGCTACCCTAAACATGGCCATAATTTATATGTGTATTTATTAGAAAATGATAAGGGGCTGCATGTAGATAGAATTTTGTTTAGATTTCCCTTTGGATCATGTTGTGTGTTCCCATTCTATTTCATGTCCCATGAATTAAAGTGTGTTGCATAGCTAGGGTATATGGAATAAGACAAAGCTGAGATTAAAAAGCTAAGAAAATTGGCGTTGTCAATTATTCTGGTGGCGATGACTAAGTAAAAGGAGACATAATGAAACACACAAACCACATTTGTTCCTTTTAAGGTGTAAATAATATATCTCCAGCCTTTTGGCTTTTCCTGGTTATTGGGAAATAGAAGATACAGTGAAATTGAAGAGAAGACGACAAAGACAGAAAAATACTACAAGAGAATGAAATGTTTGTTTTATTGAATACATCTGCCTAATGTAGGGCTTCCCAGAATTTGTCATAGCATGAACTACAATTTACAGAGATTTATAGAAACATAGATCACCTCATAACATCCTCGTGGCAGCTTAATTGGGAAAGTAATATTAGGAATGTGTGTAGTTGGGATTTTCAGAAGCACTCAGTGTTGGCCTAACTTTGCTCCTAATGAAGTGAATGAAGTTTTACCATTGACTTCAGTGGGAGCCTATTTAGGCCAGTAAAGAGCGCTTTTAAAAATCCTAGCAATATATCTTAGCAGCTGGAAAATAAGGCATAGGAGCCAGCACTATGTGATGCCTCTGTGACTCACCATAAAGTGATATGCAAACCACCATTGGTCCACAGACGAGATTTTGGGATCCACTATCCTAATTTAGAATACCTCGTATTCAGATAAAAGTCTTCTGTTTCCATCCCAGTCCTTGCACCGTGAGACTTTCATTCCATGAGAATAGTTATTTGAAACTAGAAGTTTGTTGATTTCTGTGCCTCTGCCTTCATGCTTGTGTTGTTGCATCTTCTCAGGTGGGAATGTCAGGATGTCTTTAACCAGCTAGACTACACAAAAAGGGCTTGGGTTTATTTCTGCATTCATTTATAGGTCTAGGAAAGGAAAACTGTTCTTTTGCATAAAGCATAGGAATGGAAATCAGGAGACCTGGCTGTTCTGTTTTAGCTCTGCCAGGCATCCTGTGTGACCCTTGGGCAAGGAACTCTGGGCCAAATCCTGGCCTTACCATTTGCTCAAAATTCAATGGGAAGTTTCACATGCGGATTAATGGTGGTATGTGACCTTTAAGCACCTGTGCCTTGGTGTTGCCATTTGTAAAATATGGCTAATCTCCTCCTTACAGGAAGCCTGTGAGTATAAATTTGTTAAAGGTCTTCGAGAAGGCACTACAGAATACTTCTAGAACACTTCAGGGCCAGCTGGATGATTGAGGTCCTTAGAAGATTCTATGGAAGTGCAAATTATTATTTCAGTTGTCCTTTTGAAGTCTCTGATAAACAACCTGGCATTTATTTTCAGATCTTTGTTCCCACAGAGCCTAATCAGGATTCAGGAACTCAAAGTTGTGTGAAAGCTGGATTTCAGTTTTCTCCTCCATTTCCTCACCATGCACATAGAGTCAAAACCCATGGTCCTTTCAATGCTACCTTTGGATTAAAGAAGATAGACAACAATGTTCCCAGTTTCAATATACTTGCATTGATATACCTATAGGTGCCAGTGGGAGTCTTCTTGAGGCTGATTGGCAGTCAGCCAGCTGCTGACTTTCCACTTACAGCCATTAGGAATAATCTCTTTTAAGAGAGATACTTTTCACCCACCTTTGGATGTTCCAAGGAGAAAAATACAGTCATGTTTAAAGCCTGTTAAAACATGTTAACCATTGATATTTGCCAGCTAAAGAATCTGGACCCTCTGGTTGAAGAACAGTGGTTTACTCATTGTTTGTAGTGCAACTGACGTGCTGCTGTAATCCAATCTAAAATGTTAAAGAGAATGTAAGAAAAAATACTCTGCAATGAACAAGGGAGTATGGTTGTATATTACCTCTCTCCTTTCCTTAGCCCCCAGAACCCCAAACCTTTGGGCCAATACTATAGTATCTGCCATTCTATTATCATGTGGTTGTATATTTACAACTACAGGGTGCAGAGTGGTTAGCAAGAAATTTACATGAAACACTAGATACACCATATGTACTTTTACTGAGGCTACTTATGGATTCTAACATCTTTGCATGCAGTAGCCTGATGGCAGTTAAGGTAAAATAGCTAATTATTAGGAGGAACCGCAAAATAAGAGTTTTATTTATTGAAAAAATCCTATCTGCTTAATCTAGACTAATCAGATGTTCCTGATATACAGGGGGAATGACCCACTATTATGTTTCATCGTGTGAGTAGGTGATTGTAATAGCTTCCACATTTGACTTATTCGCTCTTTGCTGATTTAAAATGAGAAGTGTCAGGCGTACTTACTTCTCCACATTAGCTGAGTCTTGAGTTTTCAGATGCATTAATGTATGTTCTTTCAGCTGTGGTGCCTTCACACTATCCTGAGACTCATAAAGCAAAAGGGATTGATCGGTGCAGCATTTTGCTCATGTAACATGCACAAGTCATTTAGTAGAGTGATTGATGGTATTGCAGTGAAACAGTTCATAAAGGATAATGTCCTTCTACTTAGAATTCACATGCTATCATATTGGAAAGGCTCTGGCATTTGAAGGAAAAATCAACTGCAACATCATCAATTTGAAACCGGCTCTGGCATAACAGCACTTCGAATGTGGGTTGGAAGGAAGTATCTCATAAAACATTTTATGCCTGAGAATGTTAGCTTCCTTGCTAGTTAAACACAATTACTCACAAAAGATGCAATTAGACAATTAGTTAAAAATTTGTGATTATAGCTGAGAGACACTAGGCTAGTACATAGACCTCTCTATGTGTACAAGGGACCGTTTCTTCAGGGCTGAGCCAATGAAGCTCAAGTCGTTGATATATTGCGGCAGTGCCAGAAGGGAGGGCATTCTGAGTGTAGTGACAAACCCAACACGTAAATCCTTAGTCCAATGTGCAGCAACAGTAAAGAAGACATATTAAATTTTCTTGTTTAGCTGACATGGGACTGCAAAGATGCATTTAGGCAGATGACAAGCTCCTTTCTACAATATATCAAAATAGAGACTGTTATGGTGGATCCAAACCAGCTAGCCCTGATCTCTTCTCTGGTTCTGGATTAATGACAACCTTCAACTGAAACTGAGCAAAGTTGTGAGGCATTGATGTGACAATTCTTTACTCTCCCTTTTGGGAGAGAAATACACCCAGTTGACACCATTTCTGCACTGGTGTTTTGTGGGGAATAAGGTAATTGCTCAAGTGCTGTAAGACAAAACAAACAAATAGACTCCTCTGTGGGATCTGAGAATCTTTTTGTTTATTTTGAAACATCACAAATGTACTTTAGAAGAGAAAGTTTGCTCAATAATATAAATTGGCATGGGTCCTATATGTAAACAGAGGGTGTGTGACCCCTGAGGGTCGAGTTGAAAAGTCACTATCAGAGGCAATACTCCACTGGGGGGTTATTTAGTTTAAAATGTTTACAAGTACACCTCCAAGTTCTTCATGTCCTCCAGTCAGCCAACACTGGATGGAAGATGCACAGAGGGATTAGGTCATAAAGGGTGACAAGACAACCTACTAAGGCTCTGGAAACAACAGTGTGTTCTAGTGCTACCTAGAGGCCGAAGACAAATTCTCCACTTACTAATAAAGCTCGGTTCTGATTTCTCATTTTTAGGCACTTTTTGTGACAGACATTAGATTAATTTTGGCTCTTCTCTCCCACCACATGAATATATTCAATTTGCTATACATCTGTTAAGTAAATTCTGTGACTGGCATGATGTCTAAATAATATTTGCATAGTATGAAAAAGATGCAATGTAAACTTGCTATCAGTTTTCAGAATTCCCACATATAATTTAGGAGGAAATAGAAAGATTGCCTAGTATAATTATATGCAAATTTTAGAATCATGAAAGAAATAAACAAAACAAGGTAAATCACATGTCAGAAATGTCAATGTTAATCTTTAGAGGAGAGAGGGGTGAAAGTCTGTCATTGCTCTGGAAGAGCATTTATAAAATAGTGAAATACACATAGTTAATCATTGATCAAAATAAATTCTGTGGATTAAGATTGTAAAACGGGATTCATTAGTTGTTTACTCATTGTGTTGTCATTTACACCTATGCAAAAGTCTCTCTAAGGTATTTATATGGCCTTCATTACTGTAGTATCCGAGTGCCTCACAGACTTTAATGTAGCCTCACAACTCCTTTGTGAGGTAGGGATGTACTCTCCCCATTTTAGGCCTGGTCCCCACTAAGCCCCCACTTCAGACTAAGGTACGCAAATTCAGCTACGTTAATAATGTAGCTGAATTCGAAGTACCTTAGTCCGAACTTACCGCGGGTCCAGATGCGGCAGGCAGGCTCCCCCGTCGATGCTGCGTACTCCTCTCGCCGAGCTGGAGTACCGGCGTCAACGGCGAGCACTTCCGGGATCGATCCGGGATCGATTTATCGCGTCTAAACCAGACGCGATAAATCGATCCCAGAACATCGATTGCCTGCCGCCGGACCCTCCGGTAAGTGTAGACGTACCCTTAGAGAAGTGGAACGTAGGTGCTTTTGAAAGAGTTAACCCACCATCTCTCTGTGCCCAAGTTCCATTTTTAAAAGTGACTTAGGCCTGGATCCATAAAGGTACGTACGTGCAAAGGCACCATTGTGATCCACAAAACCTCTGCATGGTTGCCACCTAGCCCCGTAGGCACCTAAAATTACTCAATGCTGAAGTTTTTGCAGTAAAAGTTTCCTTGGTGCTTATGTTTCTGCCTCTGGGCATGTGCACTGCTGCCTCACTCTAGGCATCCAGCTGCCTATTTCCTGTCTAACCCACAGCGTGATCCATGAACTGGGGGAAAGATAGGCATTCAGCTACCTGATCTGTGTACAGGGACTGGTGTGGTAGCCATGCTGAGGGCCACCTAGATCTAGACAAAAAAGCTAGGGGAGCAGGATCTCCCTTATAACGTTTAGCCCATTAGTAAAAGCACTCACCAGTTCAAGTCTCCCTCTCTCTCCCCCGCAATAAGAAGACACTTGAACAGGGATCTGCCATCGCTGGGCTAGAGAGCGATTCTCACTCTTTATGGACCAATTCATATTTTATTATTCACTTCAATTAAAGCAGAATAACTGCATCAGGAGAGATCAAGGGAGAGTCATAGTAGATTATGCCTTGGCCTACTGGTTAGAGCATTCTCCTATGAGGTGGTAGAGCCCTGTTCAAATCCCTTCTCCTTATCAGGGAGAGGGGGAACTCGAACTGGTCTCTCCCCA
The DNA here is from genome assembly GCF_028017835.1 of Emys orbicularis. NCBI lineage: Eukaryota > Metazoa > Chordata > Testudines > Emydidae > Emys > Emys orbicularis. The sequence continues at coordinate 98,262,501 of NC_088684.1, forward strand.
CATCCTGGATGAGTGTTCTAATCACATGACTAAAGATTAGAAAGGAGGTGGTGGTCCTCCTCCCTCCCCTGGCCTGTTTTGTGTACATATAAGTGGCCTCTGACTACTCCTAGCAGACTGGTCTCCAAACTCTCCTCTTCCCCCCAAGTTAGGCAGAGGAGCACTTGTTGTCCACTGGTTCATGAATCACAAGCTGCGACCAACCCATCCTTCCTCTCTAAAAATCGGTGTAAAACGTGACCACTCATATGATAGCATTTTACACCTACTATACACAGCTGTTATGTCTATGCAAGGGGTGAGGCAGCAGAGAATCAACCCCAGTGTCTAGCATGAACCACCCTGTCAGGGGACAGATAAAGGGGAAGCTTTTGTGACATGGACAATTATAATAGAAACACTGAAATTAGAGATGAAAATAAGGCCTAAATAGGTCATCAATTTACCAGTGCAGGATTGTTCTCTACAATGCAGTCACAACTCTTTTATCCAAATGACAGAATGGTTTCTGAGGATGATGCTTCTCCCTATAACTTTTGAGGCTATTAAATATATTAAACGTGACTTTGCAATTAGTGTAGATAAGGTCAAGTGGTGTTTAATATCTAAGTGACAGCAGATCATGGCTAAACCAACTGAGCCAGTAGGAGTTGGTAATAATAATAATAATAATAATAACCTGACATAAAGGTCCCTGTCTACACTGAGTTTTAGAAAATCACATTAGTTAATACAGCTACTCAAGACTGCATTCTAACACGACTTCATTTTCTAGTGACGATAAGCCCAAACAGACCATACTGCTATGACAGTTTTCCTTCTATCCAGCTTCTCCCCACCTTTCCCCCATATTTAATTTCCTCCTATTACTTTAGTTATAAACTTGTGTATCAGTCTGAACAATGCATCTCTCTGCCAGGGTATTTACAAATTCTTGTTCCCCTTAATTGTCATTCAATCAAGTTAGTCCATATTTAGTTCTTTTAATTTTTCATCCTAAATCCTAGATGAAAGGTCTGTGTAAATTGAAAATTAATTAGGCTAGTGCTTAGAGGAGGGGAAGGAGAGCCATGGATTCTATTCCTAGCTCTTCCACTGATGTACTCTGCAACCTTGAAACCTGCTATTATTAGAAAACCAGATACCTTCAAAAATATTAACATTGGGACAGATTGATGTCCAACACCGGGGTAAATCCAAAGTAACTTCACTAAAATCAAGGCATAGTCTACTTTTTCATGTCTTCTGAACTGAAATATGGAGTCAATGGAGTTATTCTGGATTTACACCAATGTAACTGTGATCCAGATCTTGCCCACTCGCTAATAAATCTTAAACAAATAAAATAAAATAAAAAGCCAGCTCTTGGTTTCTTGATGTTCGTGAAAGTTAAAGTGCTAAAAGTGGTGGGGAAAATATTTACATGTAGGAAAGAGGAAACAACCCTACAGTGAATTTATTCCTCATCCCATGTTATACAATAAAAATTTATTCTAGCCGACATGGTTAATTAAGTCACTCTGAGCAAATAATGTTCATTGTATGTGTGATGAAGCGGGGGATTTTCTTGTTTTTTCCTTGTTTTCGGTGGGGTTTCAATGGTTTGCATGCGGAGGGGGTGGGACTCAGTTTCCCTGGGTGTTACTGGTTTAATGAGGTGATGGGAGAGGGAGTTTGTTGTTACAGGGGACCGGAGAGGGAACTTGGGACCCCAGCCAAAGGCCTGGAGGATGGACACCCCAGCGACCGGTGACCTGAGACCCCGACCCGGAGACCCAGCTCAGGAGTTGCAGCCGGTTCTGGCCAGTGGGAGAACAATGGGCTGCAGAGTGAGGACCCAGTGACCTAACCAGCCGGTTCCAGCCAGAGGACAGAAGCGAGGAGAGGAGGCCCCAGTTTACGACCCTGTTTACCTGGAGAGAAGACAATGGACAGAGGTGGGGCCTGGGGCCGGTGATCTCAGATGCCCAGCTGGGAAGCAAGGGGGCTCTGGGCTGGAGAGGGGGCAGGCAGAGCCCACCTGGATGCAGAGAGACTGGGATATGCTGGGCGGCCAGGCCTGAGGCCCTGAGAGTTGCCTGTGCTGTGTTCAACTCTCAATAAATCCTCCTGTTTTATGCTGGCTGAGAGTCACTCCAGTCTAGAGAACAGGGTTGCATCAACCCCTTCGGCGGTGGAGGCCCGGGGGGTCCAGAGCGAGTGGACTCCCTGAGTGGGCCCACGGCAAGAGACAGGCGTGCTAAGGCTCAGAGAGGTGCGGCTCCAGGAGGTGGAGGGGCCTGACCCCGAGAGAAAGTGGATCCCTGAGAAGGGCTGTGTCCCTGAAAGGGGCACCCCCCACGGACCGCACGGGGCCAAGAGTGGGCACGATCTGTGAGTCCGTGACAGTATGAAACAATACTTTGATACGGATTGTTGGACTGAGCTGTGACCTTGAAACATATAATTCAGAGCGACAAGGTAGGTGAGGTAATATTTTATTGGACAAACTTCTGCTGCTGCAAGAAGACAAGTTTTTGAACTCACAGAGCTCTTCTTCAGGTCTGGGAAAGGTAATCAGAGGTTATGTCTACACTTAAACCACTACAACGGCACAGCTGCAGTGCTGAATTGAATTAATCAGCCTTGACCTGAAAAGGCCAGCTTTTCCAAGTCTGATTAAATGAACATTAGCAATAGCAGTCTTCAGTCAATAGATGGTCTCTTGAAGCTATGCCAGATAACTAGAAGAAACAGGGGTTTGGTTTTATGATTTAACATATGGCTAAGATACAACAAATTCAGTTAAGCTCCAGCCTCCCATAGCTTATGCCCCACAGGTATCTTGTTCAAAGGTCATTTTAAAACATACAGACAAAATTGATGAGTTGAAAACGTCACTCATGCAAGTATATTAAAAATTTGGAATAAAAATAATCTACTAATGGGGATAAAATTGGTGAGCCCGTATAACTGGTCAGTGCCGGAGACTGCCTGGAACTCTATATTGCCAATTCAAATCCAGCCCATGTCTTTTTACTTTAATTACTGTACACTTACTTGTCACCAAACAGATTGTACTCTATGCAAAAGCAGTTGGTAGTCTCATTCCATTTCCCAGAAGATGATCATTTATGTCTTGAAAACACCAGCCCAGTTGGCATTAATTTACACCCTAGTTTGAAAGCTTAGCAGAGGCACCAAGGACTGAATGATCATGGAGACTAGCTTACCTTCTAAGTCAGGGCACTCTGGGGAAGCTTCTGCTGCCACTGGCCCCGTCAAACCTGTTCTGAGGGCACAGGACTTTAGGCTGAGATATGAAAGGAAGGAAATTGAAAGTTCAGAGGGATTTGAGTACACCTCTACCCCGATATAATGCTGTCCTCGGGAGCCAAAAAATCTTACCGTGTTATAGGTGAAACCACGTTATATCGAACTTGCTTTGATCCACCAGAGTGTGCAGCCCCGCCCCCCCGGAGCACTGCTTTACCGCGTTATATCCAAATTCGTGTTATATCGGGTCCCGTTATATCGGGGTAGAGGTGTACTTTACTTCCTTAGGCTCCTTTGACAATCCTAGCCTTAGTGTCTAGCTTGTCAACCTGGCCCTTTTCAAGAACATTAGACTCACATGAAACATTTAAACCAAGAGAAAAATGTGGGTAAGATTGAGATTTAAAAGCCTAGTTCAACACCACTGCACACTGAAAATTGGCCCACTATAGGAATATCTGTAGAAATGAATTATCCCTACTGATTTTTTTTTGGGGGGGGGGGGGAAATATACTGTGGGGAGACATGGGTGCACGTCTGCTTTTCATAGATGCATGTCTATTCTCCCAGGCAGAACAAGGGGGAAGAGTGGCAGGTTGGGTTACTTTGCTTCTCAGTGTGGATTTAGTTGGACAATGTAATCATATGAGGAACTTATTACTAAATTGTTAGTTAAAGGAAATCAGAACAATTTCAGGATGATAATCTACCATGACTAATCTATTTCTCATTGTCTTTAATAGGTGCAAAAGTTGTGAAATACTGAAATCCTAGCCCCAGTGATGTTATGGGCAAAACTTCCATTGACTACAATACAGTCAGGATTTCACCCATGGCCTGCTTCTCATAGCGCTATACTACTGCCTGCCGCACAACCTTTTCCACAGCAATCAGAATGAAAGATCTAGGTTCATTGCTGTCTCCTTTTCTTAGGGAGAAACATTTAATTTTGACCTATTCCTGTTTGAAAGACGACTAGATCGAAGCGCACTGATGAACTGTTAATGTGTGTCAGCAGGGTCCACACAGACAGGTGATCTACATCAGGCTAGTTTAGGGTACATTCATATCCCAGCTTGCAGCAAACTGAAGGTTCATGTAGATAAAATAAAAAATAAAAATAAATACATCTGTGGTTCAAGTCAATCTTTTGAATGTTGATGCCAACTCATACCCTCCAGTGGCACAAAAGCCCAGATCCACAAAGATACTAAGGCACCTAAACCCCAGACTTAAGCACCTATATCCAAGTTCTAGGCTCCACAAAACCCTGCTCAGCTACCACCTAACTCTGCATGAACCTAAACTTACTTGGCACCTAAATTTTCAGGGTAAGGTTCCCTAGGTGCCTACATTTCTGGTTCTAGGCAGGAGGGAAACCCCTGTTCAATCTTTCATCCCCCTCAGGCAGAGGGGAGAATTGAACCCATGTATCCCCCATCCCAGGTGAGTGCTCTAACCACTGGGCTAAAAGTTATAAGGTAGGTGGCAGTGGTACCACAACCTCCTCCTCTGGCCATTTATTGTGGTTTGAGGCAGCACCTAACTCATTCTCACAAGCAATGACTTGGGCACCTTTGCTGGCTGACTCTAGCAAAGAGGTTTCTGGAAGTGGAGAGCGAGGCACCTCCCTACGGTTTGGACTTATGTGCCCGTCTCTCGGAGAGAGGAAGGGTTTAGGACACCCCCTTCTTGTCAGCATCTTCCATTGGCCAGCTTAGGCAGCTCCCTGCCTATCACGATGGCATTTGTGGATAACTTTCTGAGGTGCCTGTCTCTCGCCATTCACGGTATAGGAAGACTTTGTGGATTGCATTGTTGTTCCAGTGATTTTCTAGGTGTTGAAAAGTTAGGTGTTACGATGCTCAGCATCACAATGCTTAAGTAATGTTGTGAATCCAGGCCCAAGTATCTTTTCTTTTCTTAGTGTAATTCCCTTTTCTCTTCTCACAGATCTACCGTAGTCAGGAAGGAACTTGGCTATAAAATGTTAGGTTCATTATAACCTCATTCAGCAATGGAGACTGAATCCTCTATTTAGTTTGTCTAATTACGATTTTGTTGGAGGGATCCTATAGATTTATCTTTGTATTAATTTGGTTTTAAATATTGCTAAAGTAAAGCACTTATATCCTCAGGTGTTAATATTCTGGTTTTATTACACTTTCTCCTGGATCTTTGAAAGTTGGTTGATTTGTTATCTGGCCTTTATGGAGAGTACCTTAGGTCTAGTATTCCTCCTGTGAAAGTGAAATGAATTATATTAAAGAAATAGAATGAATTAAAGAATGCTGTATGTACCTTTAAGTAGAAATGAGAAATGCTGCAATCCATGTGGCAGGAAAGCAGACATTAACTGCTTAATGAATTGCCCCACTTAAGGGCAATTGGTGAAGCATTAGCCTTAGATCGATAAGAGTTAATAAGGAAGCAGGATATGCATATTGTGCCCTATGCAAATTTTACAATTTTGCTCTCTCTGTCCCTTTGTTTAGTTCGCACCCTTTTATCTGTATAAATAAGACTGTTTGAATCTTGCATGGGGGCTCACATTATCTGAATGTATTAGCAGAGCGCTGTGCTAATAAAACAGAGTGGTCTGACAAACTATGAGTCCTGAGTCTAACTTTGACACTCCCAAGCAAACTTCTCTCACACATCATTATAATAATTAATCTAGAATTGGAGACATTAAAGACCTAATAGATCATCTCCCTGCTAATTGTAGGGTTGTTCCCTACAATGTTTTCTAGCATCTTTTCCCATCTAGTTATGATTATTATAGTTGAGTATAATTTTATATTGGGGGGGAGGTATTAATTGTAGAACAGCCAATTGTTTCTCTGTGTGCAACAGAAAACGTCTGAATTTCCAAGCCTGAGTCAAGCCCTATGATTCATCGACTTGTTTTCTGACCAAAGGTCACTGCCGCTCCCCTTCTCAGCCCAACTCTCTATCAGAGACTGTGGCTCAGCGTATAGTCCTACATAAATTTCAGATTACTAATAGGTCACTAATTATACAAGGGCTTTCTTGGCATTAAACTATATCTGCTGATAATCAGGGCCGGCTCTAGGATTTTTGCCGCCCAAAGCAAAAACAATTTTGGCCGCCCCCCCCCCCCGTTTTTTAATTACCCCCGGCCCCGCCTCAACTCCGCCCCTTCCCCAAATCCCCAGTCCTGCCTCCTCCCCCCAGGCTCTCAAGCCTGGGAGGGAGAGCAGCGGCGTGCGAAACAACTGTTTCGCGCGCCGCGGCCGCTCGGGATCTCCCCCTCCCTCCCAGGTTTGAGAGCCTGGGAGGGAGGGGGAGACTCCGAGTGGCCACGGCGCGGGCGCCGCTTTTCCCACTCCCTCCCAGGCTTCTCAAGCCTGGGAGGGAGGGGGAGCAGCGGCGCGCGAGCGGCAGCGGAGGTGGGCTAGGGCGGCCGGGGCACATTTTTAGGGGCGGCATTCTGGCGCTGGCCGTGCCGCCCCTAAAAATGTGCCGCCCCAAGCACCAGCTTGTTTTGCTGGTGCCTAGAGCCGGCCCTGCTGATAATCAGTGAAGATGTGAGTTAGAAACTGGCACCAGTGCAGGAAAATGTATTTCCTTTTTCAAAATGAAAGACTGGGTTGCTTCACATTTAATACTAAGCATTGTAAAGAGCAGCCAATTTGGTGTGAGTCTAGTAGCACTGTGCTAACAGTGAAGGGAGCTGAGGATGCGGTTGCTGGTGTGAAGATTACATTCTGAAAAGAATATATTTAGAACCAGGGCAGGGATGAAACTTAGCAACTGACTAACTCATATCAATAATACTTTGCATTTCTATAGCACCTTCTCTTTCAGGATCTCAAAGCACTTTACAAATATAATTGATTGATCCTTCCATCCAGATGAGGTGAGTATTATTATCCCTATTTTACAGATGAGGAAACAGAGGCATAAAGAAATTAAATGTTATTTCCTAACATCAATCCCCTTGCTGAAATCCCCAGTAAAATCAATGGAGAGTTCTGCTTTAAAATCTCTGGCAGTATATGGCCCCAAGTGACTTGCCTAAGGTCACACAGGAAATTTGGTGCAGAGCTGGGAACAGAACTCAGATCTCCTAACTCCTGGGTCTATGCTTTAATCACAAAAACAATCCTTCCTCCCTCATAAAAAAGGGTTGGTTATACATTTCCTTTAGGGTTCTATTATTTAAAGCCCAGCACGAGTGTGTTACAGTATAAATATAAGTGCAAGTTTGTACAACAGGTAAGAGAGGATCAAACTGTTTCAGACACAGCTTGTTGTAAGACTTCAGATTGCTTTTGATGCTATTGCTTTTAGCAAGGAACAATACGCTGAGTCTCATTCATTCTTGGTAACTTCACTGGAATGGTACTCACACCAGGTCTGAATTTGGTCCATAGTTTGTTCCTGCCAATTTCCCCCTTTTTAAGTGTAGCTGTATCACACCTTTCCAAAACTCTTTTACAAAAATAGTGTACCTTTATAAGCAATCAAACAAAAAGATGGAAGCCTGAATCAGCTGAATTCTCCTCACAGAGGTTATTGGTCTGAGTCTTTGAAAATTCAGCACAACTCTGCTGACAGAGCAGTTAGTGGCCTCTGACAGATGGTGGATTTTCTCTAAGCATCCAGTCCAAGTATGCTGCTGCCTCTCAGCTCTGACACTCAATCATTTTCTATTGCTGTACAACAGTCCATGCCATAAAACAGTAAATCACAAATTCCTGAATCAACTGTTGGCTCCCATACAGCTCTGATCGACCGTGTCAGAGTTCCTGTCACTTAATGGAGCACATGCATTACCCACCAGTCTGCTGTGGAGTCTCATCAATATGGTAGCCTACTGCCCTGGTGTCTACACTGCCCTCACTTTCTGGTGAAACTTGGACAGTACCAACCTTTTTTGTTGGTGCCCCTACCTAGTTTTATGGCATGGCACATTTCCTGCATGGCTCTTCTGCTCCCTCCCCGCAATGGCACCAATGTGCTCCAAAGCACAACATCCTCCATTTACTCCAACTAGTTTGCTTCTTTCTTTTCACCCACTCAGGCTTTCCTGAACCAATGGCTTTCTTCTCCAAACTTCCAGTAGCCCTGCCATGTAAAATCACTCCTGGAGGCTGGTGGTTGTCAATTCTCCTATCACCTTGATAGCACAAGTGAGGTTTTCAGCACTACACTTGGTGAGGTCATTTCAACTACACCATTCAGCTTGCATAATGCAGAGCACACCATAAACCTTCCAGCTTAACAATCTTACCTGTTTGTATTCTGTTTATATTCAGGTATATTAAAAAATCATTACACATTTGGCCTCCTCATTGTTTTTAATGAAAGTTTGAGCTGCATTATCACAGCAAACACAGCTCTGCCTTTGTGAGCCAGGAAGTGAGAAACATTAATCAAATGTAAGGGATAAAAGAAAGAAAACCTCCACTGTACTTTGCTTTTTGTGTGTAGGTGGCATTACCCATTAGAGCAGAAATTTAAACAAAGGCGGCGAACAGGCTCCTTATACAGATCAAATAGCTGACTGGTTGGCTTTACAAGGAAAGCCATTTTTAATCACTGCCCTGTCTCTCCAGAGTGTGACTGCAGTGTGCATGAATAATGCAGTACAGACATATGCATCTGAAGCCAGATAGAAATCTCATTTGTGATGGGGCAGGAGGGTGATCACAGGCAGCAGACGTTCTTTGGGAGGTAAAGAGTAAACTGTTCCGAACACCTCACATCTTCATTCAAAACCTATTTGCTAGTCTTTTCCCAACTCCTCCATAGCTGACAATAGCTATGTCCCTTCACAAGCTGTGTTCAACACTGGATCATTGCAAAGAAGTGACCCAAATTAAAAGTATGTACATATCCTCCATGTACTGTGACAACGGGCTTGTCTAGACCGGAGAAACTGAGTTTAACGTGTTAGCTAACACATGGTAACAGCACATGTTCAAACACTGTATAGCACCTATTATTGACAAATACAGTGATGTTTTAAAATGTGTCATCTTGGAAGGTGGGAACCCTAGCATTGACAAGGACCAGAAAACACATTTTTAAACATGACTTCCCTCTCCACACTAGGTGTTCCCATGTTTTAAACACAACCTATTTTCTATTCTAGACGTGCTCCATTAGGGGTAATATGAAGGGTATGAGGGGGAGTTGAGGATTCGCTGTAGATGGAAATACAAAACTGCCCCAGCTCCAAGCACAGGATTAGATCAAGGGTGTGACATTTCTTTGTTCTATTACACAAGCCAAACAATAGCTATAGTTATTCAGACTAATCAGTTTCTCACAATCAAGTGCAGGGAAACTGGCATGTAACTATAGCAATTTGAACTATTTCCTGAAGCCATGTTCATTCAGTACCAGCATGCTCAGAGTGTGGTATGATCTGTTAACTCCTTCATTGCCTATATTACCTAGGAATGAAGGAGCAGTCAGATGACTTTCAAGACTTTGGTTCAATCTTGTCAGGAGGCCTGTGTGTCCTAGAAAAGAAAAGATACAAATCTTCTAAAATTCCCTAATCCTGTTTGCCTGCTGCATCTCCCTGAGAGATTCAAAGTCCCAGTAGCTTAAGATCTTGTCCTGATTACAGGAATAGAGAACAGAAACAAGAAATGCATGTAACCAATTGCAACTAAACAACAGCTCTGTTCTCAAATGTTAAGTACAGAATTCTTGCAGCCAATTGTGTTTGGCCCACAGACATTAAACCAAATAAAATGTACTAACCTATGTGAATTACAATTTTGGATGCATTCTATTAAATGAATATGTCTAAAGACATTGTTATCTTCCCCCAGCCATTCCGCAAAACAAAAAAGAAAAATTCATCATGGAAATTCTTCTACATTTGTTCATCTCCAATAGAGATGAGAGGGATAAAAAGAGTAAGAAAGGAAAGAAAAGGTACAGGGTTTTTATTTTGCCTTCTTCTCCAACTCATTGGCTACTGGAGTAATTAATTTGTCCTTTTCTTTTCCACTCTCTACAAAAAGAGTCACCTAATGTTGCACGTTCCCTTTGTTTTCACTGTCAGTGAGTTTCTAACTGGATGCACATCTGGCCCTAAAAGTCCTCTGTGTGGCAGACAGCTGGTGGATACAGCTTAAGGTGGTGGCTGAGGACATTATTACACACTTGAAATCATTTCATGTAACTGGGTCTTGATGCCTTTGGCACTGATTGAGCCACAATGAGCAAAACTATTTCACCTAATGTGACTGTGTTTTATTAACTTACATTTCCAGATGTCAGGACTCAAGATTTAACAGGAAACATGGTGAGGATATTAAAAACCTGGATTTGGGATAAATTTAGCAAGCTTAGAGAAGGATGAAACTCACATTACTACAGTTGTAATTTAGGTGATGTATCATAAAACTGCCAGGCAGGCAAGGTAAGAGCTCTTTTTAATGGCTACATGTAGCCTCATTGTAAATGCAGTGCTTCACATGAGAGAGACCAGCACTCAGTGTTAGAGTGGTCTTGTGCAAAATTCCATGTGTTTACAAATCATGGGCCATATTGTTCAGCCCTTACTCATGCAATTAGACCCATTTACTTTAACTATTCAGATTGGCAAATATTTAACAATAAGAATAAGGATTATGTAATCTAGCCTTGTGTGAATCTCCTTTTCTCTCACATCAGGATCTTTGAAACGGTCACTTGTCAATCCCATGTTTAGTTATTTTTCCAGGTCCCTAAAGTCATCCTTGACTCCGTTGAATCTCTCATCCTGTTTACCATTGACCCTCATTCACTACAGTAAATGAAAGTTACACAGTTTATCCTTTTTTCTTCTTTTCCTGGCAGCCAGGATGCAGCAATACCCTCCTCTATTCTTTACATAGATCACAGCTATTCCTAAATCGTGATTCATTGGTGAGACTACAGTGAAGATCTCTTGCCTCATCTTCTTGTTAGATTACGCCCCCCCGCCAAATGCTTGTCTTTCAATCACTGGTCAGGCTATTACCTGGTCTTGGCCTTTTCCAAGACCACTTATTATTCATGACATGTCCCTCCATGACAGCTATGTAGTACTCCACATGGACACTTCAGGTAGATTGGCCCAGGATAAGTCTCAGACAAAGAGAGAAATGCATTCTCAATCATGTGACCCTGGGTGCAAAATATTTTATTAGAGGAGATCAAATGAGCCCATTATTGAACAAATTCTGGTCTAAATGCAAGGCCTATCTCTTTGATAAGGCCTTCTCCTAATAATGGATCTTCCCATGACCATTTCAACTGCAGAGATTAGACTGGGAGGCAAATATTTCCACCCAAAGGTGAACCCTGGGAACAAATGAGACCGTGAGAATATTCCATACTTATAATTTAATGTAACACGTGTACATTAAATTTATCAATCTAGGAGGCTTGGGCTGTGAAGTTTTCAGTATGCTGACGATACTCAGCTTTATGTCTGCATTTTATCTGACCTAGCTAAAGTGATCAGTGACCTTATTCAATGTCTGGACGAGACTGGGTCATGAATGAAACAGCTGGCTGAGGCTTAATCCAGACAAAACTATGGTGATATTGGTTGGCTGTTGGCAGTAGCCAGAGGAGATGGTGTGAATAATATCTTACCTTTAACTGAGGTTATGTGTTCCCTATTTGCTGGTCAGGTTTATAGTTTATGGGGTTGGTTGGATGCCCAGTGCTATTTGATCAGACAGAAAAAATTAGGGCCAGGTCTGCTTTTTATCATTTACACATGGCTGCCAGGTTGTAACTCTTCGTTTCAGACACAGACCATGTTGCTGTCATCCATGCTTTTGGGAAATCTTGCAATGGTGTGTGTGTGGGGGGGATGAATTTTAAGGTGTGTGTGTGTGAGAACTGTTGGAGTGGGAGGGTAAATAAGTAACTTGAACTTCTGAGTTGCCTGTTTTGTGGGTAGTGGGTTATATTGAATTGTACTGCTGCACATTAGTTATAACCGGATGTTGTTATGTTTTTATATTATGTTAAGGGCATCTAAAGCATGGGTGTATGTATGTGCATGGACACACAAACATGCACACAAATACACACACACACTATCCTTCTAGCCTGTATGTTTCCCTCTTTCAATATTTGTTTGTCCTAGCATGGTTAATTATTTGATCTGATTTTTTGGTAATAAAAAAATGAAATACAGAAATCCTATATTACAAGGTGGAACAATAACTGATCTTTAACTCAACAATAGCAATCAAAAGACAAAACATTAATATTAAAATAGAGTATTTTCATCCTTTGGTTCCCTTGCAGATAAAAATCTTGCAGAATACAAATTTTTAATACATCTAAGCTCAAAAGGTCAAGATGAAAGAATTGGTACTGATAAAACACACACTGAGCAATTGAACTGGGATTTGATTTTATATTGCTTGTTACAAGTTAAAATATAGTAACAGATGAGGCAATATCTTATTGTGGGGATACTTTCAGCTTTCAATAATAGAAAACATGCCCCTTAAATCTTTGGTTGAAAGACTGCAATGAAAAAACATTCCTATGACATGGATTTGATTATATGGATGTCTGCAAATTTTCAGGCAAAAGCTGATTTCTCTAAGTTTTAATACTACCAAAAAATTGCTATCATTTCTTTTTGTACATGCTTGGTTACATTTAACAGCCAACTAAGTTCTTCCATTCTTCTATTTCACGTAGAGATTTTTCTATCTGTTTCTGTGTGGTATTGACCTAATTGTCAATCCAGAGATCCAAACAGTAATTCCAAGATTTCACCTCCAATCATGAGAGGCTGAAAAATACTATGCTAAAACAAAGAATAGGACTAAGTTATACATTATAACTCTAATTATTCAGTTTTATGCTAAGGGATAGATTCCATGCAACACAGTCCCTAATTATGCATAAGCAATATTCATTAACATTACAGGGATATTTAATGATCTGTTGCCATACACACGGATACTAACACTGTCAGCCAACCAAATATAATATGATGACCTTTGATCTCTGTCTGATCATCTGGCTGCACAGTGCAGTAGCCATTAGTTTAACCAGTAGTTCTAGTATCTAAATTTAGCTGGGCTAAGAGGTATGTTCCTGGATATATCTGTACTGTTGAGTAGTGTGGTCTTTTTAAGGCAGTCATGTTAGTGTCTCTTCCCCTCCAATTGTCTATTACTCCTGTTAGTGTAGTGCCAATGAAAAAGTCACCAACAAGCAGGGAAAAAGTTAAAAAGACTGGATTTACTTACAGCCTAATAAAGAGCTCAACAATAAGAAAATAAATTGACGCAGGCTTGAATATATATAAAATACTAAAAGACCCAAGGATTTAATATATACTGGATTTCCAAACCAAAATTAAGTTGAATTATAAATAATTTATCTCCTTTTACCTCCAACCGCTGATACAATAAAAATTTACTCCTCAGTATTAGCAGTTGAATTTACAGTCTGATCTGCTGGTTACTCCATGGGAGGAACACATCAGCTTTTTCAGTCCACTCCAAAATAAGGCTGGTTTTTTGCTTCCACACCAACAATTTTAACTGACACATTTTCCTTTCCTGGAAAATGTCCCGCATCTGCATCCTATTCTTATTACTTTCCTTGGCAATTGGAATGCAGCCAATATACCATTCTGTGGACAGGGTGTCAAACATCACAGCCACCACAGGACACATTCGGATTCTACCGAACCTAAGCTTATCTTTTTAAATTAAACTATGGCTGTGAAGAAAACCTTCCAAATGCACAGCAAGTGTAACTAATGCAGTGTTGTCCTCCTGAGTCTGCAGACAGCCTGAAACAATGCTTCTGATAGGTGGTAACTCCCTCATTCCCTATTAATCTCACTGGGTCATTAAATCTGAAGTTTCCTGATGCCACTGTAACCATTAATTATTTAATTCTTGATGATTTTAGTAGATAGAGCCAGCCTGACATCCCTGTTCTATTAGAGAGACAAAGTGGATGAGGTAGTGCCTTTTATTGTATCAACTTCTGTTGGTGAGAGAGACAAGCTTTTGAGCCACACGGAGCTATTCTTCAGGTATTCGAGTTCTGTTAGGCTCAAAAGCGTGTTGGTCCAATAAAAGATATTACCTCACCCACCTTGTCTCTCACCTTGTATCCTGGGACCAACATGGCTACAACTATACTGCATAAAATCCCTGTTCTATGGCTTTTACTTATTAAACTTCCCATAGGTAGTATGACCTTCGAGGAGAATTCACACATGAAGAGGTCTGACACATTTCGTCCACAGGAAGGTATATATATATGTTCAGAAACTAGTGCATAAGAGACCACAACTTGGATTCCTTTCGTACTCAAAACTCCCAGTGAACCCTCAGTGGAGGTTGGATACACAGAGTTGGACTCTCTCTTGCTCTCTCCCTATACACGCACATGCATATTGAGAGGGAAAACGTATTTCTAAATATTTAATCAAACTATAAATACCTGAGTTCCAGACTATTAAACCTTAAGAGTGTTATATTTGGGTAAGCATGATATAGGGGGCTCACACAGACCTGGACAGTAGCCTTTTCCCCACCACCACATCATCCAGGTCACCTAGCTAAGTTTTTATATGACCCTCATCACCATAGTGACACACAATCATTAATTTTAGTCCCATAACACACCTCTAAAGTAGAGAAGCATTATTCCTATTTTAACAGATAGGGTACTGAGGCACAGGGTAGATTGAGCGACTAGTGCAAGTTCACACCGGAAATGTGTTGTAGAATCAGGAACTGAATCCAAATCTCCCAAGTCCCAGTCTGGTGATTTAGCCACCATCTTCCCATGCCTCGAACTTTTTAAGGAGTCACGTGTATGAACCCACAAACTCTCACCTCTTAAGTGAGAATCTTACCTCAAGGCCAGCCACAGCATATGGCCTCACTGCATGTGCCAACTGTTGCTCCAGCCAGGACAACTGAGCTCTGAAATCATGACTGAAACCAGACTAATTTTCCTCACACCACATTGGATTAAGGGCCACTTGCAATATTTTTTTTTAATGAAAACCTGTATTTTCAATATGCTGCTGAGTTCAAAGTGATTTTTTTTAAATGCAAAGACAACATCATTGGACCAGAGCTAGAGAGGTGTTGATCACTTTCAATTCCCACTGGCATCAGGTCAGCAGCAAAAAGCCTGACAGGCTTTGTTCCCAGAGACTGTAAAATTTGTGTTCAGAATACAGTAGGGAAGATAAATGACTAATATTTTAAGATAAATGTAGCAGGGTGCTTTTGCAAACTGCTAGAAAAAATCCTATCTTTATACCTAAGAAACACAGCATCTCTGAGTTAGAAATAACTCTTTAAATGATTTTTTTTCCTCCTAAGCCTAACACAAATATATCAACTATAATAAAACCACAACAGTAGTTAATTAAATAGATGTTATTTGCCTCATGGATATTGTTCATTCTTGGATTCTCACTCTGATTGGTGGCTTTTCATGAGAAACAATAAAACTTTCCCACAGTCACATTGATTGCTTCTTGATTGACCGCACTTTAGTACTAATGTGATTTCTGAAACTAAAATTTACAGAAGTCATTATCTGAGCAATACAGCTTGAGTCATTTAAAATGCAGACAAAGGTTTGGAAACACTTTCCTTTCCCCTCAGATTTTAGAACTAATAGAGGGTGTTTTCAAATAATCTGCTACAGAAATGTGATTGTGAATTGATGATAAACAATTTAATACCTCCCATAGAACAGGAGAAACTGCTATTGAATAATATGAAACAATGTAAAAAAACAGTTCAAAAGAGATAATGAGTTGAAGGTTTGAAGACTAATTCTCTAAGACTACTGCTATTTTATATATTCACCCAAATATCTCCACTTGTTATCAGCTAGGAGGAAATCCTAACTGGAGATGCAAGGTATAATTAGAGAATCTGGTAAGATCAGATAAGAAACTGCTGTTAGTTTACTTGCAGCGTCCCCTAGTGGTATCATTTTTTATTTCTTATCAGGATCATGCTTCAAAAGGGATTAATTTTAACAGGCTTTCCTATGTACATAGTGGATTAGATCTTTAGTAAAGTGGTGAAGCCTTTAATTAGAGACCATTTTTAGTAGGGACACTACCAATAAAAAAAATCCTTGCCTGTTTTATTATAACTCTTTCAATTATTTTAAAAATGAAAGGATTTTAAAGAAGTCAAACTTACTTTCCACAATAAATATCACTTACTATTTGAATGTCAGTTAACTTAGAAAATGAAAATAGGTGGTCAATTTCAAAACAATTTCAGTTTTTGATTCTGTGTTCATAACATTGCAAGAGAAAATTTAAATACCCAAAACCTGTTTAAATGAAAATACAGAGAAAACATTTTTTATACACATTAGGTTGTGGCACTGCCCGTGTGTCTTTTAAAAATTTAAAGTGTATAAAGCTTAAACCTAGTTGATGGTATTCCTTTAGGGATTCATATTAGAGAAGCATGATGATACTAAAACATCTTGGGATAATTTCTTTCAAAAATGCCAAAAGTAACTTAGGACTTTCAGTGAGACTTAGCTCCTGCTAAGTGCTGAAGTCACTTTTGAAAATGGGACTCAGGTTCTTAAGTGAGTTAGGGCAAGATTTTCAAAGGAGTTTAGGTTCCTCATGGGATTGTCAAAAGCACCTAATCTGCTCCAGCCCTTTAAAAATCCCATCTGGCATCTATCGTCATATTCAGGCCACTAAATGCCTTTGAAAGTCTGGTCCTTAGACCAGTGGTGGCAACCTGCAGCCCGTCAGGGTAATCTGCTGGCAGGCCACGAGACAGTTTGTTTACATTGACCATCCACAGGCACAGCCGCCCACAGCTCCCAGTGGCCACGGTTCGCTGTTCCCAGCCAATGGACGTGCTGGCCACTGCTTCCCGCAGCTCCCATTACCCAGGAATGGCGAACCGCGGCTGTGCCTGCGGACAGTCAATGTAAACAAACTGTCTCGCGACCCACCAGCAGATTACCCTGATGGGCCGTGTATGGCCCATGGGCTGAAGGTTGCCCACCACTGCCTTAGACACTTCTGAAAATTTTACCAATAGACTTTATTATTACTCGCTGACAAATAGTGGATGGGTTTATTAAAAAAATCCCCTGGGATAATATTAACTGGTACTTCTGGCATACAAGAGATTAAACAATGAATCTAAATGCCTTCACCTAACTTTGGCACCAAAAGAGAAAAGGAGTCCAGGAATTGGGGAATTCAAAATAAAATTATCCCGGAAGGTTGCATGCTCTGAAGCTTCTACCAGGAACTCCTTGCAATTCTCCATTCCCCTCACTGAGTGCCACCTTCTCAAGTCTATTTCAGGGACTCTCTGCAGTCCTCCTCATGCCAGGGGCTCTATGTCTCCTATTGCTCCTCCTCTCATACCAGAGTTCCCCAATCTCTGCCCATGCTAGGGGCTCTGTGTGCAATCCCATTCCCTCCTTTCCCCCCATACTCCCCAGACCAGGGTCCCCTATTCTCCTCCAAGTACCAGGGGCTGTGTGTTCACCCCCCATTTCTCCACCATTCTTTTTCTCTTTCAGGGTGTCAACATTCCATTGACACCTAGAACATTTCCTGAAATTTTGGAATTGATTAGATGTATTTTAAAATGTTATCACATTGCAGACAAACAGAGAAATGCCATCGAGTTGAGTATAAAAACTTTCTTTGCTCAGTCAATTAAATTGATTCTTGTTTCAATTTGTTCCTCAAATGTAAGATAAACCAAACAATATTGATGTGATGTTATCTGATTAAAATATGACCATATAGATGATTGTTGCAACCACTGTTATATATTTTCAACAAATCTTGTACAAAATGTGGCATGTAAGATGTCTATGAAAAGATTATGATTATGCTATCTATATGCATGTATCATTTTTGTATTTGAAATTATGAATATTGGCTCTATATCTGGATTTCAAATGTTTACCTTGTGGGCGTTACCCCAGGAGCAGTTAGCCAGCACATCTTGGAGGGACTATTCAAATTGAGTGGGCCATCAAAAGGACACTTAATTGATAATGGATCATGGGAGATGCCCATCTACACTGACAGGGCCAGCTCCAGGCACCAGCCTGGCAAGCAGGTGCTTGGGCGGCCGCTCCAGAGAGGGGCGGCATGTCCATCTATTTGGCGGCAATTCGGCGGACGGTCCCTCACTCCCGCTCGGAGCGAAGGAGCTCCAGCCAAATTGCCGCCGCAGATCACGATCACGGCTTTTTTTTTTTCTTTGGCTGCTTGGGGCGGCCAAAACCCTGGAGCCGGCCCTGTACACTGAATGGACTGTCCTGCAAATGTGCTGTCTGGGGTATAGGTAATGATTTCCTGCTGTGAATAAGTAAAATTATGCATGGACATGTGACTTGCCCATATGATTCCAAATTCCCATCTTGTCATCTGTAATTTTCCACTAGCTGTGCTGAAGGCTTTGTTTGAAACAATGGGTTCCCTCCACATGGCAGAAGATATAAAAGGCCCTGGAAACACCTTCATTTTGCCTCTTTTCTGCTCCAGCCTCTGAACTTATATTAATGGAAGCATTCTAACCAAGGAATTGAGGACCTTCCAATGATCTGGAAGCAGCCAGAGACTTGACTTAAGAGAGCAGTTTATTCCATCACTGCTACAAGCCTGAACCAAGAACTTTGCATTTATTGTATGTATTTGATTCTTTTAACCAATTTTAACTTTCACTTTTCTTTCTTTCTTTATCTCTTTCTTTCTTTTTATGAATAAACTTTTAGATACTAAAGGATTGGCATCAGCATGATTTTTGGGTAAGATCTAAGTTATATATTGACCTGGGTGTGTGGCTGGGCCTTTGGGATCAGAAGAACCTTTTATTTCAAGAGATTGGTTCTAAAGAACCACTCATCTTTAAATCTAATATTTTTGGTGGTGATATAAAGAATGGAATATCTAAGAAAACAGCTTTTATGACTTCTTGGTAGCCAGTGTGGTGAAACAGAAGTTTACTTTTGTTGCTGGTTTGGTATATCTCATGGGAGAATAGACTCCAGTTTTGGGGTATATCTGCCCTATTTCTCAGCAGTTTGTCCTGAATTTGGTATTCTCAGTTGTGTCCCATGGAGACATGTTTACAATTGATAATGATTGTTATGGTCACATATTTGAGTATGTATTAAATAATCTTTTATTTTGTCTTGTAGTAGGAGCAGGCCAAAACCTAACAACAACAAAAGTCCAAAAGCCATTTGTGGAGATGGTCTGGAAGGCAACATTATAAAGTGACTGCACATAGTGCGTAGCAACAGTCATAATAAAGCCATTGCCATTTATACATTCAAACACACACAAAGATAATGGGCCCAACCTGTTTTGAGTGACACCCGTGCAATTCCATTCACCTGGTGTCACTGAGTGCAGGATTAAGGCCTTGTGTCAAAAACCAGTTTGACAACGTTGCTAAGGAAACATTATTTTGGCTGTATGTTGTGATAGGATGAAAAAATATGGGCCCTAAAATACCTATCTAGGGAGAGCTTTAAATACAATAATAAAAAAAAACTTTGGGTGTTCTTATATAGTATGTTGAATTAATTTTTGGAATCAGAGCAATTCTTAATGTAGCAGAGAAATGAATCTGTGCCCAGAAAACTTTCCAACAGGACATCATGGGGTATATCTATATTGCAACGTAAGCCCGCGCTTGAACCTAGGCTCAAGCCTAATAATCCTCCTTGGGTCTACACTGCAATTGTGCTAATTCAGGGCTCAGACCCAGGGTCCCAGGATCCTGCAGGGCTGGAGGGTCTGAGCTTGAGTTAAGTTGGGACCCAGGATCTGAGCCCTATTTCATTGCAGTGTACTTAGTGCTGCCTAGTACTCCGAGAGTTGCCACCTTTCCAGGTTTACCCAGAATCATCTCTTTTTGGACGTAGCTGTCCTCAGAAGTCTATAAGGGTGCTCAGTACACATTGGCAGCTATCTAGTTTTATGGGCTCAGGATCATCCTGGATGTCCCATTCTTTTGTACCTCAGGGGTGGCATCCCTAAACATAGCTACAAAACACACACAGGTCAGTGATGGAGTTTGATTGCCAGCTGGTCACAGGGGAAAAGGGTTGATATCTGAGTGGAAAGTAGAGAAATACTGTATTGTAACTTTTGACAAATTGCTTATTTGCTGCTAATCCTACGGGTTTGTCTTTTTAGTTTAAACTTTTACAGCAAGGATGTTTTCCATGCC
The DNA here is from genome assembly GCF_028017835.1 of Emys orbicularis. Classification (NCBI taxonomy): domain Eukaryota; kingdom Metazoa; phylum Chordata; order Testudines; family Emydidae; genus Emys; species Emys orbicularis. The sequence goes on from NC_088684.1 coordinate 98,282,987, forward strand.
ATACCTGTACAATATCCAGAACAATGGGGTCCCAATTCTGGTTGTGTCCACTGTTGGAATACATGCAGTACTAATAAACAATAATAATGCAATGGTTACTGCTATGTGTGGTGCTTAGAAATCATGAGTATCTAAGCATTCAGTGTCTAAGAATTGACAAGAATGACTGTGTTTGCACTAAACATTGTTTTATCAGCATCAAACATCTTAGCAGCAGAACAAGGAAGAAAAAATACCATGAAAGTTAGAGAAAAAGAGATGATAAAAGACAAATCTAAAAGTAAAATGTCCTTGTGTAGGGGGTCCATACTCTGGATACTTTTCTCAAATTAGGCTAAGTGGTATATTCTGTAAATGGATGAGTGGTGTGCCAACCACACTGCTAGGCATTTAGAAATACGACAGACTGGTGTTTTAGATTGCACCTTATAGCCAGTCAGTAGGCAGACTTCTCAGACAATTATGGACAGGTGTCTGTGTAAAAGAAAAGGACTGCCTGATTACCTGTCAAGAATACATTAATTTTTCCATGCTGTACCGCCTCTATGGGCATCTTCATGTTCTTAAAGTGCAAGGAAGAATGTTGGATATATAACACAGAACTTGACTTCAGTGGGGCCAGGATTTTACCCTGGTTTTCTACTAGTGTGACTGCACATAGTGCGTAGCAACAGTCATAATAAAGCCATTGCCATTTATACATTCAAACACACACAAAGATAATGGGCCCAACCTGTTTTGAGTGACACCCATGCAATTCCATTCACATGGTGTCACTGAGTGCAGGATTAAGGCCTTGTGTCAAAAACCAGTTTGACAACGTTGCTAAGGAAACATTATTTTGGCTGTATGTTGTGATAGGATGAAAAAATATGGGCCCTAAAATACCTATCTAGGGAGAGCTTTAAATACAATAATAAAAAAAAACTTTGGGTGTTCTTATATAGTATGTTGAATTAATTTTTGGAATCAGAGCAATTCTTAATGTAGCAGAGAAATGAATCTGTGCCCAGAAAACTTTCCAACAGGACATCATGGGGTATATCTATATTGCAACGTAAGCCCGCGCTTGAACCTAGGCTCAAGCCTAATAATCCTCCTTGGGTCTACACTGCAATTGTGCTAATTCAGGGCTCAGACCCAGGGTCCCAGGATCCTGCAGGGCTGGAGGGTCTGAGCTTGAGTTAAGTTGGGACCCAGGATCTAAGCCCTATTTCATTGCAGTGTACTTACAGCCCTGCTTGACTCGAGCCAGTCAGAAGTATCCCACAATTCCAAGGGACAACTTCCTTAGTCCTCTCTACCCTACAATCCACTGTATTGAAAACAGAAGCCATCCCACCTTTGCGAACAGCAGCAGTTCAGCTCAGCGTTAACCCATTCTCCACCGATCACCGAAAGCACAGTATCAGAGAGCCTCCTGGCTGTGCAATGGAGAGTGCAATCAAGCCTTTTGCAAAGCAAGCTGCTTCCAGGTAACATGCAGAGTGGGCAGTAAAGTTTTCCCACATTGCACCAGGGTCCTAGGGCTACAGCAGCCGTATTTCGGGGGAGGAGGCACCAGGGACTCCAGGATATGGTTATTTTGACTCGGATCCGTGAACTGCAGTGTGGACGTCAGAGCCCTAGGTTCAAGCACAGGTTAGAAAAGCAGTAACATAGGGTTAAAATACAATGTAGATGATCAAGCCCAGGGTTCCCTAACATGGGTCAGCTGACTCGAGTACCACTAGCCCTGGACTTACATTGCAGTGTCGACATATCCACTGGCAATGTGAGATGGGTGAATCTCTGATTAACAAGGGTGGCCAGCCTAAATTCTCAGATACCAACTTTTCAAAAGCATTTTGAACATGAAATAAAAGGAGTGCTCAAGGCCTCAGTACCTGCATCAATAACAGTATCTCCTTCAACAGAATATGGTTAAAAAATAGACATTGCTATTGGAGGATGACAGGATATATTATAAGAGACTAACTTTGTGATGTGATGGACAGGGCCAAATGGATAGTCCTTGTTACCTAGTAACTGAAGTACTCTATTAATAATCTTTATAGAGCACTTCTATATGAATCTCTAATTACAAAGGAATACATATTGGGATCTCTGAACATCTCTTTCTGACAACACAGGAGATTACCGAGCTAGAACACAAGGTCTTAGGTCTCTCATGAAAGACTCCAAACTACAAATTTTGAATTTGAATGAACTGTAACCGTAACAATCTGCAGGGATAGAAGAGTGTAAAGAACAAGATCTTGTATCAAGTTTGAAAGTAGGACAAGAGCTAAATACAGAGTTCAGCATGATATGATGTTCCTTAAAGGAGAAACCGTGTTCATGCTGAGATATATGATTCATAATGGGCGGTATCTTTGGGTCTATTGAATATCTCTTCAATTGGAAGTTGGATATAGGAAAGTAACTTTTGGTATCAAGAAATTTGGACCAAAATTTTGAGTTATGGACACTTAAAATTAGGCATTCATATTCAGACACTGTGATGGGTTTACAGATCCCACGCTGAAACAGGGCAAGGCACAGGGTAACATTAGGCTAGATAGGCCCTGCCCCCGAGCAACTGCAGGGCATGCTCCAGGTGAAAGGACAGTTTAAAAGGATCCTGGTAACCCAGGGGAAAGAGCTACAGACTGCACCAGGAAGGGAGATTGATGCCTGGAGCTGTAAGAGGAGTAGTAGCAGCATTTTGGAGTTGGAGACTGAAGAATGGACATAGTCACACTGGTAGACTAACTGGATACTCCTGAGTCCAGTGGCTCTCAAACTGTGGGTCACAACCCCAAAGGTGGCCAGTGTTAGACTTTCTGGGGTCCAGGGCTGAAGCCAAAACCTGAGCCGAAGCTTGAGGGCTTCAGTCCAGGGCAGTGGGGCATGGGCTTAGGATCGGGCTCTGTCCTCCCCCTACCCATGGCCATGTAGTAATTTTTGTTGTCAGAAGGGGGTTGTGGTGCAATGAAGTTTGAGAACCTCTGCCTGAGTCTATGACCATGTCCCAAACAGAGGAACCACAGTCTAGTAGGAAGAGATCCTGGGAGGTCAGGGAGAGGAAATATAACTTGGGGTGGACCAGTGAGTGGTCCAGACAATATAATGTCACTGTCGCTCCTTGGGTGGGGATCTAGTAGAGTGGGTGGGCCTGGGTCCCCTTGCCATGCTCCCCTGTGCCTCTACCATGACAGAACCCTAAGGGGAGTGGAAGAGACACTCAAGAGGGATGCTGCATACATCTGGGGATGTCTGCTGCATACAACTTGGTGTTGGGATTCCCTCTGAACCCTTTTCCACTCAGCTGATCAAAAACACCTCACCCCAGTTCTGGGAGAACACATTAACCAGTTCTTTGGAATGCAAAAACTCAGTTCAACTCCATACTCATCACTGAGATTTCCTTCTTGGCATTTCATAAAGCAAGTTCTGAGGCGATCAGGTTCAGGTGTAGGGGTTGGTTAAGATGCACCATCACTCCAATGCACATAATTCTAACTCTGATTATATAAATATTCTAAAACAGACTAACACATGCACATTACCTTCTACACTGTATCACATGCTTTATGACTGGCTTACTAATTTTGTGAATCCCTGTATAGGTCATAAGCAGTCCATATGATATGAATTGTGCTGCAAGTTATTCACACATTATTCTTCTTACAATTTCTTTATCTACTAGCTACATGTTATTTACAAGGCCATTTGTGAATTTGTCCATTGTTAATCTGTTTCCTTATTTCTGTTTTCTTTCATTGTTCATGCAAGGCCTATGCTTGCCCCCCTCTAGAATGATCAGAAAAGAACTGTGGAGCCACTGCCTGACCACTAAGTTAGCTGGCTATTAGATTGAACCGCTACAGACAACTAAATAGATAGCTTAATTTTCAGAGCTAAAGCACCCACAGTTCCCTACGATTTCACTGGTAGATGTTGGATGCTCAACACCTCTAAATATTTAGGTGACTTATGAAGATGCCCAAATATGGATTTAGATGCCTAATTTTAGGCACACAAGGCGGTATGTTCAAAAGTGGTGGATTCTCAATCACTGACAATTTTTTTAAAATGATGATTGGATGTTTTTCTAAAAGCTATGCTCTAGGAACTATTTTGGGGAAGTTCTATGGCCTGTGTCGTATAGGAGGTCAGACTAGATGATCACAATGGGCCTTCTGGTCTTGGAATCATTGAAAAGTGCCTAAGTGACTTAACAGTGTAAGTCCTATTCAAAGTCCCATCCCCAAGATTCAAAATTATGGCCAGAGTACTGATGATTTTTGTAAACAGAGTTAAGAATTGTTTTTATTATTTTTGTTTCCAGTCTTAAAATTTAGTGGGGTGATTTGATGCTTCTGAAATTGAGGAACTAAACACTGACTTGAGTCAGGCATAACAGGGGGACACCCCCTCTGAGAACTTCTGGGCATGTACCTCAAGTATGACTTGTCCAGTCCTGAGCCTGTCTTGATCAGAGATTAAGGGTATGTCTATACTACCCGCTTGATCAGCGGGCAGCGATCAATCCAGTGGGGGTCGATTTATTGCGTCTAGTCTAGACGCGATAAATCGACCCCCGAGCGCTCACCCATCAACTCCAGTACTCCACCAGAGCGAGAGGCGCAGGTGGAGTCGATGGGGGAGCGTCAGCCATTGACTCACCGCTGTGAAGACACCACGGTGAGTAGATCTAACTACGTCGACTTCAGTTACATTATTCTTGTAGCTGAAGTTGCGTAACTTATATCGATCCCCCCTCCCCCCCCCCAGTGTAGACCAGGCCTAAGAGATGGTGTCCTCTTGTATGATGATGTGGGCATGTGTATATCAGGGAGTAAAACGAAACCACCAAGTAGATCATTACCACAGGATTTAAATCCTAAACCAAAAATATTATGTGCATTAGACAACCAAGGCTACTAGACTAATATAGTCTGTGGGAGGTTCTGTCCTGTGCTTCAGAAGGATGAAAGGCTTAGGCCCAGATTCTCAATGGCAGTTAGGCACTTTACTCCCACTGGAGTTAGGCGCCTAACTACCTTTGAGAATCTTGTCCTTAGTCACAGGAAGCATCTTTGAATTGCTACCACTGCTGATGACATTTTTCTCTGAAAACGGGCAACTCAGATGTTCTATAAAGATTTTTGAAGCAGCTGAAAGAAAACCCCACCTACATGTTAACAACCTACTGCCCCAAATTCTACTATGAAGCTAATGCATTAACAAATAGATCTCAAGCTAATATACGTCCAAAACAGGATTTTTTTTACCAGTTATATTGGCTAAGAGGTTGTGATTTTTTCCTAATAATGTTGTCTGTACAAACTGTTACTCTACTGCAAGGAAAGTTGTTCTGTAATAATTTTTACCAATTATTTCATTTGCATAGAAATAATTGTCTCACTGGGTTGGTTGGTGTTCTTTGCTTATTCGAGGGAGGGTTGCGTCACTATTTGGTGTCCTTTCCTCCTACTGGATGGAATGGCTTTTAGTGGTCTAAGCTTAAGGTCTTAAAGAACTTGACTCCTGGAACCAGAAACTGAAATTCTTGCATGGTCGACTCAGCCCTTCATCCATCTGAAACAGGCAAGTTGCTGTCTACTTTGCATGTGTAAGGGGACTGTTGCCCCCTTACTAACATTCAGTGGGGGTGTTTTGATTGGCTTGCTCCCAGTACTAAAAGGGGAAGGGTCGATGGCAAATCAGGAGCCTGAGACTGACAGTCCCCAGGAACAATGGGGAGAGGCCAATGCTCCAGATCAGCCTGATTGACAGGGCGGGCAGGCTAATCAGAGGGTCAGGAGGCCAGGGAGGTCCCGTCCTCCGTGTGAGCTGGAATTGCCTGGGTCAGACTGAGTGGGGCCGAGCTAAGGAGAAAGCAGGGGCCCAAGCTGAGCTGGAGAGCAGAACCGTGCCAGATCCAGAGGGGCCAGAGCCGCAGCCACAGAGCCAGAGACGCAGCCCAGGGAGAGCAGATCCTGTGCTGGGAGCAGAGACGCAGCCACAGAGCAGAGACGCAGCCCAGGGAGAGCAGATCCTGTGCTGGGAGCAGAGACGCAGCCACAGAGCCAGAGACACAGCCCAGGGAGAGCAGATCCTGTGCTGGGAGCAGAGCTGCAGCCACAGAGCCAGGTGTGGTGAGCAAGTGGGGCCAGCCAAGGGGGGACCTTGGGCAAAGGGCCCAGCACAGAAAGACACCCCCAGACAAGGGCCCTTGCAGGCCAGACCGGGAGGGGGACCTTAACCTGACGGGGGGCTGACGCTGGGAAGAAGGGTCCCACCACTCAAAGCCCGGAGGTGTGTGGCCACCACCATTGCAAGTGTCCAACCCGCAGCATACCTGCAGCACAGCCTGGGCCTGAGACGGAAATCTGGGACCTACAAGGAACAGACTGTGAAGTGCCCTGATGTCCAGAGACACTGTTTGTGATGTTCCCTGCCACAAAGCAGGGTGATGTGTTTTCCTTTAACCTTTCCCATTTTTCCTTATTCTTTTCTTTAGATTAATTGTTAATTAAACAACTTGTATTTGTTTTAAATTGTATGGAATAATCAGTGGGTCAGGGAGGTGCCCAGTGCAGAGAGAGTACCCCGGAGTGGGGACACCCTAGCCCCTGTCCTAGGTGACCACAGCAGGGTTGGGGGTTGAGCCCCCCAGGAATCCTGGGCCCAGCCTTGTTGGGGTTACGAGGACTCTGCCAGACAGGAGAGTGGAAGGGGAGCCCTCAAGGGCAGGGAGGCCTCTGGGTAAAGGGAGTGGGAGCGAGGACTCAGATCCTTTCGCTAGCCCACTTCACCGGGGTAGTGCAGAAGCCAGGAAAGTTCCCCACAATAGTGGGACCATTCCCCCGCTTACACATGGGTCAGTCAGATGTGATCTTAAAGCCAAGATCCTGTCCACTCTGACCAATAAAAATCCCAAGACACTTTCAATAAGAATATAGGTTTGACCTGATGTCCTGGGTAAAAATTCCCTTCCCTCCTACTAGTTGCACAAGTCATACAACAGGTTGGAACCCACCAGTCCAGCCATGGCTGCTTCTTTGTGAGAAAGTGATTTGGTAACATGCTTTAGGATCTGTTGGGATGAAAGACAGCATTATAAATGCAAGATATTATTTTACTGAAAGCTTTAGCACAATGTAGGAAGCAACAACAGCTGACCTTAGAAAAAATAAGTGGCTGTTAAATAATCTAATATTTCAGGTAAAATATCAGGAACATTTTTTTTTTAACCTTGATTCTTCTGTGCAGGTTTTTCTTCAAATCTTAAAGTCCTAGCTTATTCTACCTGTAAAGACTATAACTAATTAAGGTCTTTGTGATGACTCTCGCTGTGATCCTTGGGATTATAAAGAATGACAAATGAATATTCTGCTTGCTCTGATACTTGCCTCAGACATTCCTACAATTCTTTGGCTCAAGCTGTCTGGCAGCCTTTGTACAAATCTGACCTGACAAAACTAATGATTTGACCTTCATTTCAAGTTTACTTTCCATTGGTGACAATGATGGGTGATAATGAGGTATGTTACTCATCTCTGTTGACAACGAGGCTATCTTGTAAACAGAATACTACTCCTAAATGTTTTACCCAAGAAAGTAAACTTTATCCATGGTATTCACTGTTTCTGGGGACTTTAATTCTTACTTCCTTTACGATCCCTCTCTTATGCACCCATACAATACATTTCAACCGCAGCGAAGATGAACAAGTGTATCCAATAAGGAATCATACGGGGAAAGGGAGGGTGTCAATCACTCATTCCTGTTTGCCAGTCAGAAAACAAGGACAGAACCAATAACATTGTATAACAACCAATAAAATGAAGTCAGTTTTTATAATACATATTTAACATGTGTAACTCACTGCCTCAAGCTAACATTGCGGCAAAGAACTCAATGGCATTTGGACATTTATCTAAATAATAAGTCTATCACCCACAATTACACTAGCTAGGATAAAAATGTATGAAGAATAAAACCTCTCATTCTTCAGACACAAGCCAACCACTAATTACCAGGGGCTAGGAAGAAACTTCTCTTATCATTTTATAATGTAATAGTCCAATGTGAGGATTTATCCCTTCCTGTGAGTCATCTGGTACCAGCCACTGTCAGAGACTGGATACCAGCCTAAATGGACCATTGTTCTGAATTGGCCTGACAGTTCCTATGTCAAGATATACTAAGGGGTACAACATCAACAATAAGAACATGTTCCCTCTTACTTTAGCAAGCTTTCTTGAGAACATTTCACATCAGGGGCAACAACTTCCCAGTTGGGTCATTAGAAATAGATTTTGCAGATTCAATTTTTAAATTTGTTGTAAAATTGCATATTCACAAACATTGCAAATGCCTGGTCTACCCAGTTCATCAGCCCTGTGGTAATGGTATGATTCCTAATCAGTCCATATCAGGAACACTATCAACAGAATCCTTACATAAAATATTGATCTCTTGTCCTTAAAGAACTCTCTTATCAGCAGTGTCTTTACTTATTGATGGGTATTGCTGCGAGCCATGACAGGACTTTTTGATTCTTTTGTATTGTGCAGGACAAAGACAGGTCAGATATATTTACTTCCAGACCCTGTTCCTCTCTGTCTGTGTTTAAAACCATAAAAGCTAAATTGTCTATTTGAATCTGTTGGTGGAGAAAGATGTAGGTATTGCAAAATATTTTTGTTGCTCTACTGAGCATTGGAAATAGCAGCATGCCACTGTGTTGCAAAGCTAAGTGGAAATGATCTATCAGTTGCAAAGTAAGCGTAACTTGCCATGTGAGAAGGCAATTGTGTTGCAGACAAAGTAGGTCTCTCTTCCGGCCCTGATGACCTCCTTTGAAATACAATATTTTGAATATTTTTGTCTCTAATTTACAGAGGCCTGGCCCTCAATTAAAATTAAAATACTTCTTCACTGCACACGCTATCATGATTAATTTCCCTCTCAAAGGTTACCCTGAATCTTTTGCTGGGCCTGCAGAGTTTTTTGGAAATATCTCATAGAACTAGAAGGGACCTTGAAAGGTCATCAAGTCCAGCCCCCTGCCTTCACTAGCAAGACCAAGTACTGATTTTGCTCCAGATCCCTAAATGGTCCCCTCAAGGATTGAACTCACAACTCTGGGTTTAACAGGCCAATGCTCAAACCACTGAGCTATCCCTCCCCTCTGAAAAATTTGCAGTTGTCCAATGATATGCATGAGAGTTTTCCCTGATCTCTTACCACTGCTGCTTTGGAGCCCAGTGCTAGACTGTGCTCTGAACAGTGTGGGGGGGCTTGAGGAAGCTGGCCTCATATGGTTCCCTGGTATTGAGGGTAAAAGGGCTACAGTTCAATGAACAGATGTGAGTGGCATATTTACCTTTATTTTGATTCTATACACTTCACTTTTTTGAGGTGTCAAGTTAGTAATTAGTTGTGCAGGAGTTACATTTTTTTATGAGTAGGGCAGTGCACTATGACTGAATCACTATTGTTTGTATATGATTAAAAATTCCACCTCATTGGCATGGCCCAGTCCACCACCTCTGCAGTGCATAAAGAGGAACATCTGAGTGCTTTTGAACGAGGGCACAATTTTGAGGACATTAAAGTGAAGCATCAGCTTAGTTATCAGGTGTTTCCCTCTTTCTAATCCTTATTTTGTAGGGCTTTGGTGAAGCTGCAGTGAGGGCGTCATGGTGTAATCCACACACTTCCTGGGTGTGGTGTTCTGTCCCATCAAGTGGCACAGAGACCACTTAGAGAGAGATTAATGAGTCTTCTCTACAGCCTTAGCTAACAGTCACATGGCTTGAGGCTCATGCTTTTAACTCCAAAGGTCCCAGGTTCAATCCTGCCTGGGGTCAGTTGGTGTAACAATGACTCTAACAGAAGTGGTGTAGTAAACAGAGATGAAAAACAAATCCAACAGTCCCTCTTCCCAATATAACCCTAAGAGGTTTTCTCCTAGCTGTGCTATTAGCAACACTTATCAGTACAAATAGAAACTAGTTTCTATCTTGTCTCATAGACATTTTTCATAAAATTATAATAGATGCACATGCTTCATATAAAGATAATTTTTCCTGCATTCTAGCAAGTACTATCTAAAGCAGTGGTGGGCAACCTGTGGTCCACAGGCTGCATACAGCCCATCAGGGTAATCCGCTGGCAGGCCGCAAGACAGTTTGTTTACATTGACCGTCCGCAGGCCTGGCCGCCCGCAGCTCCCATTGGCCAGGAACGGCGAACCATGGCCAATGGGAGCTGTGGGAAGCTGAATTAAAAATACATATTTTTGGCCATGCCTCATGTCCCTTTTGTATTCACATTCTGTGAACTTTCTAGTGAACAATTTAGTATTAGAAATATTTGTGGAACCAGAATTAAAAAACAGCAACATTTAGTTAAAAGTGAATGTTCACTCATACATTTGAGTATTTGCATTGGAAACCTGATTCGAAGAGCTAGCTAACCAATTAGGGAGCAGCAACAATACCATGTTACATATATCCAACAAAATTGAGCAACACTTCTCAAAGTTTGCATTTCAAATACAGAATATTACAACAAACTAATTATGAATGATCAGACCAAGAATTGTTGCAGAGCGTATTCAATGAATCATTTGGAGTTATGAATACATTCAAGCAAATTGTACAATTTGTGAAAAGTCAGAAAATCTGAACAGAAAAGAGGTGAAATGTATCAAATTAAAGTTACAAAAATTGACTTTCTTCCCTCTTAATGGGAAACAAATTACAAATACGGTAATTTAAAAAAAAATATTTCAGTGAACTGAGAGATAACAGCTTGATCTTAACACATTACCCTTTTTTAATGAATTAAGGGATCCCAGTGTTTGGGCACTGAAAACATTTATTAATGAATTTGGATATTTCTGTGGAGTGGCACTGAGAACTCATTTTAATGAATATGAGATCTCAGCATGCTGCATGAAGAAAAAAAAATCAAGAGCTGTCCATGTATTTGCTGTGAACATATGGTACAAATATCTTCCTGTCTTACCATAGTGATCTCTATTAAAATATTTAGCTTTTTTCACATGGAAATAATAAGAAAAGACAATTCTTATTAATGCTGGGTACTAGATCTTTTAAATTAGTTAGATTATATAGATCACTTAATCCATAAATTACATATATTTTAGAAAAATTGTCAAAGTGGAATGTATCTGAGTGAAAAGGAGCTAATTTTAATGAGTTTGTATTTGTAACAATCAGTACCAAAAAAAGTCTCCAACTGTCTCAGGGACCAGTAATTGACAGAGGGATGTTCTGTGTTCTGCCGTAAAAAAAAATCCCTGCTGGTTCAAGAGAAAGTATATGAAAAAGGAAAAGCTCCATATCTTAGTGCCTAACTGAAAGTGAGCTCTTTATTTAGAGTCCTCTTTGCCTTCCTATTCCATCTCCTCCCACCCCTCTTTTTCCCAGAAGCACTGAAACTTTTTGTAGCTAAGTTTTAATGAAGGTAGCTTGTTCAGTGTGTGGCTTTTTAAAGCAACTATTGCTTGACTGAAACTTAAAACCGAATCTCTTGCTGAGCAGAAAAAGAAAACCCAATCTGGCATCTGAACCGATTTTAAATTAGGAAGCCTGAATTATCCACTGCCTGAAATTGAGTGAGTATCTACAATCTGGAGTTCCCTTTATTTGGTCTTCTGTGTGGGGTTTCATCCTGAGAAGTGCTGAATGTGGTATTGGGGACTTTTAGGGATGAGCTTCCCAGACAGAGGCTTCTTAAGCACAGCCAGTTGAAACCGGACACCAAATGAAGCTGAGCCATAGGACTGAGTGATTACTGACCACCACACTGATCTCCCTCATCTTTCACTGAGACTTATCAATCAGACTTAACACTGATCATTTCCATAATGTGCATGAATGCTCATTATGGGCATGCACTTGCAGACTTAAGGCCTGGTCTACACTAGGAAATTAAGTTGGTTTAACTACATTGCGCAGGTGTGTGAAAAAACCACCTCCCGACCAGCGTAACTAAGCTGATCAAACCCCCAGTGTAGACAGCACTAGGCTGATGGAAGAATTCTTCTATCAACCTAGCTACCACCTCTTGATTACCTATACCAATGGGAGAACCCTACCCATCAGCATAGGTAGTTTCTACACTGAAGCGCTGCAGCTGTACCACTGTAACGTTTTAAGTGTCGACATACCCTAAGAGATTTTTCTACTGCACACCGTTCCAGTGACATGTTTCAATGGTCATAAACTATTAACTCAAACCCAAAATCTAGCAAAGATGCTATACCTCAAAGATAATTGATTCAAGTCAATAATGGTCTTCTAGTCCAACATTTTTTGCTTTCTGTGTTTAAAAATAATGGTCAGCAGGAAATTGTGAATGCGTTTGGGGAGTTAAGCTTGAAAATGGCTGCATGCTGCTGACCCACTGTGAAGAGCTTCCACTCACTGCAGGTGTGCTGCCTTGTGGCTGGATCTGGAAAGCAGCTTTCACCTCATCTGGTTGCTCACTCAGTGCCCCTCTTTCTCTCTCCCCATAGCTCCGTGTGCTCCCACTACATGACTATGTAATCCCCCTTTCCATGGGGGGACAAAGTCCCATGGGACAACCTGTCTATACGCCATCTCAGGCAGCCTTCTGTGCCACTTTGCCAGCAGCTGGTAGGGGAACCCAAGCCCACCCGCTGTTGTGGGTTCTGACCCTGGGGCCCTACGACTAACAATCTCAGTCTCAGTTGCTAGTTCCCTAGGCTTCTTCCTATCCTCCTCTCTATCTCCTTGCTTATGTCTGGGTTTAGCACCAGAGCTTCCTCCACTCGCCATAGCTAGTTCACCACTCTAGGCCTCTTATAAGACTTCCCAGGGTTTACACTACCCCTAGATCCTCCTTATCCCTGGCCAACTCCCTTTCTCGCTAAGGGGAGATGGCTTTATACTCTTATCCCAGTTCCTTCCCCAGCTGGGTTTCATCTGTAATTAGTGTTTATCAATCCCTGGCTTCCTTTTAGGTGCAGCATGTAAAGTTAATTGGCTCATTCTGGCCCACGTTAACCCACTCAGGGCCTGTGTAGTGTGGTCACCCCATCCCACATGTTTTTTTAAAGGTTCACTACCTTCTGACTAAAGCTCTGGGCTGGGACGCCGAAGATCTGGGTTCCTGGCTTTGCCACAGATTTCCTGTGTGACCTTGGGCAAGGTTCTATGCCTCAATTTCCCATCTGTAAATGGGTGCATGAACTCTTTCTCACTCCAGGAACTGTGGCTGTAACAACTGCCATCTTGCTTGACAGCAGGATGCATGAGTCTCTAATGCTTGTGCTAAAGAGTCAGGCCTTTTAACTGAGAGATGTAACAGACCCATATCCTCTGTTGATCAGGCACGCAAGGCGACACAACACTCACTAACCAGTGGGTCAAACAGCACAGTGGGGCTTTGGTCTTGGAAGGGGCCTCTGGGTACTCATAATGCAAATAATAATGACCACTACTCTTGGGAAGAAAAAAGCAATGGAAAGTTCAGTGGAGTTACTATAGGTTTATACCTGCATATCTGATGTTAGACTCTGTCTCTGAAAGTCCATTGTTTGTGTGTTAAATACTTGATTCCCTGCTGTGTTTGTTCTTTACATATAAACCGACTTTTACAGACAGTGCTCAGAGGTTTTTAAACACAAAACAGTAAAACACCCTTATAAATATAGTTCATTGTTTTTTAAAAACACAGTTTTCCATTTTCCAATATGCATAGGGTTTTGTATTTCATAGCTCTCCCTCAGGTGTGGCTATCTATGAAGTCCTGCAGGAAATCAAAATGACTTATTGCCTCTTGCCATATCCTAGGGAACCTGCACCCGATTTCAGTGTGCAAATGCAGGAAGTTGTAGTCTGAACTCAGTGGGAATTGCTGAGAGCTTAACACTTTGGAAAGTCATACCACTTATTCAGGTACCTGAATATGAATGTTGAAGACTACTTTTGAAAATCTTGGCTTTAGGTTATAATGAAGAAATATTAAAGAAGTTACCTTTCAATTTACAGGGCTGCTCCTGTAGAGTAGACATGCATCTGTTTAGCCCACAATTTCCTGCACTTGCGCACTGAAATGAACATTTCAGTGCCCACCCAAGTCAGGTACCTGTGTGAGCAAAATTGTATTTAGGTCCTCGGTTACCTAACCTGACTGTTCATTTGCCCTGTCTGCTTATTTTTGCAAGTGGACGTGCATGTGGGGCAAACAAACATGAAAGACTAAAGAAAAAAAAGGGATCAGTGCCTTATTTTGCATTGCTAATAATTTATTTTCATTTCCCCCTGACTGCAGGTATAATACAGGTGTAGTTCATTTCTCTGTTAGGTAGAGAAATACCATAAAATTGGAAAATAAACAAATTGAGGTATTTGCTGAGACTACAGCTGTGTCACTGTATGGTAATATGTCGATATGTTGCAGCATATGCTGTTCTAGAATATCATTTCAGGTTTCTTTTGGATCCTGGAGTGCAAGAAAAGAGTTTATTGCTCTCATTTCTGATGTTATAAGGTTACAGACTACAACCTTGGGAAAGTTTACACTAAATTTGATTTTTATTGTTTCACAAAATGGGAATTGTTTTCTGACAGTCAATAAAACTGCAGGCGATACTCCTTTTATAATAGATGTGACCGGACTATTACAGTTTGTTATAGTGGTTTAACTGCAGGGCAAGCTTATAAGGGATGTCATTGGAACAACACACAATTTTTGCCAGCCCCAGGGCAAGATTGTATTTATTTATCAGGTTCACTGTTAATATTGTTATACACAGCAGGTCTCCCTACTTTAGAATGAGCAGAAAGTTCTCTGCCTCCAATGTTGGTGGGATTAGAATGTGAGTGATCACATATCGAGTACCAATGGCTAATATCAAGACTGAAAATGCTATTACTATTAGAGTAGTATTAAAGAAATTCAGTTTACTTCAGTCTATTCATCACAGTCAGATTAAGATTTTAGCAGTGGCAAAGGTATGGTCCATATCCTTATCCTTCCAATGAATGATTGTGTGGGTTTTTTTTGGTGGTGGACTAATATTTCCAAGCGAGCTCCACACTAGAGCCAGCTTTCATATTTAGGCCTCCATAATACATGATACCACAACAGTAAAGAATTCCTGTCTGTCATAGAATATCAGGGTTGGAAGGGACCTCAGGAGGTCATCTAGTCCAACCCCGTGCTCAAGGTAGGACCAATCCCCAGACAGATTTTTGTCCTAGATCCCTAAATGGCCCCCTCAAGGACTGAACTCCCAACCCTGGGTTTAGCAGGCCAATGCTCAAACCACTGAGCTATCTCTCCCCACCCAAAAGGAGCACCACTCTACATAAGGGAGGGTTAATGAGATGATTTTTCAGCATACACACCAAACAAGTAGACTTTCACAAAACTGTCATCCCTGTTTATCCTAGGCCACTCTTTGTCTCTTCTGTGTTGTTAAGTCCCATAAGTTTTTGCCTGTCTGAGTAGTGTTCAGCTGAGGGATTCTTTTGGCTGGCTCCTTTTTGTGCGTTACCCCAACTGCCCAGTGATTTGCCTGCCCTGGCAGATGTTCTGGCTCCATTCTTAACATATGTTCCAGATAGTACCTTCTTCTTTTCTGGATAACTTTAGAAATAGTTATTGAACTCTGACAAATCTTGGAATTTGTTATACATTCATTCCACTTAATACCTAGTATTTTCCAGAGGCATTTACTTTTGAAGGCACTTAGACATCTATCTGTACTCTTGGTGGATTTCCAGCTTTCACATCTTTATGTTGAAATAGAAATAACATTTTACTTGAAGACTTATTGTTTTTGGTTTTTAAGTTGTAGATTTTTGATGACTAAATCTTTTTAAAGCTTGTGATGCAGTTCCTGCCTTGCCAATTTGTGATATTATTTCCTTCTGGATATCTCCTTTGGCTTGAACATTACTGCCAAGGTAAGTAAATTGACTCACTTCTTGGTGGTTTTTTTTTTTTTTTTTGCCTTTTAATGTAATGCTTGAGTTGGAAGTTACTGGGGTTCTCATTAGATTTGTTTGTTCATGACTAATTAACCCAGTCTTTTTGTGATGCTGAACAGTCTTTCAGTCTTCACTTGAATGTTGGCTGAGCAGTCACTTAGAGCTATGTTGTCAGGAAAATCTAGATATCCTATTATATTGTTGATGAGCCATGCAACTTTTGTTTTGTATCTATTTTTTTCTCACAATTAAATCAATGGCAATGCCAAATAGGAGAGGTAAGAAAATGTATCCTTGTTTGATACCAGTGTCTATATATGTTAAACCATTCCATCAAGTCTGCATGTACTTTAACTGTGCAAGTTGCACCTTGATATAAAGCTTTGATGATGTTATTTATTTTTGCTGGCATGCCATAGCACTTCAAGATGTACCAGAGTGAATGGTGATGGAGGCTGTCAAATGCTTTCTTAAAATCTATGAAGTTTATAATGTTTGGTTTTTGCCACGTGATACTTCCGTTGATTATTATTCTTAGGGTGAAAATCTGGTTGACACACGATCTTCTGGGTTTAAATCCAGCCTGCTCTTCCCTTAGCTTTGCCTTAACTGCTTTCTCTAGTCTTATATTAAGATCAAAGGTCTTCGGCAGTATCACCTAAAGAAGTGTCACCAGTTGTTGCAATAGTTTAGGTCACCTATCTTTGGTATTTTGACTAGAATGCCATTTTCCCAATCTTCTGGAGCTTTTCCTGATCCCAAACTTTGTTGAAAAATTTGATATTTTATCCATGGTTTCATCAGAATTAGCTTTCAACATTTCCCTGGTGAATTGGTCTTCATCGGAATCTTTCCCAAGTCTTGATTTTTTTTATTGTGTTTTTCTCTTCTTTGTGATGTGGGATGGTATGATGCCTAAATTCTGGTTGTTTTATTTCTTTATCAAAGTTGATGATTACTTGTGATGCTGGTCTGTTTATCATGTCTTAGCTTTCAAAATGGAAAGAGTACACTTACTGAAAGCCACTTAGGTAGTGCAGTAACAATGAGACTAGTGTTGATCTTGAGTATTATATGAAAAAGAAGTGACAGGGGGAGAGTTTAATCATTTACAGGGATTTTGGTTAGCAGAGGCTGTTTTAAAGATCTGAAATGACTTTGTGCTCTGATTAATTAAAAACATCATAATCATCAACTATAAAATACATGCTGCAGGGCTTCAAAGAGGAGAAGAATAAAACTGATTCTACTGATTCTTCTTTCAATTCCAGGTACAAAACTCCATTCCTTGTTTATAAAATTTCTAATGGACTCAGTCCAATTCACCTCATAGTTTCTATGTATGTTCATCTGACGCTAGCTTCCTATCTAACTTTGCACACAACCTCACGGGGCAAGGTATTCTTCAACAGCTGTCCTGTATTTCTCCATGTAATGTCCTCTCTTTCTCTTTTCAAATCTGATTTTTTTTATCCTGTACAATTTTCTCTTATTTTTTTTTGTTATTAGCTATTTTTCTGAATGCTTTATGGTGAATGACATCACTGCTCCCTGAATTTACACCATAATACTGTTTGTTATTATGTATTACCTAATTCAAAGAGTTTTGGGATATGCTGTATATGAATGGCACTATTCAAAATATTGTTGTCTGTGTTGACCCCCTTTTTCAATATGTTTCTCTTAAAACCTACAAAAATTCATTCAAATAGCAAATTTATAAATATCTTTTTTATAGACTCAGACCCTACATTATAAAAATTCAGGAAAATAAGATATGATATAAAATCAAACATTTAAAAAAGCCAGAGTTTGCTTTTAAATATAGATTTAAAAGCGTCAAGAATTGAGCAATAATCCTTTAATCCTTAAATGCTTGCATCAGTGTCCAGACAATCACAGTGAATCCAGATTATAAAAGAGATTTAAGGCTGCAGAAGACAGTACCTATTTTTAAGGACTCAGTGTAAGCACCAGCCCACTTAAGTAGGAAACGTGAAGCGAGAGACCTTCCCTTTGTGTTTGTGGATTTAATGCAGAAATATTAGCTAACTTAATGGAAAAATAAATATAGCAATTTGGTAACCAATAGACTGGCATTTTTATTCTGAAATAGTAAACTTGATTCAGGAAACATGCCACTTAAAATGGCATATAATCTCAGAGAAGAAATATCTGAAAGAAATGAGTTTGTCTCTCTGGTAGGTAAAACACAATGCAGCCCTGAAGTATAATAATGAGACAAGCCTTCCACCCAACAGGCAAAAAAGAATGTGGAGTCATATCCTGAAACCATTTTATGCAGCATTATTGGAAGTGTAACTGGAATGCCATTCTGGCACTCTTTAAAAAAAAATAAATCTGGAATGGTGCTCAGGTACTTCTGACAGGGGTGCAATGAAAGGGTGGGGGCAGCTCTTCCCTTGGGCTGTCTCTGGGTGGAGACGCAGCAGCTACTGCCTCCTCTCCTCCACTGCTATGCCTGACACAGCAGCACAGGACAGCCCTGTTCACTAGAAGTGATCAGAAATGCTTTGGGTGCTTTCTCCCCTTCCCATTCTTCCTCCCTCTTCTAGTTATTATAATAATAATAATTAATAATTAATTAAGAATAGACCTGCAGGGTTCACATTTCAGTTATTTCCAAGTGGTTTAGCAGGTGAGGTTGGGTACATTTAGTTCTGGCTCAGAGGGGTAGCCGTGTTAGTCTGAATCTAAAAAGCAACAGAGGGTCCTGTGGCACCTTTAAGACTAACAGAAGTATTGGAGCAATACTATTGCTGGTACAATACTATTGCTCCAATACTTCTGTTAGTCTTAAACACTTCTGTTAGTGCCACAGGACCCTCTGTTGCTTTTTTTAGTTCTGGCTATGTCTTTAAAAAGGAAGGGCAGGTTGGATGCATTAACAGGGTATAAAAAAGCATTTACCTCTGTGTGCTGGATGTGCTGGGCAATTTTCCAAGCTCCCTACCCTGGGTGGGGCCGCTATCCAGATACTGGGTCTTTCCATGGAGAGTGGGGGCTGTGGGACCCTGGGGACTTGCACACTCCTCTGCCCTCTCTGGGTTGTGGCCTGCCCTTGCACTGGGGCTCTGGGCTCGCCACATCCCAAAGCACAGCTCAAAAAGCACAGGGGAAGATACTCCTGGCACCCAGTATCCCTACTTCCCATGGAAAGCCCTGGCATCTTTGTTCCAGCTCCCCTTCCCCCATTGCCCTGCCTGGCGTAGAGCTCTTGGGGAAGTGCCATGGCCTCCCCTCCTACCATGCAGTGCCAGTCCCCCATGGGCAGGGATGCAGGCTTCTTAGCCTGTTATCTCCTGTGCAGGTGGTGGGTCCTTGACTTCAGGGCAGGGCCGGCTCCAGGCACCAGCTTAACAAGCAGGTGCTTGGGGCGGCCAAGGGAGAGGGTCGGCACCTGCGGCAATTCGGGGGCGGCAGGTCCCTCACTCCCTCTAGGAGCGAAGGACCTGCTGCTGAACTGCCGCCGCCGATCACGGCTTTTTTTTTTTTTTTCCCAATTGCTGCCGCCAATCGCGATCGCAGCTTTTTTTTTTTTTTTTTTTTTTTTTGCTGCTTGGGGCGGCAGAAATGCTGGAGCCGGCCCTGCTTCAGGGCCACCCCTGCATTGCTGTCTCAGGCACAGCTGGGAGGGGGGGGCGCTTGGTATCTGCTCAGAGTCTGCTGGGTGGGGGGATGGTTCACCCCTCCCCACTGTCTCTGTCCCTGTCTCCCCTAAGGTCAGTATCACAGGCACCCTCCTCTTCCCCTCCAAGGCGGTGGGGTGGGGTGGGTGGAAGCCCTTTATCACTGCACAAGCCAAAGGCTGAGGGTGCTGGCAGGAGTACAGTGTGGGTGACCCTCTGTTTTGCTGCCCCTGAGCAAGTCGACCAAAACCCATGTCAACAGGGCTCCAGCAGAGAAATGAGTTCCAACACTTCTCTTTTTAGGACTCAAGCACTCTTGTGCATCAGGCTGACCTGGGGTGGGGGTGGGAGGGCAGGCAGAAAGATTGAGTTGCTGTATAAGGTGGGAACCTGGGACCCACATTCTTCTGTCCGAAGGATCTGCTAGTGGGGCAGGGAACATCTATAACTGAGCTTTTCAAATCCTCAAATATGGCTGTATGCATATTTCTGGAATCCAGCCCCATCTTTCCCACTAGCACCACAGCAGTTATTGCAGTCCTAAGTAACTCTAGGTACTGCAGGCTACCTAAAGCATATACAGCTTGGGGATGGGGGAGGGAAGGTCAGGAATAGGAGACTCTCCTATTTAAAAAAGTGAAAGGAAAAGGAAGACACCATTTGCATGATGGGGCAGGAAGTTGGAGAGATCTCCATGCGCCCTTCATTCCAATGAGCAGATCCATTCTTTCTCCTTGGCTGAACACTGTTTTGTAGCTGTCCGTCAGGGACTGTGTGTTCTCCAGACCATACAGCCTCTCATTCAGTTTGTACCAGAGCTCAAACAACTTCCCAGCTGTGAAATAGCTGAGCAGTCTGGCCTGGGTGTTAACATGCAAATGAATATATTCAATTTTCCACTTACCTTCAGCATTCCAACATTCAGAATTGACACAAATTGCTTCTGAACCCAAGAAGACTCTACAGTTCATTGGCCCTGTCTGCATTCGCAAAAAATATGTTAGCACCCTTCTGTGAACATAGTTCTTGTTAGAAAGATAATATGCAGTTTGCTATGTAAGCATAGACAGGGCCTAGCTAGAGTATAACACAGCTTACAAAATCATCCAAGCTAGGAGCAAGAATGTTGTAACTGAATAGAGCAAGGGTGAGTATATGTAATACGTAATGGAGAAATATCAGACATGTCAATGCAGTTTCACAGTATACTGTTAGCTTTCATGCCTCAGTTGAAGAAGTGAGAGTGCTGACCCTTTCACAAAGACTTCCCTTCTCCAAAATGTTAATCCATCATTGAAGATAATAAAATGGTTAACTAAAAACCGCTCCTTTGTTCAATTGATCATCTTTCACTTCCTTGGCTCTTGTGATGTCGTCATTACACTAATTCTCCAGTCACGACAGTCTTCCAAACTAAGACCTGAATTTCTGTGGTAAACAACATACTGAAAATGTACCCCAGTGTTTATTTTTTTGGGGAAAAGCATTGCAATCCAATCTTCCCCATTCCCCTACAACCTTGCAGGCCTGTTTTATATAGATACATCATAAGGAACCTAAAAAGAGCACAGGACCTTCTCTTCCCTTTTGCAGATCACCTTTGTAAATGTTGTTTCTGATTGGCCTTCATTAGGCAGCCTGATGCTACCACACTGCAGACATGTATTTTTCTGTTCCTTTGAGCTGACTGGAAATGGGGGGCATCACAGAGGTGACATTCCCCCCCCCCCCCCCACCAGAGAGCAGACAAGATGTAGTTGCTTTCATTGCATTCTGCAATCAATCCACTATAGGGAATGACATGCTTTTGGAAGAAACTGTTTGTCTTAATGGCTGTGCTAGTAGCTATGATGGAAGATGGGGGTCAGAAACCAACTCAGAATTAAGAGTTGTGTAAAAGAGTTCAGACAATCACTCAGTGTAATTAATATCCTGCATTTTGAGAGGGCGAGAAGTATATTTTTATCTGTAAATAATCACCTCTTGTTCCAGTGGGGACTGATAATTGACCTGTAATGATTAGTATGTGCAGTGGAGGAGGACCCTCCCCCCGCAGCAAGTGTCTTGATTAATGTTTCATTTTAGGTTGCAATAATTATTCCTGTTAGTTTCATTAGTGAAAAGAATTACTATAGGTGGAAGGAAAGAACAAATGAATACAACAGTGAAGGTCATCCATCTAGAATTTTTTTCTAATAATTGTGTGAAATTATGTATTCCCTTCTTAAACAGCAAAATATTAGTATATAATAATACTGTTGTTATTCTTTGGCTTTTATTATGTAACATTTATATTGAGGCGGCACCAAAATAGTGACAGCCCCAAAGACAAGGTGTAACAGGTAGATGAGACAAATCCATTCGCTGTTGACCCATTCTTAAAGACATGAGTTTTTTACATAGTTCTGTGTGTCAAATGTTCTATCTTTTTGTAGCACTAAATCTTTTGTACAACAAAAGGTTGACCTCTGAAAGTTTTTTTTCCCACTGCAGATCTTCTAGGTTACCTAATATTACAGGAGAACCTATTTCACACCAGTTCTGCCTTAGCACCTTGCTTCACACCAATTGTAAATGCTTATAGGTGTGCACAGGGTATTACTGAAATCTTCCATCAGGGTTTTAGAGTCTTCTCCAGCACAGTACTGTAGTACAGTACAAACAATATAGTCTTGGGTGTTCAATCAAACATAGCAGCACATGGCATGGAGAAGTCACAAAAAATACTCACGACTCGAACAAAAGTACAAAGAATTTGAAAAATAGCTCATATTTTTAACAGCAGCATATTATGAAAACTCCCATAAATGTCAAAACCAAATAAATAGCAAGCACACCAGTTTGTGTATGACTTTATTGTCATACACAACAGAACCCAAAAACCCAACAGAACTAGTAGTATGTTGATTGTTGAATTGTGTACCAAAATAATTAGTGAGATTAGGTTAGTGAGTATTGTTATCTTGATTAAACTGCATTAAGATCTGGGATCATATTCTTTGCTGGTGTAAATTGGTTTGCTAAGGGAGCTGTACTAAGCTACATCAGCTGATGATGTGGCCCTGGGACTGATATTTGGCTTGTAATGGTTAGAATGCAGTCTATGCAAAAATCGCTCCTTGCATTGTTTTGAAATTTCTGAGGAAATTTATTATGACAAAGTGCATCAGCTCCAGTGCAGGAAGTGATATTAAATACCATTACATCTGTGCCATTATGTGTTGCTACCACGGTGATGGGCAACGTCCCACATTTCCATTGTTAATCATGGCTGATGTCTCCGTAATTCTCTTTTGGTTTTGTTTTGTTTTGTAAATTATGTATTTGTATTTATGACTTGCCAGCTGTTGAAGGACTTGCAAATACCAGATGATACCTCAATTTCCATCACCCACAAGGATCAACAAATGAGATGTAATTTTAACATTAATGAGATGTGCTTTCTCCCATAATCTTAATAAACACTTCTTTTTGGTTTTTATATAATCACAAATCTGACAAATCTTTTTTGGGACTGCTCAGTCCAATTCTTCTTAATTACCCCAATACAATTGCATTAACTTCAGGGGAGAATTTAGCTTATACTAGTCCCAGAGAAAGTATAATCTCCTTGTCTCCACTTCATAAAGAAGATAACAGAAAGGAAAGGTATTACTTGCTGTGTAACTGGTTGGACAGACAGAGACTTCTGAGAAGTTGTCCAGTTACAGTCATGGAGAAAGATGGGCCCTGAGACAGGGCATGAATCACAAAGCACTACAAAAGTAACCCCTTTACAACTATAGTTTGCGATAATGATACTTGACCTGTAGGTCAAGCATTTGAGTGTGGTAAAAAAGCTACCCATTAAACAATCTGGCTAGAAAATGCCCAACTTGCATGTGAACAAGTGCAGGTACCTGAAGATAAAGGAATCTGAACTGACCACAATGACTTCTGTTCCTCAATCCAAGAGAGCAAGATAATCTAGGAAGAGTTCCTAGCAGTAAAGAAACTTTGTGATCCTGAGGAGATGTGGGACAGGATGCACTTGTGTCATAGTCGTATGTGAGACTATTTTGCCAAACCAGCAGATGGAGCTCAGAACTGGGATCAACCCAAGGATTCAGGTATAATTATAAAGCATAACCTGTAATGCACTTTTACACTCTCTCTTCTGTTTGCATGGTCTAAGGGTGGCTGAACGTTCTTAAATCCTGACCTGTGGATGGCAAAGTGATTATAGACTCGGCTTTTTGGTCATAGCCTTCCCAAGGCATGAGTACCCATGTATCCCCTCTCTTTTGCTCTTGTCTCCCCGCTCCGTTCCTCTTCTCCCCCTGCCAATGTGTTGCCTCAGGCTTCTATTACTTTGTTGCTTTCTCATTGCACTTCTCTTTCAAGCCTAGACAATCCATTATTTTTGGCTTGTCTCTTCCATTTTGGAAACAACAAGAAGAAATAGAAGCAGCTGATGACAAACCTGATTTCTGCTTGTATATATTGGCCTCACTGCATTGCAGAGGGCTGTGCATGTGAAGGATTCAACTACATACATACATGCTAAGCCCCATTCGATGTTGCTATTATGCCAAACCCATTAGAAACACCAGCCCTACTTCTTTCTAGGTTGCCCTGTGGCCATAATGTTAAGGTTTTGTTTTCAGATGTACTTTCCAAATTTTGCCTAAAAATTTGAACAGAAATGTATTAATCGTCTAAGACATAGCATATAGCTGATTATCTCAGCTCAGCAGCACAGAGTAATGACTCAATTTACCAGTTACTTTCATTAACACATTGCCCTACAATAATTTCTAACATACGTAGATTTGGACATTGCTCTCACTCTATTTCTACTTTTGTAGCTAAAGTCTCTTTTTCATTTATGATAGGTGTTATAAAATTATATTACTATTGTCTGTATCCTTTTCGTATAGTGATTCTATATAGAACCTTTTCATGATTGGATTTCACTTACTACACATACAAAATCTATAGTATGCCTGTGAGAGTCTGATGTAGAAAATAATTTTGTGCACTACTCATTTTCAGACATTCCACTAGAGAACCATGTATCTTACTTCCAGTTTACAGTGGCTTATTACATATTAGAGTGGTCTTCAAGTAACTGCAGATTCTTACTGCAACCTAGCCTAGTATCATTCATTTAATTTAATTTTTGACATGCCTTCCACCAGCTTACATACAGCATTGTTTGGAGAGGGAAATTACAGTTCAGATGTTCAGACCATTATCACACTCATAACTCACACTTCTCAGTGATCAGTTTCCTTTTCCCAAACACTGGTTAAAGTAGAACTAGGTGGGATTCTTTTTTCCATTTTGTTTTGTCCCCCTCAGTTTTTGACAGAAACATAAAACTTTTTCACAAAAAATGTATGTTTAATTGAAAAGCCATTTTTCATCTAAAAAATGTTGACAAACATTTTAAATCAGCTCTATGTTAAACCCAGTTTAATGGTCTCCATTTCCAACTCCAGCTATCTGAAATAAAAGAAAACTATAAATACAAGGACTATACTAGAATCTTAATGGGGGTGTGTGTCACAAAGCTGGCATTACCAAGTATGCAAATACTGCTTGAAAAATGGCTGTGACAGTACATGATTATAAATGTCTGTATTAATTGCACATTTCAATCTGTGTCCAAAATGTGATCTATGTTCTTGATTTCTAAAATTGACAAAGGCGATCAGACAATTTTGACACCCTCAACCTACATGGAGACATAAACATCAGGCTAATGGTTACAACCCATTGAGATTGAATGGGTCTACCCAAACAATGGAGCAGCCAGCACTGGGAGGGATAGGGGTGAGATTCTCCTGGACACATCCTGTTGCATTCTCTGGCTGACTGAAAAAAAAAAAAAAACAGCATGAAGCATAAGGCAACTTCACATCTGGACTTATAAACAAAAGAAACCATTGAGCAATATAGTAATTGGGCCCAGATCCATTCAGGGAAGGGACTTTCTTGAACCAGTCAAAAACTGAGCCTGGGAGACCTCCTGACACACAGGAGGATCTGAGGTGGGTGCTCTCAGAAAGACCAGAAAAGGGACAAAGGAACAACTATACCGGTAACCATGACAATAGTATATACAGGTCAGTCCCTCTTTCCCCCCACCCATTTGTCAGTATCAAGTATCTGTATATCTCTAAACGTCTGTATGAGTTGTATTAGGTTCTTCTTTCTCTCCCCTCTCTATGCGCTTGATCTTACAGTCATTGATTGGGTCATAGTGGACAAGCAGCTCAACATGATCTTCCAGTGTGATGCAATGGCAAAAAGGGCCTCATGCAATCACTGAATGTATAAACAGGGGTGTAGTGAGTAGGAATAGGGAGGTGATTTTACCTCTGTATATGGCATTGGTGATAATGGAATATTGCATCTGGTTCTGGTGTCCACATTTTAAAAAAGAATATTGAAAAATTGGAGAGAGTGGAGAGAAGAACCCCAAAAAATAATTTGAGGTCTGGAAAAATGGCAGAAAGTGAGAGACTTAAAGAGCTCAATCTGTTTAGTTTACCAAAAAGAAGATCGAGAGGTGACTTGATTACAATGTATAAGTATCTTCACAGAGAGAAAATACCGGGTACTAGTGGAGAAACCATAACAAGAACCAATGGCTGGAAGCTGAAGGAAGACAAATACAAATTAGAAATCATACACAAATTTTTAACAGTGAAGGTGATTAACCATTGGAACAAACTAGCAACGGAAGTATCAAATCAAGACTGAATACCTTTCTGGAAGATATGCTTTAGCCAACACAAGTTACTGGGCTCAACACAGGAATATCTAGGTGAAATTTAATGGCCTATGATATACAGGAGATCATATTAGTCACTCTAATGGTTCTTTATGGCCTTAAAATCTATGAATCTATGATAAAAAAACCCTCCCATTGCTTTAATGGTGCAGGATCAGGGCCTAGGTGAGGAATTACCGTCCCGTCTTTGATACAGTGATCACTGAAACCTGATATATCATTGTGGAGTATCATCTTTGTTGCTGAGTCAATAAACTGTAGCACAGTGTGTTTCTCCTAGTTACATATCCAAGAGGAACTTTTATAAAATACAGGATGCATACAATATTTTGCTAATGGTTAGAGGAATGAATTCTGAAGTGCATGTAGTAAAAGTTTTTCTCCATTTCCATTGACTTGGTGTGAACAGTATGTGGCATTTAGGTGTTGCTAATTTGTTGGTCACTAGCTAGTGGGTTGTCTTCAACACCTTTTTGATCATCGTGAAAGTTTATGTAGCTTAGCAAATTTTATGTAGCAGATGCAATCCATATTGGACAAGGATGGGTAGTGTCCATGCAGGCTGAGATTTGCAAAGTCACCTAAGATAGTTTGACACCCATTTATTACTTAAAAATGTAATCATATTATGCAGAAATGATTGCTTGGGTGCATTTTCTGATCCTTGTACAACTGTCATTATAGCTATTATTCTTTGTCCCTTACCATTGTCTGAAATATACATTTTTATAAATCTGTCCTGATAACTGTGTGTTTAATCTTATTAGAAGCTATTTGAAACTTAATGTGTATGATGGTACCGTGTATGGATTATGAATTTTGTGGATTGTGTTAGTATGTGTAAAAGGTGACACTTATAATACCTTCAACCGCTTTCTGTGCCATAAAACTTTATTATTACAAATTATGTGGGTTGTGTCCAATTTTGGTTTCACTGAGATTTGGCTCCATGCAACCGCTGGAAAGTCTATGGTCAAGCTGTCTAAAATAGTGCATGAAACAACAGAGTCTACAATTCAATGTAAGATGAGAGCTGCTGCTCCCCTAAATGGGATCAGCAATAGCCAGCACTTAGTTTCCCAGAACTTAGATTAGTTTCAAAACTGAGTGTCTCTGATGGACACAAATAAGTGCTTGAAATCTACCAGACTCAAACATTACTTGACCTCACAGGCACGTGAGTGCTCCATTTGTCTAAGCTTGGAGAAGGCTCTATTCCCCATGATAACGGACAGAAAGCTTTTCAAAAGAGAAGCTGAAAATAGCTTCTGGAAACTATCCCATACAGCTCTATCTCTCCTTAGACGACTGCCTATTTATGTCTCTGTATTGCTCTACACTCAAATACTGAGATCAAGGGCAAGGAGTGGGCAGTACCTGCACAGAGGAACATACTGGAGTCACAAAAGCATTTAGGAAAGGGGGCTTCAGTGCTACTTTACATTCTAACTCTTCTCAATTTTGTAATTCAATATTCACCTTTAGGAGGAGCACCCAGTAGAGGATGAATGAATAATTTTTCTTCCCCAATGGAGTGAGGTCCCTCTGCACTCCTTTTGGAAATCCGAAGATATTTTCTATCTATCTTCCTTTTTGTTCACATCCATCTTTCAGGCCATGCAGACCCTGTAGTCATACTGGAAATGGGTCCCTCCAGAGCTTAGCATTATAGCTACTGAACCAAGTAGAGGAGTTACTAGCTAACTACCGAGTGATCTGAAAACAAATTGAAGCAAAACCTTAGCCATCCATGAGAATCCACCAGTTGTGCCAGAGCTACACTTTCACAGTGGAGAATGGGGGTGGGGGTAGAGGTAGCTTGAGATCCTTGAGGCTGGAGAAGGGCAGTTTTGCACCTGGTGTAATTTAGAGCAGCCTCAGGGCTTCTTTGTATCACACCTCTCTGCAATAGACTTCAAATGGCAATGGCCAGAGTACAGTGTGTTCCGAATACACCCCGTTGTCCCCACAAAATTCCCACACCAAGGGAATCTTTATCTGCTCTGTTAGGGAAGCCTTATCAGAGGCCAGGATCGGATTTAGAAGAGTGAATTACTTTGAGAGAGAATTTCCCTTTGAGTTTTTATGTATGTTGAGGCTGGTGGGCTCTTTCACCAGCCCAGGAAAGAACCAGTTCCACATCAGAGTCTGTTTCAGGTCCTGGCCTCAGTGCACAGAACTCATGAGTAGTACAAAAGCAAAAAATTCCCCCAACCATTGCTGGCTGCAGTGCTCAGTGGCCTTGCCTCTGATTGCCCTAAAAAAGGACTTACCCTTCTCTAAATCATGTGTCAGGCAGGTAGCCCTTAACCCTTTCCTGTCTGTTCTACCTGGTCACAGTATGCAACCAAGAATTTTTCCATAGTGAAACCCATCCCTTGGTTTTGTTTATTTTAACAACAAAAAAACATTTACAATTTATGTAACATTTATTATTTTTTTGTAATAAGACCTACCTGAAAAGGCATGAATATAATTAGATGATTTACAGTATTTTGGCAGGGTTTATATTACAACACAATGTATTGTACTAACAACAAGAAGTAAACCTACAGGTGCTTGGATCTGTGTAGATATAAATGTTGTCAGCATACTAGGCTTTGTATCTCGTGTTGGGATATGTGCTAGTATATCATTAAAGCAGATTAAAGTGCATGTTTGCTGTAATGGGTGAGCGGCAGATGTTATCAAAGATTGGTGTATGTAGGCCTAAGAGGCCCCCATATTACTTTGTATTGGTCTGTTTTATCTTGTCAGCTAAATCGGGATTTCTCCTCAGAGACAATGCTTGTGATTGTTTTCAGCAACTCTGGCTATGAGAGTTTGGGGCTAAGAACATTGGTTTTTGACAGATGATGTTCCCACCATCATCCATTTTTTTAGAGTCTAGAAATGTGAATCAAAATCAGAGAAGCAGCTGTATTGTTTATGCAGCTTGATTAAATTGACCAGCAGAGGGCAGTGCACACCGACAGTCCCTCCTCACTTTTCTCTTTTCAAAGCTGCATGAGTCCACATATCATTTAAAAATCTGTTCAGTTTACTTTTAAGAACATGAGAATATTAGTTTTGTTTCCCAGGTTACAATCAAGATATATAGAATCAGAAAGTGAAACAAGACAGGAGAAAAGTAGAAACAAAAGAAAAATTCTGTAGCCCTAACGATTGGTCAAGTAAAGCTATCGTTGTTAACTGAGCTAAAAAATGATGAAAAATGATTTATTTTTACATTACCAGTGAATGTATAGCTTTCAAAATATAATTTTAAGCCATTAGATAGCCCCTTAGAAGCCTAAATATTATAATAGAATAAATAATAAGCCAATGATTTACTGGATTTTTCCAAAACAATCATTGATCAGGAAGTGAAATATTACTGGTAAAAGTTCTTGACAATTTTTACTATGCATTTGTATACATTTTACAATTTTGGTTCTTGTCTTGATGGACATGGAACTCTATCCACTTCTGGGTTCCTCTCACTTTTGCCAGTGGAAACCTGAGTGCAGAGACCCCAGCAATGGAAAGGTTGTCTTGTCTAGAGGGAGAGATCACACTTACAGCCCCACTTTACTGAGGTGGGTGGCATGGAATTGGCTGACACAGCCCAGTTAATCTGGATGCAGTAATTCAGTGTATTCCTTGATCAACTTTCCCCAGTAGAGCTCCTGTGGAACCACCACCAAAGGTTAAGGCAGCCTTACCCTGCTAAAACCCCTTAGGAGGACGGTGGTGGAAACATCTCTTTGCCCTGCCTTGTGTTGGGGATGAATACTCCTACGGCTTCAGTGAAAGCTGTCTGCACCTGTCTATACCAGTGTAGGCAAACTGATCTGACTTACTGAATGTTCTGCCAGTGGTAGGAGGACACTTCTTAACAAACACGTCTTTAAAAGTAACAATTTATGAACACGCAGAGGAATTTGCAATTGTCATGTTGTTTAACAATAAAACTGCATACAAGAATTCAAAATAATCAACATGTGGAATACTAACATTTACACCACAACAATTAGGGAGAGTTTAAACTTGCTGTATAGAATCAAATGACTGAGGAAGTGAACAGTACACCAATCATTTAGAGAATTCTGTTGCAGTCATATTACAAGTTCAGGTTCATAACCAATAACAAACTGATAATCTTAATGCTGGGAGTAGAAGAAATGAAATATGGCCTATTTACTCTTAACATTGGGGGTGGCTAGCAGGGGCATGTATACAGACATATAACAAAATTTCAACTTTCTCACAAGTTTTAGTAATGTATACGGTGCTGAATATGCACCCACACAGTTTTTGTGTGTGTTTGTGAGAGAGTTGTGCAGGGGCCCTGGAACAATTTTTATAGTGGGGGTGCAGAGAGCCATTGAACCAAACTGTAAACCCTGTATTTGGTGGAAACCACTTTAAGCCAAGGGGTGCTGCAGTCCCTTCAGCACCCCTAGTTCTAGCACCCAGGGAATTGTGGAGATTAAAAAACAAAAAACAAACACACATCAAATTACCCCTTGTTTCAATGGGGAGTGAGTTGTTCATTGCTCCCTAGTTTTGTAAAATCACAGCAAGTTTATCCAGAACTGACTTGGCTTACACTGTACATAATCTGGATGCAGAACCGCTTCCAGATGTGCAGGGAGGAACAGATGTTGTACAATATGCCTGCCTTATGTGTCCAGTGCCATCTGGTGGTTAAAAGTCTTCAGTAATGTGAGAGTTCACTTCGCTAGGTTTGCCCTTCATGATATGTGTGTGTTTTAAATAATCATGAGGTGTCTTGATCTGGCTGGCCATATAAGTAACAGCCTGGTACACAGCTTTTCATGGGGATTATTAACTGACTGAGGTGATGGCCTGAGGCACAGTAAATTACTGTTAACCTTAAATGGTAATTAGTTTTCAGGTAAGGTCCCATATCAAATTCGCTATTATAGGATGAATTTAAAAAAAATCTCAGAGGTATATGGATTTATTTTTAAATACTGTTTCAATTAGTTTGTTAATGGCATTTCTAGAGAATGAATGTCCTGGACATTAGGCAATCTAGGGGCTTGAATCATCATCCAGATGTTCTGTCATCATCTAATGTAGATTATTTGGAGCCTGGAGAATCCCATGGAAATGTCTCAGTCCTACCAGCTCTGGCTATCTGCTTATTCAGGACAGTTGGAGGAATGGAGCCTGAAGGACAAAAAAAGCAAAATTATTCTAATACTTGGTGTGAAGGGGCATCTGCTCCACACTGGGAGAGAAAGGGTTAAAAGCAGCCCCGGGGACACTGCGTAGCAGACAATCAGAGAGGGGCTGTAATGAGCAACCAATCAGGGCAGAGCAGGCCCATATATAAAGAGAGCTGCAGGGCAGCAGTTCCCTCTTGGGAGCCCAGGGAGAAGGGACTGGCTCCCTCAAGGGCTGAGGGAACCACCAGCACCCTGGACAGAGCAGAGCAGAGCAGTGAGGGTCAGGGTCAGGGGAGTGAGAGGGAGCTCCAGCCTGACTGGCTGCAAGACTGAAGCCCTGATAGGGGGTAGAGAAGGTATTACGGCTATGGGGAAGTGGCCCAGGGAAACGGATGGCGGGGGTTGAAGAAGATGCGTTGTCTGGCTGTTGCCTAGAGGGTTCCTGGGTTGGGACCTGGAGTAGTGGGTGGGCCTGGGTCTCCCCCCGTCTTTGCTGCCACGGAGGGGAGTAGCCAGTGAAGGGCTGCAGTTTGCCACTGAGACAAGTGGCTAGAACCTTTGACTGCAGTCGGCCATGGAGGTGAGTGGGTGGACATAGGACTGCTGTTCTCCTGGAAGGGGTGGGGAATGTCCTGAAGAGGATGCCACAATCCTTGAGGTGATGCAGGTCTGGAGCAGAAGTGATGGTAGCGAGACACCACCGGAGGAGGGCGCCCTGTGAAAAGACTGAGGTAATTCCCAGAATGACCAGCAGGAGGTGCCACGGTAGTGAGTTCCACCCCGTTACACTTGGCAAAAAGGTTTTCTTTCTAGGGTCTGGAATTGCTTGTGGCCTTAGTGCACTTTTCCAGCATTCACTCTGACTGAACTGAATGTAGTGAGGCTTTTTAGGTGGCGAGAATCTCCTGTAATCTTAGTCACTCACACTCACATGCACAAAGGCCCTCATTGAGGTGAACCTAGGAGCTTTATCCATAATAAAAACATATGATAGAAGATTAATTCCAAGCCCACAAAAGTATAGCGTGAACTGCAGATGTACTCAAGGGGGTTACATTTGGTTCCTTCTTGAGTCGCTCCAAGTGCCAGCCGAGAAGAGAAGGGGGTGGTTGTTCAAGCGCACACAATGGTGCTTCTTGAAATTCACCAAGTGAAACTCAAGAGGTTGAGAGTCTGACAACAGTCCAGAAGTTCAAAGGTTGGATTTGTTGTGTTGGACTGGAAGACTCCTGAGAATAGCCTTTCTTGAGAGCTCTGATACCAACCGCTTTCAGAAATACTTCAAGAGCAGCCTCTCTCTCGGTATCACTTCCAGTTCCCCTGGCAGCTGGGATATAGAAGTACAAAAACACACATGAAAATAATACAGAAAATCCTTAACTGGAGTTTTTCAAAACATACAGCACACTTAGATTGAATGTTGGACAAAGATGGGTATGGAGTGTGGTTGTTTTATGCAAACTAGATCCCCTAGTTCCTCCTGAACACCAAGGTAAAAGTACCATGACGTGTTGCCACCTCAATTTAAAATGGATTATAACATGACGCAGAACAGACCATTTTCAGATACTGGATTGTGTCATCATGTAGTTTCCAGTGAAATTATTCATGTAGGCAACACGCTTTGCCTATGTATTTTTAAAATTGGCTGCTCTGCTAGGAATTTTTAGTATACAGTGAGTAAAACTAACCAGTAACACATACCTACCTATAAATTAAGAAGTTGCAATTGACTTTGAGACTTTCCAGGATTTATCTGAAAAGGTGGCAGGCAGATGGAGAAAACATTTTCTGCTAACTAATTAAATCTGTCACAGGTAAATCAGTAGATAATGCCAGATGACAATTTTAAACTGTACCTTACTGTCAATATTAATAATAATAATTAATAATGTAAGGAAAGGGGAAAGTATCAGCATGATATACTTCTCTGAGACCTCATCTGTATCCAGAGATGCTATGGAAGGTAATGGATTGAGTTTTTTGTGGCTCATTGTTATCTTGCTGATATTGTGATACCTGGAAGCTCTGGCTAGAGGAATCTGTAGCAAATGGAATTGATGCTGGAATGTTTATACAAAAATGGCCTGAGGTTAGTAATGGCCTGAAGTTAAATATAACATTTTCAGAACCAAGCTGCAAAATATAACCTTCCTTCTAATGAAAGGCTTGGTACAGAACTTTATGCAAAACCATGCAGACTATACATTATTTCTGCTATGTAAACAGACTGCTATTGTTATAAACTACTCTGATATATATTCTTATTATATCAGACATTAGTCCAATAAATAAGCTGCTAGACTAGTAGCAATTAGACAAATAGCAGTCATAGACCAAAGCCCAAACAGCATATCTGGCTGAATGACCCACAAAATTAGACCCCAGTTCAGTAAGCTACTTAAACTTAAACATGTGAGTAGTAGTCCCATTGACTTCAATGTGCTTCAGTGTTTTGTTGAACAGGGATAGACTTAAATAAATGCTTAAATGATTTAAAGAACTGGGGCCTCAGTGAATTAACCTTTTACCTCTGGAAACCTGGGCTCAAATCCTGTGACAATGAGTAAGTGGGCTTTGTTTTAGTTCACAACACCAGAATTTGTGATGCTTGCAGACACACCTGCCCTCTGGACTGTGAGGAGCCTATACATGAAAAGGAAATCTCAGCTTGTGTTTAAAACAAAAAGTCATGAGCCCATTTCCTTGTGAAGATTGCCCTGAAAATGTAAAATGACGTAAATTGAATTGTTAGTGTTGAAAGTTTGTGACTTCTCTCCCCCCCCCCGCAAGTTCATGAGTTAGTCATGATCTCCCTAGAACTGCTCAGAGTTAGGTTTGGGCTCTGTGAAACCTGTATCAATAGTATCTATAGGTCTCTTTATGTTGGAGGGGCGATAGGCTAATTCACCATTTTGGTGAGTCTGTCTGTGGCATCTGGGATGCTATTGCTGGTGATAAGCCCACTGCAAAATCCCTCTGTTGAGCAGACAGCAAAGCAACAAGGGATATGTTTTAAGAGTGCTAGAGGCAACCAGGCCTAGTGAACTAAGCACAAGTCTGAACTGATTGCAAGAGGCAATAGTATTGTAATCCTGGCCTGTCACTACCTCCTTCAGTAGCCTTAGCCATGCCACTTAACCTTACCTTCTGTTGTCCCTACTGTAAAATGGGGATAATATTTATTCCCTTATGGAGTAGCTGTGATGATTAGTGAGCTAATACCTGTTAACTGCTACTATATAAAGGTTAAAATTCACTAGACTGCACACAAAACATTCCAGAAGCTGAGCCCCTCGGTTTACTAAGATAAGTGTCCCTTAAACACTTTAAAATACTCACAAGAACTATGCACAAAAAGCAGCACAAGTACTTAAGCTCCATTCCTCTTGCAGCAGGAAACTAATGCATAAGAAGATGTTTATATAGAGTTTATATAGATAATGGGCCAAGGAAGTATGGAGGTAAAGCTGGTCAGGAATTTTTAAAGGTTTTTTTTCATTCAAAAATGCTGATTTATTGAAACTGAAGCTATTTGCAAAACAGGGTCAGTTCAAAACATTTCTCAACTTGAAAAAATTGTTGAAAAACCAGTTTCAAAATTGTAAAATTTCATTTTTACTTGTTTTGAAATAAATTCCGATTTCTGGTTCAAAATGACTTTTTGTTTAGAAATGTAAAAGAGTGAAAAAAACAAGGTCAAAATTGAAACAAAGTTTTCAAAATTATCAAGACAAAATGTTACAATTGATGCAAAATGAAAATTTTGGGTTGTTTGGTTTGTGAATATTTTTGAGATTGGCTTTTTCATTCTGAACTGAGACAGGAAAAAAAAAGAAAACTCTTAATTATTCATGGGATGGGAAAATCATTTCCCCCTTACCTTTCTACGGGAGGTGCCACAAAGAATCATTTTGTCAAGCCTTCCAGAATGCTAAGGCCAGCCAGGTGAGTAGTCAGGTGATCAAAATAGGCAGAAGTCAATTATATTAGCATGGACAGTGGGAGTGAAAAACTGTTTTTGCAGGCCAAACTAAAAATGCTAAGGCCAGCTCTTCACATCACAAATCAGTGCTATTTGTTGGTCTCATCTTGGGAAATGCCTACGAGGTATATGAAGGATGGGAAAGAGGTTCACTAGCAGAACCATTCAGTCCTTCACTTTCAGCTCCTCTCTTTAAGGAACACTACATTTACCCATGAATATTTTTAACAGAAAAAAAGTATGTAGCAACTGGTGTCAATACATACAAGTGTGTGCACAAAATTACTTTTAAATGACTATCAGTCTGATTCATTTATGTATCCATTATTCTGTGAATCACTGTATGCCCCACATTTCTCTTGACTCACAATCATTCCTGGGTTCTACTACTGTTTCTGTTTTTCCCCATTCCTTTAACTCTGTCTCTTTTTATCACTTATTCTCACTGTCTTTTTCTCCCTCTCTCTCCTATCATTCCTTTCACTTTTTTTCATTCCATTGCTTCTGCCCATTCTTATGCTTTTCTTTGTAAAACATATCATATCCTTTAACACAGAGAACTGCTCAGAATTCCAAAGAAATGTTGGTTACGCCTTATGTAACAGAGAACCAATCCTACAAAAGTCCATTTAGTTACATGGGTCTGTACTTGACAAACTCTCCAAAAGCTTAATTTTAGTGTTTGATGTGCAGGTGATCACTAGACATGAGTGGAACGGGTTAGGATAACATAACAAACCAAAATCCTTACCAGAAATTCAAAGTAAATCTGAATCAAACCTGTTTTCATATTTCAAACCAATTATTTTGGGAAGCTATTCAGCATTGGTATTGGATGGTTATCCTTTCATAATGCTACCCATTCTAATGTACAGAATCATTTCTGCACTAAAGAATTAATTACAAGTCACTATGAAGAGACATTGCAGGTAACCCAGATCCAAGAAGATTGTTCAGCTTTACCTGGTTAGCCTGAAAAATGTGTTGTACTTAAGAGTGGATTAGTTGTAATGGAGTCTAAATTTGACAGGTAAATCCTGCATTGTAGAAATTGAGATGATAGCCACCTAGGCTAATACCTGATTTATCTGAAGAACATTCAAGTGTGGTAAATGTGAAAACATTATCTCTCTTCAGCCATCAAAAGTGGTGTCTTGCTAAACATATTGGCAACCATTTAAATAGTTGCAAGTTGTGCCAGTCAAACAGAAATAAATGTACCAGCTCTGGGACAATTTTACCTGCAAAAGTGGGCAAGTAAATCGCACAAGACAGTTTACATTGACTTTGCATAAAAAGGAAAGACAAGTCTATTTTTTTGCTATTGATATTTTGCTCTTATTGACCAAGTATTTGCCACAACTTCAAGTACCACTAGATACAAATACATTTTTTACCCTGAGTCCTTTGGTTGACTGGAAGAAACAATCTGCACTTTACATCCAGGGGATCTGCAGCATTCCTTCAACACGCTGAATGGTTTTAGAAGAGCATTCTGAAAATGGATTCAAATACCTCTCTTGCCCTACAAAATCCTAGCTGAGTTCAAAGAGTTTTCCTTTACAGAACTATAGAAAACAATTGGCATTCCATGACCATGATTGTTCCCCGTGAATTATTTGTGAACTTTGTTAAGTCGCATTTATTTGTGTAATACTAGATATTGTGAAAGAGCTGGGGCATGAGGTCACCTTCAAAAAGATAAATGCAGGAATTCTCTTCCATAGCTCTCTGGGTCAAAAACCCCTAGTAAAAAGTGGATGGGAGAGAGGGAAGTGAAAATTTTGTGATTGGCTAAGTGAGTAGGAAGAAGAATCTTCTGAATGATCAAGGTACAAATCAAGTGCCATAAAACAAATGTTAACCCACTTAGCACTACATCCCTCTCTTTTAAACACAGGTTAACAACCTACTACTGTTACCTGCTAATGGAAATTACTACTTTAGCTCCAGCGTTAGAAGTCGTCTGTGCTTTCATTCTGAAAAGTTCCAGCTTCAAACCCCTCTTCAGGGCTATTACTCTGAGGCCTTTTAGAGGTTAACTAAAGACAATTGTGGAAGTCAGGCTTTCAATCAGAAGGAAAGCCAAGATTCTGGGATTAGACAGCATGTGTTTGGGATTGCTTCTCAGTGTAACAACCATTTTTTTTTTTACAAAAATGTATAGTTTATCTTACAACAGTTTTACAAGTATATGTCTTTCTCATACTTTTCAATAGTGAGCTGGATATCTTGTATTGTACCCTACACCATGTAACTGAAAATGGGAGCCTCCTGTTCTTTTTTTTTTTTAATTATGTAGGCCAGGTGTAATATTAGTTTTAAAATTATTTTTCCTTTGCAAAGCTGCAGTGATTAGATCTCTTTTAATTTTTTTACAGTTTCCCTTTAAGTCCACTTTCATCTTCTGATCTAGATGAAATACGGTGAATCTCTATAATGAGTAACATATACATAGTACAAACCATAAAATGTCAATATTTGCTAACCATTACCAATGCATTTAGCACATTCCCTACTCTAATTATAGATAAACATAGTGGTATCCCAGATACCACTGTGTGGTAGTGGTAGGGGAATACTGTTTTTTTGTTTTTTTTTGTCAATGTACTAATCATTACTAGCTCTACTAATCAGCAAGACAAAACTGAAGCTAATCATTTTTACTTAGCAATGTACTCTAATGTGGAAGTAAATCATTAAATTAATCAGAATACAAGGTTTTATGTCAGAGATCCGTGAAAGTGCACTGGATATTGGTGTGAGCAGAGTATGTCCAACTTTAGAGCTAAGTGAATTATTTGGGCTAGGATTACCTTGTGGCCCCTGGAGACACCTGCTGATTGTATTTTTATGGATAAAGACTTCAACTCGAGGCTGGGGCTTCAGATTTCCCTACCAGCATTAAGTGTATGTCTATACTGCAATTAAAAGCCCACGTCTGGCCTGTGCCAGATGACATGGGTTCGTGGGGCTCAAGCTAAGGGGCTGTTTAATTGTGGTGTAGATGTTTGGGCTAATGCTGGAGCCCATGCTCTAGGACCTTGTAAGGTGGGTGGGTCCCAGAGCTCGGGCTGGAGCCCAAGACGGAACGGCTACGCTGCAATTAAACAGTCTCTTAGTCCAAACCCCATGAATCAGCTGGCTCAGGCAGCCAGGGGTTTTATAATTGCAGTGTAGACATACACTTACAGCTGGCATTAAAATGCAGCATTTTTAATTGCAGTTCAGACCTATCCTAAATGAATCGCCTAAACTTGTGACGTTCGCACAGATAATTCTGTGAGTGATCCAGTGCTCAGTGAAGACAGTGGAAGTCTATCTAGTGCCTACAATGGGCTTTAGACAAGGTTAATAAAACATAGAGGGGGAAAAAGACTAAACACACACACATGATAAGACCATGCCTTAAATTTGTTTTATTAAATAAAAATATCCTTTACTGGCCATGTTTAAAATGAGCCCAGTGATCCTCAAGAGAATAACCCCCCTCTTTTGGGGACTAGAACCTTTCGCCCAACGTATACACAAGGAACTTGCAATTGTCCTCAAATATCTTGATTCGTTCTGTAAAAATACTGAAAATAGGTTCAAATATCCTCACTTTACATCTTATGCAATCTACTATTGATACAAAAATACAAACCACAGCAACAATAGTCCTGAGTTATCGGGCCAAATGTATCCCTGACATTATTTGATTGAATCCAATTTTACACCAGTGATGAATTTGGCCCATTGTTTTTTTCAAATATGGGCAGTACAACGGGGATCGCTATAGCAATAGGTGTCTGAACATGCACCGTATATATAGAGAGATGAATCTAGAAAACTTCCCCTTGTATTCACATAACCATTCTTAGCAGACACATGAAGGAGTCTTTCAGTTTCAAAGCAGCAGCACTCAGTCTTTGGGTAATTGAAGTACTTGGCATAAATATTTCCATTTTAGAACCTGGACAATATTTGAATTTTATGGGTTGCTTGTCACACTAGTAAAGTCACAGTCCTGGAATTAGCATATCCTTGAATGCTCCAGCTGGGCTTGTAAGAGAGATTTACAAATATCCTCTCAGCCAGGCGGCTGGTAGCATCCCACCAAGGTATTTCTAGACAACGGAAGATACAATTCTCTTCAGAAATAGGTTGAAAAGGAAAACTTCTGCATTCTGATCAGGCTGACAAATATGCCAGTGGAGAAAACAAGCTAATTAGGAATTCTGCAGCTACAGTACCTGGCAGACCCCTGTTATTGAACTGCATAATACTCGGCCACATAGATCTTCACCATAATTGTGGTGATTTATATTTATTCAAGAGCGGTTAAACTTTATTGTTATGCTGCCTGTTCAGTGCTGCCCTTGCCTGGAGGCTGTGATAGCTCAAACCTCAATATGTTAAATAAGAAATTGTAAACACTAAGAGACCTTGGAAGAACTAATGGTGTGCAAGAAACATAATGGCTCAAAATTGGAGACTGTAAATATGAGCACAGGCAGCTTCTGGGCTAGAGGAGACTTTGGAGAATAGAATCTGTGGAGCTGCTTTTGCCTTTTAATGGGACTGTGGTGGAACCAGTGAATTGTGTACATTTAAAAAAATGTTGGGAGGCTCTTATTGCTTTGAGTATCCCTAATTTTAGCTGGAAAGCGACGTAAGCCCAGATCCTCAAAAGATATTTAGGTGCTTAATTCCTAGTGAGATCAATGGGAGTCAGGTGCCTAAATATCTTTGAGGACCTGGGCCTTAGTCAAAATGCAACTTTTCCATGCCCCAGATGAAACACAGACAAGAAATATAGTGAAATCCTTTCTGCAATGCACTGTAAAAAGGCCTTATGTACACTAATGATTTGATTTTTCAGGAGGTGCTAAACACTCTTGACTCCCACTGATTTCAGCTAAGTTATTACCATCGATTGATTTGTATCAGTTGTTCTTGCACTCTTGCTTTAGCACATCCATGCAGCAAGAGTGCTATTGACAGAATCACACAGAGAACACCTGATAATAATTTTGTTCTAGTGCATCCTAGGATTTCTGATGGGTTGGAGGCTAGCTGAACAGTGCTGTTGTAAAGTGTGTTGCTTCTTGTCGCATTGGGACTGCCCTGATTCAGCTGGACTGAACTACAGACTTGCCTCAAAGCATTGCAACACATAAAGCTGAAGGTGCTCTAAGACTAACCAAGCTATATTTCATGTATCAGAGCTCTATTAAAGCCTGAGATATGGCAAGACCACTCAGTGGCGTAGTCGAGCAGGGTCTGTGCACAGCTGATTGCTTTGAGAAACTGGTAGTGATTTTAAGTGAGTTTTGAGTGTGGTGGCTGGAGAACAGACAAAGTTGTCACCGGTTTGTTATTTTCTGTTTGCTTATTTCGGGGAAGGGAATAGAGGCAAGAAAATCAGCAACATGGACTGCTGGGGGAATAGGAGGATTTCTCTGTAGCAGTAAAGAGTGCAGCTCTGGGGGCAGGGATGGTTGTAGCCAGTTCCTGTAGCCCCGGGGCTGAAGGCAAGTTCCAGAGGGAGGGGCTGGACGAAGGGAGGGGAATGTTCCACCTTGTAGCAGGGGGACCACCCCAGCTGCTGACTGCCAGGAAGTTGCAGATCAGCAGGGGGCAGGGCCTGCCCTGGGTGCACAGAGACATGTGTCCCGAACGTGGAAGTTGGGGTCCTGGTGACCGCTGCGGTGGGAACAGACCCCCAAGGACTCTGTAGCTGGAAGCAAGCCCAACTTGAGTGAAAAGGGGGGAATTTTGCTGACCAGTGAAAGACTGGTAGCTGTGAGCCCACAGCTGGACCAAGGTCACCTTCCCTTTTGGGGGACACAGGAGTGTCTGACCCAGAGGGGAGCCCAGAGAGGGAAGCCCAGACGTAAGGTGAGGGGGGACTGGAGAGTCCGCCCACCTTTTGTAGGGAGGATCTTTCCCAGGAGGAGGGTGAAAAATCTGCTTTTGAAATGCCAGACCCCTCTCCTGTGGATCAGGTTTTAAGGGAAAACTGGGGGTCAGATCTCCTGGAGGGGGGAGCCCATCCAGCTGACCTGTTGGGAACAGAAAGTGGGGTATCCAGAGGGGTTTTATCAATCCAAGGCTTCCATTGAAAGATGTTCCTGCTACGCTTGTAAGAAATAAAACTGTCTCTTCAAGGTAGGAGGAAGAAAAGGTTTGTGGGGGTCCAGCCCAAAGAAATTCCAGAGGGCGGGGCCGAGGGCAGGCATGGTTGCAGTACCCCTTTCCTTGCCAGAGCCTCAAACACATGCCTGAATTAAGAGCCTTCTCCAAAGAGGCAGAAGAATCTGCATCAGAGTGCCTACCAGGGTGCACAAAGAAATGGTAAAATGCAGTAGACACTAAACAAGCTAAATCGTGTGAACAAAGCCTGTCCACAGTAGATTTGCTGTTAATCTTGTGTCTTTTGCTAATTCATCTATGGGTTAAAACGAAGGAGTTAATACTAGTGGTGAACCCTTTAAAGATGTGGAACATACCTGATTTGTGGAAGAAACTGTTGTACATGCTAGGGATGGTGACAAGACAGTCCCACAAGCATGTTACCCTTCAGCTTATACCTGTGAACAGGCTGGAAGCTTGGCACAGCAGCAAAAGCATAACAGGCCCATGCTGCTGTGTAGAAGGGAAAACTGAGGCACACCACCTCATGGCATTGGGTGGCTAAATGCCAAGACACCTACACAGATATTGCTGTCTGCATTCTGTTAGCAATATTATACCCCAACCTGTTTTCAGGCACTCAGGGACCAGGAATCCCAAAATTTGCTAGAACACTTATGAATGACATCATATGGTTTAAAGGTCCTGAAAGGGAGTGTGACCAAAGACAAACAGGGATTTTAGATGTACTGCCTCTGCCGTGGACAGTGTCCAAGTCTCTGGTAGTAAGTTCAGGCGGAGGGTGTGACGTTGCATCCCACAATGCTTTATGGGAATATGCTTATGAATGTACATATGACATAACTGGGATATGGTTTATGTTACATATGCTGTGTAACATATCTCTGTAAAGGTTATGATCTACTGAATTTACTCCTCCTATTTGTATGCATGTATCATTTTTGTATTCGAAGTTATGAATACGGCTGTGTACTTGCTTGATTTTAAGTAGCCTTAGTAAAGCATTTGGTCAGCTTCTTGAGAAAGGAATGTGCAAATTAAGTGCCCAATCAAGAACCACTTAATGAACAATGGATCTTGGAAGGCTTCA
Source organism: Emys orbicularis (assembly GCF_028017835.1). Classification (NCBI taxonomy): domain Eukaryota; kingdom Metazoa; phylum Chordata; order Testudines; family Emydidae; genus Emys; species Emys orbicularis. The sequence goes on from NC_088684.1 coordinate 98,325,800, forward strand.
ATCCACATCAGTCTTCCTGGAGACATTCAAGATAGCATGTGAGAAATGGTTGCTGCCTGTAAAAACTGAGTCATGCAGGGACATGTGACTTTCCCATGTGACTCCAAAATGCCATCTTGGAGTTGGACTTTGCATAGGAGAGAGGAGAGGGTCCCCACCCACAAGAGAAAGTCTATTTAAGCCCGTGGGAGACCTCTCCATTTTGTCTTCAGCTGGCTCAAGAGATAGCCTCTCCACCCCCAAGGATACCCTAAGGAGACTGGAACAAAGGACAGTAACTACAGGGGGTGTGAGTGATTGCTGGACCCAGACTAGAAGGAGACAAGTCTGTAAAAGGAAGCTTACTGGATCACCTCTGAGGGTGAGGTTTTATCTGTATTCAGTTTTCTTACTGTATTAGGCATAGACTTGCGTGTTTTATTTTATTTTGTTTGGTAATTCACTTTGTTCTGTCTTGGAACCACTTAAATCCTACTTTCTGTATTTAATAAAATCACTTTTTACTTATTAATTAACTCAGAGTATGTATTAATACCTGGGGGGGGGGCAAAGAGCTGTGCATATCTCTCTATCAATGTTATAGAGGGCTAACAATTTATGAGTTTACCCTGTATAAGCTTTATACAGGGTAAAACGGATTTATTTGGGGTTTGGACCCCATTGGGAGTTGGGCATCTGAGTGTTAAAGACAGGAACACTTCTTAAGCTGCTTTCAATTAAGCCTACAGCTGTTAGGGGCTGTGGTTCAGACTTGGGTCTGGGTTTGCAGCAGGCTACTGGGTCTGGCTCAAACCAGGCAGGGCACTGAAGTCCCAGCTGCCAGGGCAGGAAATCAGGGGCAGAAGTAGTCTTGGCACATCAGTTGGCAGTTCCCAAGGGGGGTTCTGTGATCCAACCCGTCACACACTCTATCCCAGGAGCAGCACTGGATAGATTCTCCTTTACGCAGGCACAATCTTTCCAGGACTGGCCTTGGACATGAGGTGAGGGTAGGGGAAATTAGGACAGAACAGATTGATCCTTGCCATGCTCCAACCCCATTCTGTGGGCTGGTGCAGAAGAGGTCATGGCCACGTCAGCTCCCTACCCCCATTTTATTAGGTAGCTACCTAGGATTGAGCAGAAGTGAGCAGTCCCAGCATTCTCCAAGCAGAAGGGATGGCTATCATGAGATGCCCAGGTCGGGTGGGATGTGATGGGGAGTCAGCTTCTTGCTCACTCCCTGTTCCATGGGCATTTCACAGTCTAACCTGTTATGTACCCATAAAAAGAATAGACAAGTTAACAATTAGATTTTTGCTGTTATAAAGTTACCCACTAAATACTAGGTTTCTACAGTAGCAAGAGGGTACAACTACCAAGGGATAAACTGGGATGCATTAAGTGTAAGGATTAAATCAAGCAGTAGATATCTGAATATAGTAAAGGACAAATGTTTTTCACCAAGGTATATTATAAATCTAGGAAATGAGCAACTGTTGACTTCAGTCTCCAGTAACACAGAGGAGATTACTGGTAATGTGGAGATAATCTTCTGTTGTGATCGTGAGACCCTAATCTAGTTAGGTTTCACATTAAAACTAAAGCGAGACACAAAGGAAGGAAAATAGAGCAAATCATTGACAAAGGCAGGAAAGACTCGCTGGAAGTGACAGCAGGAAAGCAATGTAGTAGAAATTGAAAGTGCTAAGCCATACTGCAAAATAAATGTCCCAAAGGCAGTGTGTGCTACTCAGCAATAAACAGATGAGAATTAAAAAGGCCAATATCAATGAACAAGAGAAAGCAAGAAATAATGAATGGTAAGAATGAAACATTGAAGAGGACCAAAACAACAGGTCAGAAGAGGACTGTAGAGAATAGGCAGTAGAAATAAGAGGGTATGAATAACAGTGAAAGGAAAGCATAGGTGAAGAACGAGAGGAAGATTTCACATGAGATTAAGCCAAATACTATGATAAAACATTTTTAGTATGTAAGGAACAGGAGGTTGGTGAAGATACAACAGAATGTTTAATAGATGGCCAGGATAATCTATTGGTAGAGGATATAAACAATAAAAATGCTAAAATATTAATTAATTCTTCACTTCAGGGTTCCCAAAGGAGGATGGAGGACAGATGCCAAAAAGAAATATATAGTTTGTTTGGGTTGGACATTTACATGGATAATGAGAACAGCCAGCGTAGGCTTATAAAATATGTTTGGAAGGGATACAAATCCTCCTGCTTTGGGCCATAAACTATTGAACATCTCTCTCTGTAACTGATAGGGCTAGGAGGAAACTTCTCCTACAGACAGGTTATTACTACTTAATACTTATATTGTGGTGGTGTCTAGAGGCACACAATTCCATTTTGCTAGGTGCTGTGCAAAGAGAGAAAATGACAGTCCTTGCTCCAAAGAACTTATTACTTTAGGGTTTCTTGCACCTTCCTCTGGAGCATCTGGTGCTGGCCGCTCTGAGACAGGACACTAAACTAGATGGTCCTCAGATCTTCTCCCATATGGCTATTCCTATTCAATGTAATAATGTAAATCAGGATCATGACAAAAAACAAAACTCCAGGCATTCCAGAACTGTGAGGAAAATGGAAAAGAGCAAGGGGAAAGCACACAGCAGATATGCTGATGGAAGAAAAGAAGTGATAATAAACTGGAAAAAAAAGAAAGAGAAAAGGATGGCCATATCTTATTTTTCACATATTTTCTTAAAGAACGCAGACTAAAAGCAACAGAAATTGATAACTTCTTTTGGGGACTGATTCATAGACCACTGGAGTGGGTGCAAAGGCTACAATGGGTTTAGGATCAGGTCCATAGGCTTGATCTTTAGGGATAAGCTTTTAAGAGTGAAGAGGCTACTTAGTCTTCATGCCAATTGGATCCTTGTTTCTTTGTGGAGATTGCCCACCAAGTTGTTAATGTTTTTTGAAGGGGCATGCTTTGCATAGAATGACAGTCTCTCAGATGTATGATAGGTTTTCCTATATAGACCATAGGCCAAATGCATCCCTGGTGTAATTCCATTGACTTCAGCCATCGCATCAGCATTGGTCATGACCCCCCTATGTATTTTAACAGATGTAGAAAAGAAATAATGGTTTACAGAAGATTCAAATGCTGATTGAAGCTCAAACAAACTGCACATAAATCACACTTTCAAAGTGCCAAATAAGTCCTACTTCTTCCAGTAAGTTCCCTCACTTGGTTCCTTTCCACTTGAAGACATGACAGGAAGCGTCCTCTGCATGTAAAATTAGGGTATTAAAGAAGGTCACAAGCCAGTAATATCTTATGACTGTGTGATCCTCTTTATTTGCTTCCCATTTGTGTGTGTGTGCGCGTGTGTGTGTGTGTGTGTGTGGAGGAGTGGGGGGTGGAGAGAGAAGGGTGGGATGAATATTTTGCAGAGACATTAGATCAGTGTTTCTCAAACTGGGGCCGCCGCTTGTGTAGGGAAAGCCCCTGGCGCGCCGGGCTGGTTTGTTTACCTGCCCCGTCCGCAGGTCCGGCTGATCGCGGCTCCCACTGGCTGTGGTTCGCCGCTCCAGGCCAATGGGGGCTGCTGGAAGCGGCGCGGGCCAAGGGACGTACTGGCCGCCGCTTCCAGCAGCTCCCATTGGCCTGGAGCAGTGAACTGCGGCCAGTGGGAGCCGCGATCGGCCGGACCTGCGGACGGGGCAGGTAAACAAACCTGCCCGGCCTGCCAGGAGCTTTCCCTACACAAGCGGCGGCTCCAGTTTGAGAAACACTGCATTACATAGTGTACAAATTCTATTCCCAAGTCACTGAAATGGTTTTTTGAACTGTCAGTTAATCAGTGCCCAGTTAATATGAAAATAAAGTGGAATATATATAAATACATGAGTTTACTGTCATTGGCACTAGTGCAATCTAGCATGAAGACATATATATGGAATGATGGGAAAGCTAACTGTTCTATAATTTGTCTCCTCTTCCACGCTTGTCCAAAGAAATGGCAGAATAGCTTTAATACCAAGTAGCATATTTCAAAATTTTGTGCTAGATTACATGTCCTTTATAAAAACAAAAACAAAACCCCAGATATTCTGAAGGAAATCCATCAAAGGAAGATTTATGTAAGTTTCTGGAATGGCTGACAGTTCTTGATTTTTAACTGTAGTCCTTATTCAGCGGTGAAATCAAGCTGAAAGAGGACCTAGAAAACCCAATTCAATTCTGTTTTCTCAATGAGAACTGGAATAAATTGAGGTAATTCTTCTTTTGGTCAGATCTTTTAATTAACAGTAAATGCCAATGTAATAAAAAGTTCTTCTAATTGGTCTGTCCAATGAAAAAGAAGAGTACATCTCTAAAACATTTGTAATATCTTTAAATATAATAAAATGAACAACAGTCAAACAGGAAGCTGCCATCATTGTGGTCTGATGGTGGAGAGCATGACTGAGAGAATTCAGTTCCCATTTGGAAATCAGAGACTTTGAAAGTTGTCATGAGGTATTTTCTATGGTCTTGAGCCTGCAAGAGGATTCACATAATGAGATCTCTGCTCCTGCATAGCTGTAATTCCCATGATCATATCTAATGCAAATGGGTACCATATTTGCCACCCTCCAACCCTTGGTTAGTAGCTTATTATAATGGAGTTGCTTACTTCTTCTGGTGAATTGTCACTAAAGCTAGTCAAAAAATGAGGGTTATCTCAGTGGAACCTAAATAAAGGTTAACTAGCACTACTTGTCACCCTTAGACTGTCAATTTATACCAGCACTACATTTTTTGACTCCTCAATCATTGACAGTGCATCATCTGTTTACCCAAAAACAGTATGTTTGAAAACCTGGCTCCACTGAAATCAATGAAAGTTTTGCCATTAACTGCAATGGGGCCAGGTTTCACCCTTAGGCTGTAGTAGATATCTCTCCAACATCCTCTGTTGTGAAGACTAATGGAGAGAAACCCTTTAGCAGATCTGCATCATACTTCCTCCAACACTCTGCAGGGAAGCAGATGGAAAAACCTGCAGCTGGAACAAAGGGAGGACAAATATAAACAGGTTGGTGCTGCGAACAGATCGCAGAGAGAGATGTTGGATCTCAGCAGAGCTTGTCTTGGGCCACAGCTCCTACCAAAATGAACCATGACTTAAACCTAGCTTTCCCATGATAAACTAATGACTTTCTTATGCTATATTCCAGGTGACTAATAAATGTTACCTTGTTTTGAAAAGGCTGCCCTGCTTCATTACAAATAATTGCCAGGTTTCATCACTCCCTAAGCAAGTAAAGTCTCTACAAGAGTCTGAACTAAGGTGGACCTGCTGTAGGCGCTCATGATGAGAAACAGGATTCTGGAACCCAATCTAGGAGTCATTGAGATGGTGGGCCTAGCCTTGTGGAAAATTATGGACCTTGGGATATGTCAACACTGCACCTGGAAGCAAGCCTCCTAGTCCAGGTTTACAGACTTACAGAGGTTAACAAGGCTCACACTAGTGGTCTAAAAACAGAGATGTAGATGTTGCTTTGATGTTGCAGATCAGGCTGCAGCTCTGGCCCTCAAGCCCACCCTGCACCCTAGGCTTCAGATCCTGAGCAGCAATGTCTACTCAGCTATTTCTAGAGTGTTAGTGTGAGCCCTGCAAGCTCCATTTTGTGCACCCATCATGGGAGGCACAAACTCAGATATAGTGTAGACATGCCCTTGGGGGTCTGGTGCACTAAAGGGGTTTCTCCCAGGAGACCATTTAAAGGCCTGGCATAGCACAGATGCTGTAAATCCTTGACAATGCCTTTGATTATTTGCCTAATTCCCTCTTAGCCTGTTTGGTCCAAATTACTTCTTTAATGTTTAGCTAGACTGGTTTATTTCTCTTCTTGCCTGTTTCCTTTGTTTTTCTAGGAGAAAACATGCATTCTATAACTCTGTTAATGAAACACTTTAATGAGCCTCGAGGCTAAACCTAAGGAGGTTAATTTCCTATCTTTTGATTTCTGTGTCTTCTCAACTAGGTTCTTTCCTTTTTTTTTTTTTAAATCCCCCCTTCCAAATTAATGATGTATCATTAAAATGATGACCCCCACTGAGAAAGAGAAGAGCATCATTGGCTGAACAGAGATCCTGAAACAGGGACACAAATTTCCAAAAATTAGTTTGAAAATTAATTTGAACATATATTCTTCTTTATTAATCATATAGTTATCCAAGGTCTGACCATTAATCACTAACATTTAATTTAAATCTTGTATGTGGTTGAATTGACAAATTACCTTTAAATTTAAGAAAAAGGTAATTCTGTTTATTTCCTGAAAAGGGAGACTGTGTTTCATAACTGGGTGATAACTTCACCTTTTACTTTTGTCAGGTGCAGGAGATCAGAGCAACTCTTGTGCTAGTGACTCTACAAATATAGTTTACTTTACATTCCTCTCTGAATTTGAGTTGATTTCTTGAAAAAAAATAGGATGCCTGCAACACAGCATCATTTAAAAATATCTCCCTAATTGGAGAAAACGTTTACATTCATAAATATGTACTCTTTTGTGCACAGAAAGCAACTAAAATCACAGTTGGACCATGGTTTTAGCTGTCAGCGCTTCTGCATGCTACTGCCTTTCTTGGCCCTTGTGATTGAGCTGGTGGAGGAGCAGTTACCAGTGGTTCTGGTGGCAGAACTAATGATCACAAGATGTTTAGGTCATGTGTAATAGCATAATTCATGGCTCAGCTTTATAGAGATTTGGGGAGGGCTATTTTAGGAACTGACTCGTTTTAGAATCTAGATTACCAAGATTTATCCTGAATGGATATAAGTACACAATAACCTGTGAGCAAAGTACAATGACACAGTGAGTTCTATAGCACAAAATTGTGAAATTGCCCTCAATAAAACTTCAGCTCATACAAAAGAGTGTGATTTCCATCTTTGTGGATTTTGGTAGTTTCCATCTCATGGAAAAGCTTGGTGTACCTTCCATGATCCACCACTACAGGGCTATTATGGTCCACACAGGTACCAGTTTTTCTATATAAGGTAACACGAATCCATCCATTGTCCAGTAGGAGCTGTCCTTAGTGTTTGGTGGCTGGAAGTTGCTCTTCAAAACTGTTTGATAACCACCAGAGACAACACATTAGAAGTAGTGTAATGACTATCACAATCACAATGGCTATCATAACTGTATCACAATCTATGAGGCATCCACAAAGCATTGTATGCACGGTGTCACTTAGGGGGATCTGCTTTGCTTATATGTTCATTTTGCATAAGCCAATTAATAATTATTGTCATTCAGTCAAGCACTAATTCAGTTACAAAATATCAGTCTTTGTAGCCTCCCCCATAAGCCAGATTGTTTCTCTGCCTATTGTCAAAGCCCTCTCTACTTCTTTGTTTCCTGTCAGCATCAGCAGTGAGTGAATGTGTGTATGCAAGAAAGAGAAAACAAGAAAGAGGTTGTCCACCTACGTAAGTCTAATATCTTCAGGATGATTGCTCAGAGAAGTGGATAAATTAAAAATGTTTCCTGGTAGGAATTCACCTGAAGGGCTGCCCATGCATGCCCTGCTCCCACCATTTATCATCTACTTTTCTAAACAGTGGGTAACACAGAGAAGCATTTCCCTGCAGAGGTCTGTTGAAAAGCCTAATCCTTTTCAGTGAGGTTGTGTTGTTTATTTATGGTGCTGCTGCTGCGGCAAGCATGAGGCCTCTGTGAAAGAACACACAGCTCTATAAGATAATAAAACAGCCAGAAGGCTTTCCATGTGTTCATGTTACAAAAGACCCTTCAGAGAGAAACAGTTTTAGTGCATGAAGAAGTGTTATTCCAGAATCTGGAGTTGCAATTTTTTTTTAAATGACAATTGAATGATTTACTTGTATTTCTCTAATAAGAAGGGTCCAATGCAAAATGCCTCCTGGCTTGCTTAGAGACTATTTAAAATCTTGAATACTTAAAATGGAAACACTGCATGGTGCTGATTTGAAACAGTGATATTAATACAGAAATATTTATTCTTTTCTCAGTGGTGGCTTTAAGAGCTGGGGAAAATATGAACAATGAGAAAAAGGGACTAAGTGGGTGAGAAAAGAGTCTCTTAAGAGTTAAATCTTTGACGTGAGGTGCATCATAGAATATCAAGGTTGGAAGGGACCTCAGGATGTCATCTAGTCCTACCCCCTGCTCAAAGCAGGACCAACCCCAACTAAATCATCCCAGCCAGGGCTTTGTCAAGCCTGGCCTTAAAAACCTCTAAGGAAGGAGATTCCACCACTTCCCTAGGTAACCCATTCCAGTGTTTCACCACCCTCCTAGTGAAAAACTTTTTCCTAATATCCAACCTAAACCTCCCCCACTGCAACTTGAGACCATTACTCCTTGTTCTGTCATCAGGTACCACTGAGAACAGTCTAGATCCATCCTCTCTGGAACCCCCTTTCAGGTAGTTGAAAGCAGATATCAAATCCCCCCTCATTCTTCTCTTCTGTGGACTAAATAATCCCAGTTCCCTCAGCCTCTCCTCATAAATCATGTGCTCCAGCCCCCTAATCATTTTTGTTGCCCTCCGCTGCACTCTTTCCAATTTTTCCACATCCTTTTTATAGTGTGGGGCCCAAAACTGGACACAGTACTTCAGATGAGGCCTCACCAATGCCAAATAGAGGGGAATGATCACGTCCCTCGATCTGCTTATACAGCCCAAAATGCCGTTAGCCTTCTTGGCAACAAGGGCACACTGTTGACTCAAATCCAGCTTCTTGTCCACTGTAACCTCTAGGTCCTTTTCTGCAGAACTGCTTCCAAGCCACTCAGTCCCTAGTCTGTAGCAGTGCATGGGATTCTTCCATCCTAAGTGCAGGACTCTGCACTTGTCCTTGTTGAACCTCATCAGATATCTTTTGGCCCAATCCTCTAATTTGTGTAGGTCCCTCTGTATCCTAACCCTACCCTCCAGCGTATCTACCACTCCTCCCAGTTTAGAGTCATCTGCAAACTTGCTGAGGGTGCAGTCCACGCCATCCTCCAGATCATTAATGAAGATATTGAACAAAACTGGTCCAAGGATACCGTTTGATACCAGCTGCCAACTAGACATGGAGCCATTGATCACTACCCATTGAGCCCGACGATCTAGCCAGCTTTCTATCCACCTTATAGTCTATTCATCCAGCCCATGCTTCTTTAACTTGCCGGCAAGAATACTGTGGGAGACCATATCAAAAGCTTTGCTAAAGTCAAGGAATAACACGTCCACTGCTTTCCCCTCATCCACAGAGCCAGTTATCTCATCATAGAAGGCAATTAGGTTAGTCAGGCATGACTTGCCCTTGGTGAATCCATGCTGATTGTTCCTGATCACTTTCCTCTCCTCTAAGTGCATCAGAATTGATTCCTTGAGGACCTGCTCCATGATTTTTTCAGGGACTGAGGTGAGGCTGACTGGCCTGTAGTTCCCCGGATCCTCCTCCTTCCCTTTTTTAAAGATGGGCACTACATTAGCCTTTTTCCAGTCATCTGGGACCTCCCCTGATCACCATGAGTTTTCAAAGATAATGTCCAATGGCTCTGCAATCACATCCGCTAACTTCTTTAACACCCTCGGATGCAGCGCATCCGGCCCCATGGACTTGTGCTTGTCCAGCTTTTCTAAATAGTCCCGAACCACTTCTTTTTCTACAGAGGGCTGGTCACCTCCTCACCATGCTGTGCTGCCCAGTGCAGTAGTCTGGGAGCTGACCCTGTTCGTGAAGATAGAGGCAAAAAGCACTGAGTATATTAGCTTTTTCCACATCCTCTGTCACTAGGTTGCCTCCCTCATTCAGTAAGGGGCCCACACTTTCCTTGACTTTCTTTTTGTTGCTAACATACCTGAAGAAACCCTTTTTGTTACTCTTAACATCTCTTGCTAGCTGCAACTCCAAGTGTGATTTGGCCTTCCTGATTTCACTCCTGCATGCCTGAGCAATATTTTTATACTCCTCCATGGTCATTTGTTCAATCTTCCACTTCTTGTAAACTTTTTTGTGTTTAAGATTAGCAAGGATTTCACTGTTAAGCCAAGCTGGTCGCCTGCCATATTTACTATTCTTTCTACACATCAAGATAGTTTGTTCCTGCAACCTCAATAAGGATTCTTTAAAATACAGCCAGCTCTCCTGGACTCCTTTGCCCCTTATGTTATTCTCCCAGGGGATCCTGCCCATCAGTTCGCTGAGGGAGTCAAAGTCTGCTTTTCTGAAATCCTGGGTCCGTATTCTGCTGCTCTCCTTTCTTCCTTGTGTCAGGATCCTGAACTCGACCATCTCATGGTCACTGCCTCCCAGGTTCCCATCCACTTTTGCTTACCCTACTAATTCTTTGTGAGCAGCAGGTCAAGAAGAGCTCTGCCCCAAGTTGGTTCCTCCAGCACTTGCACCAGGAAATTGTTCCCTACACTTTCCAAAAACTTCCTGGATTGTCTGTGCACCGCTGTATTGCTCTCCCAGCAGATATCGGGGTGATTGAAATCCCCCATGAGAACCAGGGCCTGTGATCTAGTAACTTCTGTTAGTTGCCAGAAGAAAGCCTCGTCCACTTCATCCCCCTGGTCTGGTGGTCTATAGCAGACTCCCACCAAGACATCACCCTTGTTGCTCACACTTCTAAACTTAATCTAGAGATTCTCAGGTTATTCTGCAGTTTCATACTGGAGCTCTGAGCAGTCATACTGCTCTCTTATATACAATGCAACTCGTCCACCTTCTCTGCCCCGACTGTCCTTCCTGAACAGTTTATATCCATCCATGACAGTACTCCAGTCATGTGATTTATCCCACCAGGTCTCTGTTAGTTCAATCACATCATAATTCCTTGACTGTGCCTGCAGTTCTCAGTTTAGGAAGCCACAGCCCTATAGAATATTTTTGTCCCTTGTGCCTTTTTATGTTCACATTATTAGTTCTGATAAGTTTTAAAACCCTTTCTTTTTTGAAAATCTTGTTGTGCCTGATGGCTATTCATGGTTGTCAGGGTTCCCTCCCCACTCTGAACTCTGGGGTACAGATGTGGGGACCTGCATGAAAGACCCCCTAAGCTTATTTTTATCAGCTTAGGTTAAAAACTCCCCCAAGGCACAAATCCTTTCCTTGTCCTTGGACGTATTGCTACCACCACCAAGTGATTAAGACCAAAATTCAGGAAAAGGGTCACTTGGAGTCCCTTGTTCCCCAAAATATTCCCCCAAGCACTTTTACCCCCTTTCCTGGGGAGGCTTGAGAATAATGTGAGTACCGTCCTGACCCTTTGTCTCTAGGGCACTGAAAATCAAACAAGCTCTTAAAGGAAGAACTTTATTTAAAGAAAAAGCAAAAGAATCACACCTGCAAAATCAGGATTGAAGGTAACTTTACAGGGTAATAAAATGATTTAAACACAGAGGATTTCCCTCTAGGCTCAGCTTCAAAGTTACAAAAAACAGGAATAAAACTCCCTCTTAGCATAGGGAAAATTCACAAGCTAAAACAAAAGATAATCTAATGCTTTCCCTTGCCTCTACTTACAATTTCTGTAATTTTATATGTATCATTTCAAGTATGTTTTTTGGAGTTGTTTTACCTGCTTAGTCTGTCTCTCTGTCTAGAGAGGGAACAAACAAAGAGAGCACAAAAACTTCTCCCCCACCCCAGATTTGAAAGTATATTCTTTCCTTATTGGTCCTTTTGGTCAGGTGCCAACCAGGTTATTTGAGCTTCTTAACTCCTTACAGGTAAAGTGATTCTGTACCTCTACATACATAAAGGTTGTTACCCTTCCCTTTATATTTATGACAGTAGTCCTTTTAGGAAACTGGCTGAGATAACTGACATTAAAAGACAAATCTACAAACTTTATTTGCAACAGACTAGATGTGTTTTCCAATTCAAGAGTTTTCATGACAACTGGTTAATGTTGCTGAGTAGTCAAGAACAAGAAGTCAGTACAAACAATAAGATGGAAACTAGTGGATGGTGGTGACAAAGCAAGCAAATTGTTGATTAAAGCTGACTGGAAAATGGAATTACCAGCTCATGGGAAATTCTGACATTTTGAAATGTGCTTTCATCCCAACTTAGGACGAAAAGTCAATATTTCAAAATGTTTGTGGAAATTCTAAAATGTTTTGATTCCGAAGCATCAAAACTACCGTATTAAAATGCTCCATTTCGACGTTGAAACATAAATGTAATATATTTAAAAGCTGAAACAAAATGCAAGAGTCATAGTGAAATGAGATAGTCAAAACAAAATTTCGATTTTGAAATTATTCAGAATTTTTCCATAAAATATTTAGTCATAATTGACAAATTCCTGCGAAACTTTGATTGCAACAAGACATTTTCTAACAGAAAACTACTGTCAAAAATTTTTCAACCAGCTATATTGTTGAAAGAGTCATTGTCACAGTACCTGGGCAAACTGCACTGCCAACACCTCCTGGTGTCTCTGAGTGCACTCCCTCTAGGTCTCAGGCCTTTGCAGGTCCTCAAGGAATCATACAATACATCCATTCCCAGACTGGACTGTGGGTTGTTTGAAGCTAATATCTTGCCCCATTCTCTTTCTAGGGTATGCTTTGCTAAATCTATTGTACTGCTTTCCTGTTTGCTTTCCCCACAGACCCCTATTAAGATAGATCAATACAGATACAGGAAACTGTAATGACCACTGTAGTTATACAGTAAATTTCCCTCATTGACTAGGTCTCTTACAATAATCAGACCATCATTACATATAATTATTTATGGATTATTACAATGCAGCTTCTCATCCAGCACAGTCATTATTTTAGTCCAGGTGTTATGTGCTGTAAGGATGGAATTCATGACTGAACAGAGGGCCAGCAGGAAGCCAAGTTCAGGCTTCAGTAGTACATTGATGTTGCTATCCCTCTGCACAGGGGTATATTTAATCGTCAGTGCTGCGTGTGCATCTACATATATACACGGATACCAAGTAACATATCCATCTTCAGGTAAGTGTTTGCTGAAATGTGTGAGTCTGTGAGTATACACTAATAATACTTAACATGAAACTTCTAGTCATCTGACTACATTGAGAAAAACTTCATTCCAATGTTGGTGCAAAAAGTGCCATAGAACAACGATGAGTCAGGGCCTGTGTGTTGAATATACTATATACTGTTGGAAGAACAAATGTACAGAAACATAACACTAGAAATAACATTTCCATGCTGGGGGTGCTGAGTCATTTGCACTGAAATAGCATTTCAAAGCCATAGGTCTGTGTTCAGACTTTTAGTATTCTCTTATATATTGCACGTTTCTCATGTTCAGTTGCTTTTCCCTTATGGAATTTAATAGAGAATAATAGCCAATACAATAGAATTTAATAGCAAATTATATCCGTGCTCAGTAATTCTGTTGCCCCTTTTTGACCCAAGCAGCTGGTCAGAGTTTGGGGCCCTGGGGATGTTCCAGTGGAAAGTAGAAATTGCTGGAAACTGATATATTCTTGGATACAGTCTTGTATATTTCTTGTAAGTAAACAAAGTCCTGTTTTTGTGAATGCAAGAGGAACCAAAACCAAGAGGAGCAGTTTCATTGCTCACAGCCCCAAGCCTCTGTTAGCTAGCCCCATCTGCTCCAACCCCTCAGACAGAGACCAACACCTACAAGATCTTCACCAAGCATTCTCAAAACTATGATACCCACACAAGGAAATAAAGAAACAAATCAACAGAGCCAGACGTGTACCCAGAAACCTCCTGCTACAAGACAGGCCCAAAAAAGAAACCAACAGAACTCCACTGGCCATCACCTACAGTCCTCAGCTTAAACCTCTCCAACGCATCATCAGTGATCTACAACCCATCCTGGACAATGATCCCTCACTTTCACAAACCTTGGGAGGCAGGCCAGTCCTCGCCCACAGACAACCCGCCAACCTTAAGCATATTCTCACTAGCAACCACACACCGCACCATAACAACTCTAACTCAGGAACCAACCCATGCAACAAACCTCGATGCCAACTCTGCCCACATATCTACACCAGCAACACCATCACAGGACCTAACCAGATCAGCTACAACATTACCGGCTCATTCACCTGCATGTCCACCAATGTTATATATGCCATCATGTGCCAGCAATGCCCCTCTGCTATGTACATTGGCCAAACTGGACAGTCACTACGCAAGAGGATAAATGGACACAAGTCAGATATCAGGAATGGCAATATACAAAAACATGTAGGAGAACACTTCAAACCCCCTGGCCACACAATAGCAGATGTAAAGGTAGCCATCTTACAGCAAAAAAACTTCAGGACCAGACTCCAAAGAGAAACTGCTGTGCTCCAGTTCATTTGCAAATTTGACACCATCAGATCAGGATTAAACAAAGACTGTGAATGGCTATCCAACTACAGAAGCAGTTTCTCCTCCCTTGGTGTTCACACCTCAACTGCTAGCAGAGCACCTCACCCTCCCTGGTTGAACTAACCTCGTTATCACCATACTGATTTATACCTGCTTCTGGAAATTTCCATTACTTGCATCTGAAGAAGTGAGGTTCTTACCCACGAAAGCTTATGCTCCCAATACTTCTGTTAGTCTTAAAGGTGCCACAGGACCCTCCATTAAATTTGTGATCCACTATAATCCCCCAGATCCTTGTCACCAGTACTATCATCTAGCCAGTTATTCCCCATTTTGTAGTTGTGTATTTGAATTTTCCTTACTAAGTAAAGTACTTTACGTACATAAGAATGGCCAGACTTGGTCAGACCAATGATCCAATTAGCCCTGTATCCTGTCTTTCAGCAGAAGCCCGTGTCAGATGCTTCAGAAGGAATGAACAGAACAGGGCAATTATTGAGTGATCCATCTCTTATCGTCCAGTCCCAGCTTCTGGCAGTCAGAAATTTAGACACACCCATCATGGGCCTATCCTGAAGGAATATATCTAATTATTTTTTTGAACCCAGTTACAATTTTGGCCTTCACACCATCCCTGGCAATGAGTTCCACACATTGACTCTGTATTGTGTGAAGAAGTTCTTCCTTATGTTTGTTTTAAACCTGTTGCCTATTAATTTCATTGGGTGACCCTGGATTCTTGGGTTATGTGAAGGGGTGAATAAACACTTCCTTATTCACTTTCTCTACACCAGTTATGATTTTATAGATCTTTATCATATTCCTCCTTAGTCTCTTTTCTGAACTGACCAGTCCGAGTCCTTTAAATCTTTCCTCATAAGGAAGCTGTTCCATACTCCTAATCATTTTTGTTGTCCTTCTCTGTTCCTTTTTAAATTCTAATATCTTTTCTGAGATGAGGCAACCAGAACTGTACACAGTATTCAAGGTGTGGGAGTACCATGGGTTTATATAGTGGCTTTATGATATCTTTATCTTATTTATCTATCCCTTTCCTAATGGTTTCTAACATTGTTAACTTTTTTGATTGCAGCTGCATACTGAGCTGATGTTTTCAGAGACCTATCCACAATGATTTCAAGATCTCTTTCTTGAGTGATAACAGCTAATTTAGACCCCATTATTTTGTGAATAGTTGGGATTATTTTTTCACTTATCAACATTAAATTTCATCTTTCATTTTGTTATTCAGTCATCCAGCTTTGTAAGATCCCTTTGTAGCTCCTGACAGTCATCTTTGGACTTAATCTTGAGTAATTTTGTATTATCTGCAAACTTTCCCACCTCACAGTTTGCTATTTGCTCACTTTGAACTTGTATTTACTGAATTTCATTTTGTTGATTTCAGACCAACTCTCCAATTACTGTATAATTGAAAGTGCTTGCCACTAGGCCAGTAACCCCGTCAAAGAAGGCAATTAGGGATGTTTGGTATGATTTGTTCTTGAAAAATCCATGCTGGCTATTCCTTATGACTCTATTATCCGCTAGGTACACCTCTACCTCGATATAACACTGTCCTCGGGAGCCAAAAAATCTTACTGTGTTATAGGTGAAACCGCGTTATATTGAACTTGCTTTGATCCACCAGAGTGCGCAGCCCCCCCCCCCCCAGAGCACTGCTTTACCGCGTTATATCCAAATTCGTGTTATATCGGGTCACGTTATATCGGGGTAGAGGTGTACTTACAAATTGATTAATAATTTGTTCCAGTATCATTGCAGCTATCAAAGTAAGGCTGACAGGGGTCTATAATTCTCTGGGTCATCTTTGTTCCTCTTTTTAAAGATAGGTGCCATGTTTGCCCTTCTCCAGTCTTCTGGGACCTCACCCATCCTACATGAATTCTCTAAGATAATTGCTAATAGTTCCAAGATTCTTTCAGCTAGGTTTCTTAAGTACCCTAGGATGAATTTCATCAGGCCCTGCCAACTTGAATGTACCGGTATCTAGCTTACCTAAGTATTCTTGTGACTGAATGTAACCTTGTATTCACCTTCCCCTATACACTGTTGTAATAATCTTTGTACAAAAAATGAGGTATAATTTGAAAAATAATAACTCTCTGTCAATAATATCATGGTGAAATGTGTGTAGCAACATTATATGTAAAGTTATGAACATAAACTGAAATGGACTGAAATTTGTTTACCAGACAAGTTTGGGGTCGGTGGGGTGTGTATGTGTAAACCTGTTTCTCAAAGACCAAGGACAAGATGATAGCTCTAGGCAGGTGTCATCAAAATTGATTGGCAATCACCTGTCAAGTGGCCATTCTTTGGCAATGGAGGGGGGCATTTTAACAAACAACAACATGGAACCTCTTTCACCATGGGACCCCATGTCTCTGTCCTCACTGCAGGAATTAACTTTATTGAGGGGTAACCCTCAGGAAAATGCATTTAAAGGGGGCACTGGACTATAAAAGTAAGGGGTAAAAACATCCCAGTTATTCAGTGTCTTTTTGCCTCTCTCTCTTTCACCAGAGACAACAAAGGAACCAGCCTTTGGACTTTAGGAGGGGCTCTGAACTGAGAATTTGTTCAGCACTGTTGCTGGGAACATGTGGTGAGGATTTTACCTTGAACCAAGTCTAGTTTTGTTAAGTTTAGCTATTAGAAAACATTTTATCTTTATACTTGTAACAATTTCTGACTTTAATACTTTATACTGCTATTTACTTAAAATATCTCTCTTAGTACTTAAATACATTTGTTTTATTCTTTAATCAAAACTAATCCAGTGTTGTGTTTAAATTGAACTGTTTGGGTAACTTCAGTTAAAAAGCAAACTGTTGTATATTGACTCCTTGCAGTAGGGTGACCAGACGTCCCGATAAAATCGGGACCGTCCCGATATTTAGGTGTTTGTCCTGCAATTTATCCTGATATTTCGCTCCGCCAGCAGTGCTGTTTTTTTTTTCTCTGCCGTCAGCACTCGGCTTTTTTTTTTTGCTCCGCCGGCGGACCCCACCCCCATGTGTCCCGATATTGTCTTCCTCTCATCTGGTCACCCTACCTTGCAGGGGCAAGAGATCTAGATCTGAACTGTCCAGGAGAGGGCTGGACAGTGCAGAACACAAGTTTGGGGGATAATTTGGAACTGGGAGTGCATTGGGGTCACCTTGCAAATAGTTACCAAGCTGGTAGAAGCCAGTGTAGCTGGTGTGTTGCTGAAAGGCTGTTGGAGTCAGAGTTGCTGGATCAGGACTGCAGCTATACACAGATACTCAGAGTGGGACCTGAATGCTATTTGTGAGTTCCCCAGGTTGGGATCTACAACAGCAAAGCATTGTGAGGCACCCAAGCCTGCAGGGCAGGTGGTGACACAGCCCCTCATTAGTCTGAATTGCACCCTGGAGCATGATAATTCTTTAACCTATTCTTTCCCTGTTTTGGCTTGTGTTCCTTCCTCCTTGTTAATATTTAATTGTGTTGTATATCTGGTCACCATTAACCTTTTTAGTGAAGACTGAAGCAAAATGGGCATTGATCACCTCAGCTTTCTTGATGTCATAAGTTATTAGCTCTCCTTCCTCACTAAGTAGAAGATCTATGCGTCCCTTTGTCATTTTTTAATTCGTAATATATCTAAAGAACCTCTTCTTAGGTGTAGCTCATTTTGTGCCTTAGCCTTTCTGATTTTGTCCCTACATGCTTGTTCTATTCATTTGTACTCTTTACTGACAATTCATCCTGTTTCCATTTTTTGTAGGATTCCTTTTTGGTTTGGTTGAATCAGACTAATTTTGGCCTATTAACTGGCTGTCTTTGAAGTTGGAGGCACACTTTTGTCAGCTGTCAGTGTTAAGAACAGCACCTTTGCAAACTTGTACATCAGTGACCATTGACCAACACTGATTGTTAACAAGGACATGATCAGTAACAATCTGGGCTGTACCAGGTCATTTTATGAAAATGATTATCTAGAAATACAGGTTAGATCATCAGTTTGTGATCTGGCACAGAAGAACGGGCAGTGTATTGTTTTGCTACCCCTGGAGCAGCCCAGGCAGTCGATTGTGACTCGGAAAGTCACAGACTCCCTCCTAGCCTCCCTGCTTCACTGAGAAAGAAATAAACTACAGCAGGTCCATACCTGACACAGCATATATTCCCTGACATGCTGCCAGTAAAAATTATGTAACTGGGTTTAATTAGGTATCAGAGTCAAGAATCCTTTGCATCCACTTTCCTCCTACACCTTTCTACTCATCTGTGTGAGGAGGGGACATTCTGGTTCTGTGGAGCTCAGTCCCCCTGCAAAGAGGAAGTAGCAGTGTGGTGTGCCTGCACAGTACAGTGTGACATCATATGAGTAGTTTACGGCTGACTCAGCACTCTGTGAATGTGGTACGCATCTCCACATGGGCCAAACTGAGGAGAGAATTGGTTAAGGAGTGGATTATTAACCAAGTAGCAAGGTGGTTCAGCTCATCAGCTGAGGACAGAAAGAGGAAGGAGGAGAGGGCCAGAATGAGGGCCAGAGAAGCACGGGATCTCAGGGAGGTGAGATCTCTCCCACTTCTTGCCCAGGAGAAAGTAAAAGACTTATGTTGTGGGGAGACAAGGACTTTTATAGCTCACTGTAAATAAAGCACATGGTGTTGAACTTGCCACTGGTGTGTGAGAACTGTTTTGCCCCCTTACTTCCTTTGGCCGGTGTGCAGGACAGGCCACAATCTAGCCCATAGAAGAACTGGAAAACATGTCCTTTCCTACTGATCTCTAGTCTAGAGAAAAAAACAACAAGGAGTCTGGTGGCACCTTAAAGACTAACAGATTTATTTGGGCATAAGCTTTCATGCGTAAAAAACCTCACTTCTTCAGATGCATCTAGAGTAAGTTTCTCCATAAGCCCAACCAAAGCAGGGTTTTCCCTTGGTAAGAAACCTTGAAATGATGCATACTCTGTGTTTCAACTGAGAGTGTCAAGTGCATTGCTTACCATTTGCAAATTAAGTGCATGATAAGACATGGCAATACAATTTGTAGTTGAAGCACAGAGTACTTCACATTTAGATGTGGCTTTCAGTCTCTCCAGTGTATGGATAATCTAGGTGTGGTTGATCACAAATTTAATTCTGTTCCCTTTAAGTCTCCAGAGCATTATCTCTCAATGCAGTGAGACACACACTGATCTGTTTGAAGTCTATGGGATTTGGCAGTCTTTGGGATGTGGATTGTGTAACAGTGTGGCCTGGGTACTTTGAGAAGGTAATTTTAATGTAAAGTATGAGAGCCATAAAACCATTAGGGGTCAGGCTTTTAGGATGATCAGATGGTATCTACCTTAGGCCCTCAAAGTAATACTAGCTATTCTTCTCAGTTACTGGTCTCAGTGGTATTATTTAGGCAGAGGATTACTGCAAGACTGGTAAAGAGATTGTGCCAGTCTGGTGGTAATCCTTCCTAATCTCACTCCCCCCACCAGCCTGAGCATCTGACTCTTCTTTGCAGCTTTCTTCCAAGCCCACATAGTGGCAGGGGAGGAGAGACACCACCTGGGTTCTAGTGGTCCCAAAGGTAGGGGGCGTTCTCTGGCACATCCAGGGGTTTCTGGGGAGAGGGGTGGGACTGGCTGGACCCCATTTTACCCCCTCCCGTCCAGTGCAGCAGTCCCTGCTTTGTCTGCTTCTGCCTTACTGGCTGGAGTCTCTGTCTCTCAGTTAACCATGTGATATTAACTACATACAAATGGACATGGCCTAGCTTAATACACACTGGTATCTCACTGATTCTGTTGTCTTCTTAAACTTAGAACACTAGTGGGTTCACAAACTATTGAGAGAGACAGGGCAGAATAGTGCACAGGAATAAAGCTTCTGGCCAGGGAGTGGCATGTCTCAACGACTTTAGAACAGTCTATAGTCACAGGGATGTGTCACTTAGAGGAGTATTTTGTCATGTATAACCAGTCAAAATCTGGTTCCTATTCTAATAATTAATAGATAGTTAATAATGAATATACATTGTAACAACATTCAGTATTATTCTTTTGGTGAAATTTCTTTAAAAATTGTTTATATTAAGGTTTTATTTTATTTTTTTTAAAGTGGCATTTCAGTAAGGAACTAACCTCAGAAAGTAAGTGTGTGTGTGTGTGTGGTTTGTTCCACATGTACAATCTATTTAGTTCAGTATCTAGTCTTAGCATTTGTGCACACAGCGCTGGCAAAGTGCGCCAGAACGGTTTCATTTGTAGAAAGCCCTAGCATGTTGTGTTCTAATTGCCCCATCTAGACCTATTTATATATTTTAAAGATGCAGACTGAATGATCATTTTTAAAAATGCTATGTACAAGTTTTGAAAACTGATTATTTAGTTTGTACCTACTGTACTCTTATTTTTATAACTCCACTCTTTAAGCACAACCCCTTTGAGTTTTTCAGTAAACAAAGCTATACCTGACAAAAGCAAGTGGGTGGGCTGGAGCTATATCTTCACAAAGCCCCTGATGATGTTCCTCTGACATGTGCTGTCCCAGTTTTATAAATTAGAAATCTGGTCATCTCAGTTTAGTCTCTAAGCGATGCCAGCTGTCTCTCCTCACTACAGCTTCTAAGATGCTTTGAAGCTGTTTTTGTATTGTGTTGGCAACATTAGTGCAGAAAGAGTTGAAGAATATAATAGCTGAAAAAAAGGTTACACAGGTGCACATAATTGACTGTGGCAATATAAAATATTGCCTGCTTTCTGTTTTGTAACAAAGTAGATATTGCTTTCTTTTAGATTTGAACAGAAACAAAGTAAATCTGAAAGGCCTTTTTTCTGTTAACTTTCCAAGTTTAAAGTTGCAAATCTGTATTAAGTGCCTTTTCTATGGTTGTACGGTATTCACTATTCCATTCAGCTGAAGATAACATGCCCTTGTAGCTTAACAGATCAAGTGTTCTGCAGTTTCTTCCATTATCTATTGTTGGCCAAATAGGGCCCGTTCTCCCCGGAGCTTACCTAATTACACCAAGGAGGCACGGAGAGACAAGAAGACGGGTACCAAGTTCTTTATTGATCGATCAGCTGAGCGGGTGCTCTGATCGGCTAATGCCAGAAGAGACACACACCTTACATGGCCGAACAGGCCCTTTTTTATAACCAGTAACAAACAACTTAGCCTTCATCCTTTTGCGTCATTATGCTGACCTATAGATAATAGGTTATACAGGATTCATATATTATTTTGGGGAAGAAGATACAAGAGACATCTGTTGCAGATACATTTGTCATTTTGAAGGGAAAACGAGGTACATTTGTTGACCCTTTACACTAAAAACCTTGGGGAGATATGGGGAAACAGCTGCATATACTTGTGATCCAAGTGAGCCAATTAAATTGGTTAACAAATAGCTAACATGATTAAATGCATGGTTAAATGCACGTCCTTAGTTCTATTTAGGTCTTTAGGCCTTTTCCATCAGATTTCTAGGCTTTTTCTATCACTATGGAGGGTAAATTGGTATTTCAGAAAAAGAAGTCAATGTAGGGCTGTAGGAAATGAAACTTGTTTTGTATTGGTGCTTGTTTATTTTGAGTATAGTGACATGCATATTCTAGAGGCATATTTAAAAAATGTTAAACTGAGCTGTTTGGCTCCAAGGGAATTAAAATGTGGGGTGCAGTGGAGGGAGTTGTTCATTGTGGCTGAACCTGCAGCATCACTCTGGGAAGTAGGAGAGTTGTGGGGGCAAGAAAGCTGGCCTTGAAAGGGGAAAGAGTGAGTGAGATACAGAAGGCACTAGTGGATGTTTGAACTCTGGGACCTTCAACAGAATTCAGCACCTTTCTTGGGTAAAGTACTGGTGTGTTGGAGGAGCCCAGAGGATTCAGGGACAACGCTGTAGAGAAAGAAGAGCCCTGCCCAGGAGAAGATAAGGAGCATCAGGGAAAGTTACTGGAAATGATTGTTTCTGTATTGTTGTAATATCCTGTTCAGCTTTTCAAATGAATGTTTCTGTGCCTGTATATTCTTAACAGCACTATTTTGCCCGAGAATAGAACACTTGTAAAGTGCAGAAACTAGTTTTCTCTTTTTTTGGGGGGGCGGGGTAAATAAAGAGGAAAAAATAGAAATGAGTGAATTTTGGAACCATCAATAAAAGCTCACCTACTAATTTAGGCATTACTTCTTTTGACTTGTTGCAATAAGTTTATCAGTTGCATCATACATTGCTTGGGCAAAATTTGTGTACTATGCTACCATACTCAGGAAGCCTTGGTTTTGGGACACAAGTGATTCCTAAGTTTATTAGCAGGTGTGGGGAAACTCCTTTTTTCCCTCTATTTTCCTCTGGCCCTGAGCAGAAAGTGGGAGGATAATTGTTGTGAAAATGTGAAGGGAAAGATGTACCTGAACCTAGAGACTAATTCTCTTTAGCATGGCTCCCATGTTTGTTTGTTTGTTTGTTTAATTCAGATGAGAACATAAGAAAACAGTTCTGAAAGGATATATATTAAGTCCAGCCACAATCATTACTATAACTTTAAAAATAAATATGACAAGGCCAGAACAAAAAAAACATTAGCAGGACAGTTTGGAAGCGCTTTTAATAATTCAAACACTATTCAGACAATTACTTGGCAAGATAAAACAAACAAACAAACAAAACCCCAGTATGGGTCACTTTACAAACAGGTAGCGGGGCAAAGTAGAACAATGCCACTATTAGGGTTTTATGCCAAGCAACGAAACATCAAATGAATTCTCAAAGAAATCTGCTAGTCATCATATATATGACTACGGTCCCATTTGATAAAAGCAATGGATAATAAAAACAGTGGCTGGCATACATTTCAGAGGTGAAAAGGATAAGCCTCTGAAGAGATCCATAAAATATTTATTGGAGTCTCCACTGTATATCCAAGAAGCACACGGGGCTAGTGACAGTGATTAAATGTTCAGCATCTGCAATGAGATATGCTGAGGTTTTAATGCACAGAGTATTGACTGCATGATGAATCCAAGCAGTTTGTTTCCTGCAGTTGCCCACAACAGGGGGGAGAAATGAAAAGAGCACATAACATTCTTATAGGCAAAACAGGGTGTTAATGACTTTGCTGAGGAAAAAATCTCCTTTATCTAGCTGTATATATTGCTAATAATACCTATAGGACCTTCATTCTTGGTGAAAATATTTTACCCAAGGTTACTGCTAGGATAGTAACTTCAAAGATGAATTTTAAGACAAGCTTTCCTTGTCTTGAGCCATCTTTTAGCATTTGGGAAAAACATCTTTGATTCGGTGAAAATATAGTCTAGCATTGTTTTCAAGACAGTTTCTTGAATAGAAACATAACACAGGGAAGAGAGTGTCCCCTTCTTGGTAATTACCCAGATAGAATATTGGAAACTCCATGAAGTTCTTCTCTCAAGAGTTTCCCAGGCATCATTCCCTTGCACGGGATGAAGAACATTTTTATCCTGTGAATAAGCCAGGGGTTCAGCCTTCACACACAGTAGAACTTCCAAGATCCACATGCATCTTGATGTATTCCTGCAGCTAGGGCTGTCCACATGATGATCCTGTCCCAGCTCCCTGGAAATATGGCTCTATTGGACCCACTGTCCAGTCAGTACCCCTCCGTGCCTGAGGGAGTGAGGGGTTATACAATATGAAAGGTCTCAGTAGTATTGTCTCAGTGGTATTATTTAGGCAGAGGATTACTGCAAGACTGGTAAAGAGATTGTGCCAGTCTGGTGGTAATCCTTCCTAATCTCACTCCTCCCTGTCCACATCCTTCTGGGTTGGAGGTAAAGCGCTAACTACTCGTGGATCACATAAGCTGGCTGGATCCACTGGATCTTAGTCCCCGGACACTGCAGAGATGGAGGGGATGATCAGGATCCACATAAGGGAGATCTATCAATTAGAGTCTCAAACAAGAGAGGTCAGGGTCTCCATGGGGGAAGAGAGGAGGGTTAGGGGATGCCACCCACCCTCCATTTCTTTATGGCAACAGAATAGGTACCTTTTTATTTATCTTCTTTCAAATTTTAACACATCACTGATGATACTTTCAGAATATCAATATATATCAGAGTTTCTCAAACTGGGGCCACCGCTTGTGTAGGGAAAGCCCCTGGTGGGCCGGGCCAGTTTGTTTACCTGCCTTGTCCACAGGTCCGGCCGATCGCAGCTCCCACTGGCCGCGGTTCGCCGCTCCAGGCCAACGGGGGCTGCTGGAAGTGGCATGGGCCGAGGGACGTACTGACCGCTGCTTCCAGCAGCTACCATTGGCCTGGAGCAGCAAACCGCGGCCAGTGGGAGCCGTGATCAGCTGGACCTGCGGACTGGGCAGGTAAACAAACTGGCCCGGTCCACCAGGGGCTTTCCCTACACAAGCGGCGGCCCCAGTTTGAGAAACACTGATACATATTGAAAACTGGCACGTGTATAGGTAGTATATTGATGCATTGATGTCTTCCTTCTTTTACATGATTTGTGTTTAAGGGAAGAGAAAGTGCTTCCTATCATAACACTTATCTCCCAAACTATCATGACCACACCAATTTGGGGATATTTGGCTCATTTCCCTTGACACCTAAAGGGTGTGTAGTGAGGCGGTGTGGCTCCCGGCCCCCCTGGAGAGGGTCGAGCCCATCCGGAGGCCAGAGTGGCCGGAGCTAGGGAGCTCTGAGCCCGCCCCTCAGAGGGTCAGGCGGTGACCTGGAAGTATAAAGGCTCACCCTCAGAGCTCAGTAAGGCCCCAGCCACCGGAGAGGCCAGACTCCTCCAGCCTAGCCTGCGACTTGGAAAATCCCGCGGTCCAAGGCGGCCGCCAGGACTGGCCAGGCCTGCCCTGCGCCCACTACCCGGAGGAGTTGCCGGGCCTGCCCTGCACCCGTTACCTGGAGGAGTTGCCGGGCCTGCCGCTCGCCGAGGAACCTATGGTGCTGAACCCCCCAGAGGACAACACCTGGACCCAGGTACGACCCGAGGGGGAGTTTGGAAGTAGCCTGGGGACAGCCGACCCTAGTCTGGCTGCAGCACTGCCAGAGCCCATGTCAGTGTGTTGCGGCCAGGATCCCCACTGACTAAGCAGCGGGTCTTCTGTCGCTGCTAGGGCCCTGGGCTGGAATGCAGTGGAGTGGGAGGGCCTGCGTCCCCCCTGCCACCCAATTCGTGGGTGGCAGTGTCCCCCTCCACCCAGACCTGAGGAGGCTCGGGCCTATTGTTATTGCTCAGCCCTGCCTGAGGGCCTGAGCTCCTGGCCCTGTATTGCCCCACCCTGACCTAGGGCCTGGGCTTGCTACAAACTGTACTGCTACTGCTCAGCCCTGCCTGAGGGCCTGAGCCCCTGACTCATTGGTGCCCTGCCCTGACCCAGGACCTGGGCTCCCTACTGTTTGTACTATTGTTGCTCAGCCCTACCTGAGCTCCTGACTCTGTATTGCCCCACCTTGACCTAGGGCCTGGGCTTGATACTATTTGTACTGACTGCTCAGCCCTGCCTGAGGGCCTGAGCCCTAACTCATTGTTGCTCTGCCCTGACCCAAGTCCTGGGCTCCCAACTGTTTGTACGGCTACTGCTCAGCTCTGCCTGAGGGCCTGAGCCCTTGACTCATTGTTGCCCCGCCCGGACCCAGGCTTCCTATTGCTTGTACTGTCACTACTCAGCCCTGCCTGAGGGCCTGGGCTTATGGTGTGTCTTTCAGTTACTGCAAGGGCTGCCGAGGGAGACCCCCACGGAAAGACTAATTCCTCCAAACGACAACTGTATGTAGTGAGCCGGTGTGGCTCCCCGCCACCCTGGAGAGGGTCAAGCCCCGGCTAACCCTTGTACACGTGTCACAAATCATAGCTTCAGGATACATCAAAACAAAAAATAGTGAACAGAGCTGGTGTGAAAACAATGTGCATTCTGTGTGAAATGCTAATATTTCAACATATACTCTTTGCAAATTGGGACAAAAATTCAAAATATCAACAATTTTTGTGTAACACAAATTCCCATTTTTTTGACACTTTCAATTGAAGTGAAACATTTTGAAATGTCATAACACTGTTGATTCCAAATGAAAATTTGATATTTCCAATCAAAATGTTAACTTGAAATTAAATGGGTCATTTGGAATATACATTCATTTCAAAATGTCATTTCAATTTTTTTTTAAAATCAAAATCAATGTTTTCCCCATGAAAATTTTGAATTGAACTGAATCACATTTCCCAGTGAAAAATATGTTCTATCAGTTTTAATAGTGAAGCATATCTAATCATTTCTGTTTTGGGTTGGTGGTGTGATGTGTTGTCATGTTGTGACATTGCATCACTGTAACATAATGAGCCAAATTCAGATGGGAGTAACCAGGTCATCTTCCTGTAGACATCCCAGGGACTGATCCAGCAAAGCTGTTAAAGATGGTGACAGTTAATCAGAAAGTGGGTGCAAATGGCAAAAGTAATGTAACTGGCAACCTGGACTTTAGTGGAAAAATGAGTGTCACTTACAAATCAAGATGTAAAAAGGTGTAGGTATGCAGGATGAGGGGAGAGGGAGTTAAAAAAAGATAAGAGAACATAACAAAATGTCCCTCCTCACTGATCCACCATGTTACACCATCCCCAAAACTTCCAAAGCCAAATTAAGTCCTGTTGTAAGTGGGCATGGCTCCAATAGGCTTCAATGGGAGATATACTCACTTATGCCAGAAACTGAATTTGGTTTTCACGGAATCCTAAACTGGTGTAGAGTTGCAAAACTTTCCCAATAAAACCACCATTTACATCCCCACTGCAAAATCCTACCTCAGCGCCTCATCGTGGCGCAGCGGTGACCCTGGCCGCCTGACAACTATGGTAGCGGGGCATATGCCTTGGTAGGTCTAACCATGCTACAAAGGTGACTGACTATCTAATCCAAGGAGGGGGATTGCTCTCTCAGAGGAAAGAGCATTTTTCCTTCTCCTTAGAGGTTGAAGGCTAGCTAAGCTTGAGGAGGTACGTATGCCTGCCCGCCTAGCCAGTGGGATGGCTTAAAGTTAACGGCTAAAACAACACGAGTAAATGGGTCTTAGTTCCCTGTGTGTCATCAAACCATTCTTCGGTGGTGGAGTGAAAATTGAGTGACGAGAGGTTGCTAAAAATGTCAGGTGCTAGGCCAACATGGAAAAGGACAACGCTCGCTGTGTGTACTTACAATTGTAGGTTGCTGGCGAGGGAGGAAACGTTAAACCATCTGATGGAGGAGAAGAAAAGGATAAGATGCGATATCCTCGGTATCTGCGAAACCCGACGAAAGAAGGAGATGGAAGTCAACTGGAAGGATGGAAGTGCTGTGAGGATCGGAAAGGGAGACGGTGCTAGAAACGTTGGAGGAGTCGGATTTATCGTTAGTAAGAATTGGGTTTTGAAAGTCATATCATGCCAGCTAATATCATCACGTATTGGTGTGCTGCATCTTCAGATGGAGTCAAAAGCTATCCTCGAGGTCATCCAGGCCTACGCTCCCACAAGTGCAAGTGAGGACGAAGAAGTGGAAGAATTCAACCAAGAGCTCGAAAGAGCCCTTGCACAAAAATCCACTTACACTGTCATGATGGGAGATTTCAACGCTAAGGTCGGGCGAGGGAAAGCCGGCGAAAAGTTCATAGGGAGATACGGCAGTGGCGAAATAAATGAAAGAGAAGAGAGGCTGGTAACGGTGGCAGAAACGAAAGAACTGTACGTGGCAAACACCTGGTACAAAAAGAAGATTGCAAAAAGGTGGGCACGGATCATGCCAAACGCGAAGAGTAAGAATGAAATCGACTATATTTTAGTCAATAAAAGGCACATCGTTCAAGATGTCTCTGTGGTGCAGTCTTTCAACACCGGCAGTGACCATCGCCTCCTTAGAGCGAAGCTGATTTTCAACGAAGTAGTGGAAAAGAAAGCTTTACAGATGGCAAACAGGAAACAGCGCCCAAACACAGTCGATGAAGCAAAGCTGAAGAAAGCGATTTCTGGGTTTGACTGGAGCCAGACGGAAAAGTGTGATGAGGACTATAGTATCTTTGCTGACAAGCTAAGTCGTTGCATAAAAGCAGCTGAAATTGAAAAGAGGAAGAAGGCAAAGGGAAGAATCTCGAACGAAACAAAAAGCTTGTTAGAGAAGCGGAGAAATATGAAAAGGAGCTCGGATAACAACCTCAAGTACTCCACTCTGTGCAAGCTTATACGGCAAAAACTGAAGGATGACTTTGAGAACTTCTGGAAAGAAAAGCTCCTTAAAACAGCTGAATCATGCAAGAGCCTCAGGACATGCAAGCGGGAATTGGTGCAGTATAGATTGAGTGTAACAGCATTGAAGAACAAGGATGGAGAGACAGTAATTGACAGAGCAGGGATGGAGGAGGTCTGCAAGGATTTCTATACAGAACTGTTCAAATCAAGAATCAACGTCCCTCTCCCAACACTCCAAGAGTCAGAAGAACGCGTTCCCCCCAATAATCGTCAGTGAAGTCCGAAGCGCACTACACCAGATGAAGAAGGGAAAAGCTCCAGGCAAAGATGGAATAACATCAGAAATTATTTCTGCAGGAGGCGAAAAAACTTTGGAAGGCCCTCGCTTTAAGATTCAGTCGATATCTCGAAGAAGGAAAAATACCATCAAGCTGGAAGGAGCGAATACCATCTTGCTGTACAAGAAGGGGGATCGAGAAAATCTTAACTATCGCCCTATATGCCTGCTCTCTCATATCTATAAACTCTTTACAAAGGTGATAACGAACCGACTCTCGCAGAGTCTGGATGAACAACAGCCGAGAGAGCAGGCAGGATTTCGAAGAAATTTCAGCACAGTTGACCATATATTTACCCTTAGCCAGCTTCTAGAAAGAGCGAGGGAATACAAACTCCCACTGTGCATTGTTTTTGTCGACTATGAAAAGGCCTTCGATAGCATAGAGTTCAACGCAATATTAAAAGCGCTCGCAGAGCAGGGCATTAATACGCAGTACATCAGTTTGTTGAAGGAAGCAAATACTGGATGTACAACAGACATTACTCTCCTCGAAACTCCCCTCCGCATCCCAATCAAGAAAGGCATAAAGCAAGGAGATATGATTTCACCAAAACTATTTACTGCCTGCCTTGAAATGGTTATGAACAAGATCAATTGGAGGAGTGGTGTTAATATAAATGGAGAACGATTATCTCATTTCAGATTCGCGGACGACATCGTACTAATTGCCGAAAGCACCAACCAACTGCAGAGCATGCTATGAAGACTCGACAAGAAAAGCAGTCAGGTCAGTCTGAAAATGAACCGTTGCAAAATGAAATACATGCGATCAGATGTCTTAAGAAAAGCCCAAATAACGGTAACAGGAGAAGAAATTGAAGAAGTGGAACAGTACATATATTTGGGCCAAGAAGTTAATATGCGCCAAGACATGAACAGAGAACTCTCGTGAAGTATTCAGGCAGGATGGTGTGCATTTAATTCCATCAAGGACGTCCTCAAAGGAAAAATCGACAAGACCACACATACAAATATCTTCAATTCAACAGTGCTGCCAGCCATGCTGTATGGAAGTGAAACCTGGGCACTGACAGAGAGAAGAACAGCAGCTGTCAGTAGCTGAAAGGGCAATGGAACGAGCTATGTTGGGAATTTCCCTTCTGGATCATATTCCAAATGAAATGATGAGAGAACGCAGCAGTGTGAAAGATATTGTCATGGAAAGCAGATATAATAAGATACGATGGGCGGGCCACATAGCACGGTTCACGGACAATAGGTGGACCACAATCATTACTGAGTTGTACCCGCGAGAACAGAAAAGACTACCTGGTCGGCCTCCAAGAAGATGGGAAGATGACATTGTTAAACGTTTTGGACGAACATGGAGAAGAAAGGCAAGAATGCGAGAAGAACAGCGGATGTATTGTGATCAGCGCAGTCTTAACGACAGCTGAAGACCGATCGATCCAGGTGACATCCCCACTGAATTTGGCCCACTATCACATGCATAGAGTTAGATTTCTGTTATTACAGTCTCAATGTATAGCAGAGGCTCTGATGATTCCCCTTGGTAACCAGGAACCTATCAGGTTTGTAAAGCATCCCTTATTCCACATGGTTACATTTTATTTTTCTGTATCAGCCGGGAAATGGGAGAGACAAATGGTAACTAGTTTGTATTGGCTGTTTTGGGCTTGAATTACTGGTGCTTACTTTGCCTTCTGGATGCACAGCCAGTAAAGAAGATAAGACTTGCATGTTCTATTTGCTTCTCATGTGCATCTGTTCTCTAATGCCCGTTATCACAAAAAAGGGTGGTGGAGGTAAAAACAGAGGCAGAAATAATGGGTTTTACTTGTGTTTCTTCAGGCATATGGGGAAATATTTTTTTTTCTCGTTTCAGATTAAATATCATTTAGTCACCTATTAAAGGCAGCTTTATTTTTGCAGTATAGTTCAATTTGCTGACATGTATGCACTTAAATGGGGGTTTACATTTAAAACCCTAAGTTCTGAAGATTTTTTCATAGCTCAGCATATATATCTTTTAAATGATCTGCTGAATGCTAGACACCATTAGGTCAAAAATATTTGAAATGACTTGTATCCTTCCTTTATGGAAAGCAAATGATAAGCATCTTTTTAAAATATATGCATGACTGTATATTCAATAAAAATAAACTATCATGAAATAAGGTTGAGTCACCATACTTTGGACAAATAAAAATGGATCAAAAAGCAATTTTCCTGACTCAGTGGGATATAGTTCAGAACATTAGCAGCCAATGCCTGAGTTAGACATCATCAGATTATTAGATTAATATTTATTTATAAAGGATCCACATTTGTATTGTTGCATTTATCCCATAAATGGAATCCAACTTCTCAAAAATCTCCTTCTTCTAATGCACTCTTTAGAAAGACCTAAAAATACATGAAGATAACTTGCTGCATATTCATTGGTCCTGTTTTCCTTTAAATACAACTTGTTTAATATAGCAGGATATCGTTTTTCAGTCTAAGGGTTTAAACAATGGCTGTGGAATCAGCCTTTTTATATATTGCATATTTGACATTGCCAAGCAATGTATTACTGTTATTTGGAAATAAAACCATCCTCTAATGCCATGAAAATGGTTCACAGACATGCAGAGTACACTTCCAATTGATTAAACCAAGATCCATAATAAGAAAGAGTGGGAGTATTATAAATGCATTTGGAAATCTTTCCTGAACATAATTAAAGATGAACAGCAGCAAAGGAAAAAATGGACTTCTATACTTTCATGCTTTGTTATATTGAAGGACTTTTTTGGGGGGTCAGCCAAAAAGCTGAGGCAGGAGGAGGGCAGATTATTAGCTCATTATGTTCAAATATGAATTTCTGCCTACACTGGAAGACTTTACAGGGACAAGAGAACAATTGAACATTGACATCACAAGACATGAAATAAAGCTGAGCAATTAAGAGGGGAAGAGTATCAATCAGTGTGTTTAAAATTTGTGTTAACACCTATTTAACTCCAGTTTTAATAAATACTTGAGAAATATGTATGTCAGTGTTAAAATTTCTACATTCCTTCCCCTTCAATTAAAGTCTGAGAACTCACACTATACTTTTCCTGACTCCCAGCAGAAGTTCCCCAACTAAACTTGCTAAGACCAGACAACATTCCTGCTATTTCAAAAGGCAAAAAACAAGTAAAAATAAAGTTAAATAAAACCCACCAAAACACCAATGAAACAAAAGGTCACAAACCCAATTAAGGAAAATTCCATCCAATTTTTTTATTGGTGTAAGTTAGCGCAGCCTTTCAACATTCTAACTAATACTGGGGCCAGGCTATATAGGATCAGAGATACAAGGGTATCTCTGGTGTAAGGGAAAATTGAGCTGTTAGCCATTAGTCTTAGCCCTGTGTAAAAGCCAGAAAGAGCTCCTTACACAGGTCTGAAACTATGTCTTTATGTGATACTTTTTTATTATTGCAAACCACATTGAAAAATGGTGAGAAACTTTCTGCAAAAAGTTTTGTGGAGAATTTGTTTTGGTCTCTAACTTTCATTTTTTTTAACATTTCCAACCAGCTCCATTACAGCCTAATAAGTTTATAATTCTCATTTTGTAAAAGATTACCTCATGAATTCCAGTACTTCACTGCCAGTAACAAAATTCCATAGTAACAGAGAATCTACTTTTGAACACATTCATATTTAATGCATTAGTAGGCATTAGACTGTTTTTAAGGGTGATTGTATTGATGTGGAATGATTCCCTGAAAGACCTCAAGTATTACTTTGGGATATGGTTGTAAACATATATAGGAAATTTCTGCTTTTGGATATAAATATGTGGCTTCCACTGAAGTGAAGAGAGGCTCTGCATACAGATCTAAGGGCAAAATTTGTCTCATGGCATTACAATCAAAGTAAAATGATCCATCAACTTTCTACCTAGGACACATTTTAAAGGAAAATTCCAGTGCAGTAAGATGGTCTAATTCAGTGTTTCTCAAACTGGGGCCGCCGCTTGTGTAGGGAAAGCCCCTGGCGGGCTGGGCCGGTTTGTTTACCTGCCCCGTCCGCAGGTCCGGCCGATCGCGGCTCCCACTGGCCGCGGTTCACTGCTCCAGGCCAATGGGAGCTGCTGGAAGCGGCGCAGGCCGAGGGACGTACTGGCCGCCACTTCCAGCTTTCCCCATTGGCCCGGAGCAGCGAACCGCAGCCAGTGGGAGCCGCGATCGGCCGGACCTGCGGACGGGGCAGGTAAACAAACCGGCCCGGCCCGCCAGGGGCTTTCCCTACACAAGCGGCGGCCCCAGTTTGAGAAACACTGATCTAATCAGTACATGTAATTATAAGGAAGAATAAATCACTTAAAACAATTTTAAGTGTCTTAAATATAATGAATAGTTACTAATACCAGAAGAAGCAATCATCCTAAAATTTGCTGATGCAAAGTAGGACTGAAATCCCCCTTAGAAAGCATTAAAACAAAAACATTTTATTTTGTAAAGTCTATATGATGAAGCTGAGAGACCAGCATGGAAGGGGTTAAGAGAGCCTCTCGACCCAGCTAGCCCAGTTATACCTGCAGCGAATGCCAGGCTTGGAAGGGGGAGAAAAGGAGAGAACCCGGATCAGTTCAGGGCTGACTGATGAAGAGATAGGAGCTGGTTGTCTCCCTACCTGAGGGGAGGGTCATGAGGAGCTAACAGCTGGGACAGCCATCAGGGAAGAATAGGGTGACCAGGTGTCCGGTTTTCAACCCGAACACCCAGTCAAACAGGGACCCCGGCAGCTCCAGTCAGCACTGCTGACCGGGCCGTTGACTGTCTGGTTGGCGGTGCCGCGCATCAGGGCTGGCAGGCTCCCTGCTAGTCTCCGTGCCACACAACTCCTGGGAAGCAGCCGGCATGTTCCCCCTCCAGTTCCTATGCGTTGGGGCAGCCTGAGGGCTCCGTATGCTGCTCCCACCCCAATTGCCGCTCCGCAGTTCCAATTGGCTAGGAATGTACTATCACATTCAACCAGCTTAAGTTTGGTCCATATTTGTTTTCTTTTTATCATTTTTGGATTCATTTTATGTCACCTTTGTTCTTTGTAATGGAAATAAGACATTCTTTTTTATTTTAACATACGAAAAGACTATTTTGACATCTATTAAATGACATACAGAGGTAGAGGCCCGTTGGCTGGACTCTTCTATACAAAATCCTTGTTACCGATGACAGATGGAAGATGCTGTTTCATAATGATCACACTAGGGTGCTCCTGGCCATGTTTTATTGTTGATCAAGGAATGGACTATCTGGTGTTTCCACCCTTCCCCCCCACACTTCCATATGTATTTAATGAGCTATTGTCCGCTCGTATAAAAGCTCAAAATATGCAATGTTGAATTTTAAAGGTTTTGTATGTGTTCTCCCCCACATCACTCACCTTGTTAAATAAGTCTATACCTGATTCAGATTTTCTGAAGTATATTACTCTGTTTTGTTTTTTCTTCTTCTTGAGTGGTCTTTATTGAAAAAACCTCTGTATTGGTTTGTCAATGTGAACTTTTGAGGCAAAGATGATATTGGGAACTACTGTCTAATTTATCATTATCTGCCCATCACCATGGAACTCCATGTTAATTTATTCATTGGATAATCCATAGTATTCAATTTTGTGAGTTGGTATTATATCTGTTATTTTTGATGAAAACCAGTGCTTTTCTCAGGAATGAGTAACCTTATGTTATTAGTAAAAATAAATCCTTCCTAATATTTGCTAGTGGTAGGTGAATGAATAGTGATCTACACAGTGATTTGCTACTTCGGATCAGTATTCATAGTGTGTTACTTCTAAACCACAGTT
This sequence comes from Emys orbicularis, assembly GCF_028017835.1. Classification (NCBI taxonomy): domain Eukaryota; kingdom Metazoa; phylum Chordata; order Testudines; family Emydidae; genus Emys; species Emys orbicularis. Next base: position 98,360,514 of record NC_088684.1, read on the forward strand.
ATTATCACTTCTTTCCCACTGTAAACTTTAAAGAACTTCCATGGAGAAAGGCAGCTTTCCGCTGGCAGTGAATTTATATGCAACAATGTTTTGAATATTTGCTTTAGTTAACAGACGATCATTCTATTTCTGCAATATATCTTCCTTAGAAACTTGCTGGGATTTTCCACAGGATAGATGTAGAAAAGATTTATTTTGTGATATATTATACCCACACCCAGAAAAAATGGGTCACATGGACTGGAGTCTGGGTAGAAGCTTGCAACTCCTTGTGGTGTCAAGTGTGTTTCGCTCCCAGGGCCAATAGAGAGAAATGTTGTGACTGAGGGCCAGTTACAGATTGTAACAATCAAACATCCATGCTGTCACCACAGATCTCCTGATGAGGATAATTGAAGGAATTTCCAAGAAGTTTGCCTTGGAGCTGTTAAAAGAAAATATTTGCTGCCCATTACTTGGCTCAGTGAAAGGGTAGGGTTCCCGATAATGAAACTAGACAGATGTACTTTACTCAGTAATGTGGTCGCGTTTCAATAAGGACTGGGTCAGAGATGATCACTTCAGTGTATTTATGAGTGGTAATTGATAAAAAATTAACTCTGAAATTAACTGGTTTCTAATGTTGGATGATGTGGCTGCATTTACCCATCAGAAAATATACTTATTATACTCCAGAGAGTTGTTGTCTGATTGAGTGGTATCTACACTGACAAATGTGGTTTTAATGTTCTAAATTGTTGTCTCTATATAAAATGAATTTTGTACCTTCTGTATGCAGCATTATTCTGTAATCTCACAGGGACATGCTGATTCATAGGAGCTGTACTATCTCACACATGATAAATACAAGCTACATCATATCCAAGAGGAATGCACTCAGAGGGCGGCAAATAATAGGGTTCTGGGGTTGCTGGCCATCTGCATGAAGTTCAGTGTTTAAAATAAATTTATAGCAAAAGTAAACAGGCATGTCCGATCCTTTCTGGGCTGTCTGCTAACAATGGAATCCATCTGATTTCCACTCAGAACAGGTCTTTGTCTTTCTAACAAAATCCCTTTCCAACTGTAGCTTAATTTGGCTCTTCTGCCTCTGTGTGCAAAAACCAGGGAAGCCAAGGTGAACAAACAGTGTAAAGATCTTGATGCAATCAATGGACTTGTCTACAATAGGAAAATTAGGACCCATAATTCACCATAAGTTATAGCAATTTTGGACATTTTAGTGTAGCCAGTACTCAAGAGCTCTTACCACTGTGTCATTTAATTTTTTTCTGAATAAGATTAGAGAACATGTTGGTAAAACACCTGAGTCCTCTCTACACCACAACATATAGTATTGCTGTTACCAGGGGACCAACAGTAATGGAAAATTATAAATTTTTCTAGTGCAGATGCAGCCAATGTGCGAGATTAAAGGTTATGGTTTTCTTACTCAGATAGTATGATGTTGTTTTGGTATAAATGTGTGTCACCTGCCAAAAATCTTCTACATATCTGATGGTTTCTAAAGCGGATTGAGGAAATAGAAAACTAACAGCAAAGATACATACACATCCTATCCAATAGGAATTCACTCCACTTACTCTTCTGTGTCTCTCCGGCTATCAAGCTTTTCCCAGTATTTTTTGGGCAGCACTGTACTCTCCATGGGAGAGACAAGATCACCAGCATGGATTTATGAGTTCTATGTGACTGGTTCTATGTGACTAAGAAGTTCCCCCTGAGGACTTCTTTTGCCAGTCCTCCATACAATAGGTGCCTGTGATTGGGTATATTAACCCCACACTGGTGAGGAAATGATCAAAGAGCTGCCTTGGTCAAGGCTGAACCCTGCCCCTCTCACCCTGTCAGGGGGTGGAATAATGGCTTAAAACCAGACAGTGGCTCTACAGTTCCCAAGAATTCCCTGGAAGCCTTCAGGTGAACTGCCCCAGGCAGTCCATTCATCGATCCCTCCCCCAGGCCTACAAGGAGACAATGGACTTCAGTATACCAGCTGGGTAGGATCGGTTCTGCAAGCCCCAAAGGGAGCCATTAAATGGTTGGTACTGCTTCCCTCTACCCCTTTTGGGGTAGGGAAACTGAGACTATCCTGAAGGGACTAGGGGAGTGGGAGTGAGAAGCCTCACCCCCTTCAAACACAGTCAGACTATTTGTCCCAATTTTATACCACAGAGACTCCTGTTTAGGCAGACGGGTGTACTCTAAGGATATTTCCGTGTCCAGACAGTAGGAGGTTCCCGGCAGCAGCCCTAGAACTATGACAGTGCCATGCTCTGGTGCATAAGAAGTAGCCAGCTGGGGAGAGCCATGAATTCATTTTGACCAGAGGTTACACGACATTCTAATATTGACACCACGATGCTGTAAATAACCAGTGTGGACAAGTACCTATCTTCCATCCTTCTGGCCATTCAAAAGAGCTCCTTCTTGGCCAATACATATCTGAACATGAGACTATACCTCTGACTAATGGGATAGTCTCCTGTGATCCACCATGGCTGCTTCTCTTCTAGACCGACTTCCTCATTTATCCACTTCCTACTGTGGCTGAGCCTGAAGGGGTGCAAGACAGTACACCAGGCACAGGTAGTTGTCCAACAGCCCCTTGTTCTGCCTGCACTTGCATATTCTGGGAGTTTATGATTTTCATATATGTTTTTAACCTCACTGAATTCATTTTTAATATTAATAGGCCAATAGTAAACCCTCATGTAACTGTGGATGTACTCTTGCTCCCTTGCAAGTGTAGTCCCTAAAAGTGCATTCTTTGAAAATTAGCCCATTATATTTGATCTTAATCTGATACTAGTTCCTTTCTTTTACGAGCACAAATAATAACCAGATGCACCCACAAATCAAAGCTGATAATGAATATTAGCATTGCTAAAAAAAAATTCCAGTGGAACGCTGTGGAATGAGTACCCGGCTGATGGCAGGAAACCCGCGAGATAGAGAGTGTGACAATGAGAGGCTCAGCTATATTTTGACAAGAAAGTGACACTGTGGGTTGATTTCCAAAGGCATGTCTGACTAATGCCTGTGCAGTGGGCTTTTGAAAGAAATGAAAAAATTCACATCGGTACCTGATATGAGAGGGATAAGGGGGGAAAATAATGAGGGGAAAAAATAAAACTTTTTTCATTAAAAACAAGAACAGCAGTTCCACACTGAGAACCGAAGAAAGCTGTAAGAGCTAAAGTGAGGACTGGAACTGCAGTTTTTAAGAAAGATGGATGGCATAAAAGTGAAACACAGCAGACTGAGAGCAGGTTTTGGGTGAGTGAGTTATTATGGCCAGAGGTTATGCTTGGCACTGGCAAACAGTGATTTTTGTCAAGTTTTATTTTTCTCGTAGTAGGACCAGTTATAATACAGCAGTTGCTACAGGAAGTAACTTTTTTTTTAATTGAATAGTAAAAGACAAAGTATGCAACCTGTCACTGCATAAACCTGGTCATCTTTTAGCTCTTGAGAATCTAGCTGGATACAGTTATATTCTCTTTTCCATGTGCACATGGAGAGCTCCTTGTAACATGCATAGAATTGAACACACCAAATATCCCAGAGTATGCCAGAACTTCCCAGGGCACAGAATTCCAAACACTGATTATATTGTCTGGGGAAAAGAAACTCAGCTTGTATTACTCCTGAGGGCATTCTGCACCAAAAAATTTAAAATTTTGCACACCCGGCAGCCTCCGCACCTCCTATCCTAGGGACACAGACTCGGTGTTGAGGCTGCACCTGACCCTGACACAGCACAAAGCCTGGGCCTGCCCCAGAAACACTCTGGGGCTCTGCCCTCTGTGCTAGGCACACCAGGTCTTTGGCAGGCAGGCTCAACCAGGCAGGATCCAAATGTGGATTGGCTCAGTGTGGGGAGATCCAGATGTGGGGTGAGAGAATTCTGTGGGGGGAAATCTGGGTGCAGGCAGGTTGTGGGGAGACTAGATGTGGGAGGATCTGGTTGCACAAAGGTTCGTTTGGGAGTTCCAGATACAGGGGCAGTGGGAGTCTGCAGGGGCTTCCAGGTGAAAATGGTTGGAGCTTAGTGGAGATCTCAGCAGGGGGTCTGGGTGAGTGGGGCTTGGTGGGGTGGGGGTCTGGTTGCAGCTAATTGGGGGTCAGTGGCATGGGTGTTTGGATGTGGGGGTTCAGGGTGGTGCTTGTCAGAGTGGGGGGTTGAGTGCAGAGAGCTTAGTGGGGGGTGGTCTGGGTGCAGGGGGCTCCAGATGCAGGGGTTGAGGTTCAATGGGGTGGGGTTTGGGTACGGATGGCTAGGGGGGTTCTGGGTGTGTGGGGTGAGGCTTGGTGGGGGTTTCTGGGTATAGGTCTGGATGCATGGGGATTGGGCAGATGGGGGAGCAGCTCCCCATACAGTGACCCCTTCCCCCTGCAGCTGAGGAGCAATGGGGCAGAAAGCAGGGGAGGATGTTGAGCTTCCTGCAGCTGGGGGAGGTTTCTGGGGGTGGGTCTGACAAAACCCCAGCCACTCCTTGCAGGGGAAGAGAAAGTCCCATCCTCTTCTGCCTCCAGCCCAGCCAGGATTAGCAGCTGATCCCAGCTCAGGGTAGGAGCCACTGGCTGGGGTGTCCTCTGCCCCAGGGTGATTTACCTCTCCATCGGCTGCTCTGGGTGCCTGAAATGATGTACCTGCACAGCTAGGGAGTGGTGCATGACTGCTCTTGCAGCTTCCCTTTGCTTCCCTCTCAGAAAGTCATTTTTCTGCAGGGAAACAAAAAAATCTGCAGGTGACATGAATTCTGCACATGTGCAGTGACACAGAATTCTCCCAGGAGTTTTGTATAAAGTAAGTAAACTAAATAGAATTAAAGGCATTATTTTTGTTGACAGTCTCATCTTTACACAATGTGACTCTGTGACATGGTGGGGGACCACGGCACTCCAAGGGGTAGTAGGTCAAGCACCTGAATGTTTTGTTCCCCCCCAGGTTTTCCTTATATGTCACATTGGAGCACAATGGCTTATTTCTCACTTCTTTTAAAAGTGTATTAATCCCTCATAGAGGTAGATTACACTATATTGTGGCTATATGTGGATGTGGCTATATGCAGAGGCAAGAAAGTTATAGGTTTCAACAAAGCAAGCTGTTACTGTTTGAAAATGCTTTTTGCTTTGTAGTGGGAAGGTCTTAGGAAGATCCAGATTGTTTCAATAACTTGATCCTCTTTCTTTATTACAGATAACTATGCTAAAAGAATGTTAAGGTTGGCAAAGTATAGCACTGAAATGTTAGGAAATGCCAGAATTAAGGTTGCCCTGGCAACATTAATTTGTCCCCTTTGTGAGTTTTATATACTGTATTGTATACAGTCTTTAATTATCCTCCATTCTTGTCCCCCTTTGCATTTGACTCAGGTTGTTTTCTCTTTCATGGTATTTGAACACATTGAGAGCACAGTCTCCTTGCTCTCAGCTCTGATACCTTGAGCCACAATTCCCTGCAGCAGTTAGGATGAGCAATTACAGGGAAATTTCTGCTTGGCCTCCACAGTTCTGGGCTGGAGCATGCTCTTTGCAGATGGACTATTTGGAGAATTTAGCTGCCAAACTCTCTACTGAACATGTGTGAACTGAGTTTTCACAAAGGTTTATGACTTGGCCAAAATAAGGCAGAAATTCATGAGGATGGCAAAAAGCACATACCTAACAAAAAGACAACCCCTTGCCAAATTGTAAGTTGTTGTTCCAAAACACGAAGGCACTAGGTCTTCTCAAAGAAATGGTTGTAAGTTTTTTTTTTAAATTTCAGGCAAAACAACATATTTCCCTAATCTAACTCTTCAAAACAGTGAACCCATTTCTGCTGAAACTTTCAAAATAAATTCTGACTGCACGGAAAATTTCAGTCTGAATGCTTAGCGTTTGGGAAACTTATAAGCAACTGAAAACAGGGTCTTATAGTGGGAAATGTTGGGCAACCTTAATTATACAGGGGACTGCAAGCAATAAATATTAAAGCAAGTTAATTCTTATGAGAGAGGAAAAAAATGCATTGCTTGTGAGGTGCTCTACAAATTTCAGTCATTATTATTATGATGAGAAGAAGTATCCTGGAAGATAAATGTCAGTAGAAATTAAAATTCTGATGTTATCTACCATATGGCTATAGTAAGGTTGCTGGTTATAGTGTGTCGATAAAAGAAGATTTTGCTAACTGGAAACTGCTCTCCATTGTACTAGATGACCTTTTGAGGCTCTGCTGTAATAATACTTTACATTCCAAAAACTGCGATTCTAACTCAAAATTATGGAGTTTTGCATGGATTCATTTCAACTATAATTGATGGTCTAACATGGAGACTGCTATTTGATTTATTTGATAAAGTGTTATAAGCCAATTTAAAATGTAATTATTATCAGCATGGCTTCTTTCAACTATTCTTATGGACATAAAAAGAAAAAGAGGACTTATAGGTGTTCCCCAACAGAGAAGAAATCACTTGGCCCTGTAGAAGTCTATTAAGTTCAAGCTATTAATTGTTTCCCCACTAGATTTCTCCTTATATTTATTTTAATATTCAAAGGGCAATTCTATACCTCTTTTCCTATTAATCAGGAATAAAGAACATCAACTGCAGTACATAATATTTCCTGCTGTCTTCTTGATAAATATGAATCAATTAAATAAGTATTACATGTACACTACATATGGCTATTCTCAATTTATGTGAGAAGTATGGCAAAAATTTTCAAAAATGGATGCCTAAAGTTAGGCTCCTAAATCCATAAATGTGGCCTGATTTTCTGATGTGCTGAGTACCAACAAATCTCATACAAGTCAATGAGAATTGTAGGTGTTCAGCATCTGTGACAATACAACCCCCTTTTTTTTTTTAAGGCTGCAGAATATGGATTGAGCCTATTCTTAAACTAGAAATAGTGGATTTGTGTTGCCACAAATTATGGGACTGATTCTTCATATCAATTTTCTTCTTAGGTGGGGGGAGGGATAGCTCAGTGGTTTGAGCATTGGCCTGCTAAACCCAGGGTTGTGAGTTCAGTCCTTGAGGGGGCCACTTGGGGATCTGGGGCAAAATCAGTACTTGGTCCTGCTAGTGAAGGCAGGGGGCTGGACTCAATGACCTTTCAAGGTCCCTTCCAGTTCTAGGAGATGGGATATCTCCATTAATTATTATTTATTATTATTTTTTCAATGGTTCCCCCCAATAAGGAGTGCAAGCTTTGGCTTTAAAGTTGTAGGGTGGGATTTTCAAAAGTGCCTAAGTGACTTAGTGAGCCCAAGTCCCATGAGATTAGTTATATAAGGGGTGAAATCCTGGCACCATATTTCAAAGAGACCATGATTTCACTTATATATATATATATATATATATATATATATATATATATATATATATATATATATATATATATATATATATATATATATATATATATATATATATATATATATATATATATGTTGAGAGTCAGTGAGACTTTTGCTCCTAACTTACTTAGTTGCTTTTGAAAATAATTCATGTAGGTATTCGGCTTAGGCAGGATTTTTACAGTTGCATCATTCAAACAAGCAAGAAAATCCAACCAAACCAAACCCTTGTTTGGCTGTAAGATCAGGTTCTGGAATTTCCATTACCCAAATCCCTAAAATAAAAGATGCTTCGGTCAGAACATAATTGGCAATACAGTTTTTTTTAAACTAAACTACAAGAGTGTTTGTTCATTTTTTAAGTATAGAAATAAATGGTTCTTCATCACCCTTCTCTCACCTACACATAACACCATCCATTTGTTTTATGTAAGCTAATAAGGGCATTCGGAAAGCCCTTGTTGCATGATTATGTATTTAGTATCTGAAATATACTATATATATATATATAAAATATACTATATATTGTGGCAAAGTTCCTCCTCTACCTTGGTGGGTCCTGCACTTATTGGCGGATTTGCTCACCTCAGTGATCTTCCCCTCTGGTGGAACCCGCAGTCTGGGTCAACTCCTCCTGTGTCTGATCAGGAGTTGGGAGGTTTGGGTGGAACCCGGGCCTGTCCTCTACTCCGGGTTCCATCCCAGGGCCCTGTGGACTGCAGCTGTCTATAGTGCCACCTGTAACAGCTGCATGACAGCTACAACTCCCTGGGCTACTTCCCCATGGCCTCCTCCAAACACCTTCTTTATCCTTACCACAGGACCTTCCTCCTGGTGTCTGATAATGCTTGTACTTCTCAGTCCTCCAGCAGTACACCTTCTCACTCTCAGCTCCTTGCACCTCTTGCTCCCAGCTCCTCTCACACACCTCACTGACTAACTGGGAGGCTTTTAACTAGTTCCAGCCAGCCCGTGATTGGCTTCAGGTGTCCCAATCAATCTAGCTTTCTCCACTGCCTTCTAGAAGGATCTTAATTGGCCCCAGGTGTCTTGATTAACCTGGAGCAACTGCCATTTGGTTACCATGGTACCAGGGATTTGTTTAGCCTGGGGCTAACATACCTGTTCCTCACTACTTACTGTAGCCATCTGGCCTTGCCCCATCACAATATATAGTAAATTAATTATTCAGGGGCATATTCTACCCTTGATTACCCCATGGAAGAAGGATTGAGGTACATTCCTTAGCACAGTATCTATAACTCTTCATTAAAATAAACGGCTATTTATATTGAATATATATTGTAAAGCTTTGCTTGGCCAACTTTTAGCTGGGGTGCAGTCTGCTTTTAGAGCAGAACATTGCTAAGATTGCAAATAGATTTGTTTGTACAAAAATGGGTTGAATGGGTGTATTTTCTGGACTCGGGGCAGGGCCTCAATTTTGAAAACATCACAGTTAATTCAGAGAACTTTTGTTTGCTTTCATTGCCACCATCCCACAGTATACTCCTTTATATAATGGTACTGTACAGTAGGCAACATTACATTCTATACTGTAGATAATGATCACATATTAGAATTTATAGCAGTGCAGACGATTTCTGTCTTGCTGAAGAACATTTGTACACTTATTAGGAATCAGATGAGGTAGGAAAGATGTAGAAGCTTATGCAGATTTAAATTATGGTAATAGTCTCAAAGAAGAAATCTGCATTTGTCTAAGTTCAACATTAAAGTATCATTATTACAACCTCTAAGGTTTCCAGACATATAGTCTAGAGGATGCAGACGTAAAACTTCTTGGGATACAATTAAAACTCAATATTCAGTAAAATGTTTAAATCGATTTTTAATGCAGCATTTTATTTTATAATTTAGAAAAAAAACAACCCCTTGATTTTAGATAATTGACATATAAAAAGATAGGTATAATCAGCAAGTTACCAATACACATATTTAATGTCAATTACTATTTCTAGCATTTGAAATAACCTTAACTTAGGTGTCTCCAATAAGCATTTAATTTAGATTTAGGAAGACAGTTACTCTGCTAATTAGATACCAATGGATTGTTAGAAGTGCAGCTATTGAACATTAGGATAGTACTTATAAGTGAAAAGCCCAACTGTAATGTAATTAGCTCAAAGTTACATAAGCAGTAAAGGTAAATGATCATACCCTTAGGGCTTTAGTCTAGTTTTTGTGTTTATGTACTTCTCTCTTCCCCAGAAGGGCTTTTGTGAGGCTTGAAGGATACAAACTCCACTAGGTATTCCGAGTGCTAATAGTTGGAAGCACCTGGAAAGTATCAGTTTACCTCGCCACCTTCACACCTGCCACAGCTTGACATGAGCCAGCACAATATGTGATAGATGACAGAAATGTAGAACACCAGTTTGCATACCCCTGTGACTGATCTCTCCTTGTTTTCCACCCCATTTCATGCCCCATTGTCCCCCACCCACTGCTGTTTGTTTGCTCCCTCCATTGGTTCCACCATTGTTTTCTCCGTGTTTGCCCCCCTTTCTCTCTCACTTGCAAACTTGCTGTGGGACATGGCAGAGGAGCGCCAGGCTTCATCAGGCTGAAGGTGGCAGCATAGCAAGGGGGTATTAACAGCTCACCTTGGACATTGGCATGCATGCGCAGACTGTGCCACACACAGGCACTCTCCTTCCTTGCTTCCCTTCCTCTTGACCTCTGGCAGGTGCCATGCTGGCTTTTGTTCAGCACAGCCCAGATGTGTAAGATCATCTCAGAAGGCAGAAATGCATGACAGCTTCAAAGCATGTGAAGTAATGTACAGTTGAGGGGTCTGAGCAGGGCCGGCTCCAGGCACCAGCTTAACAAGCAGGTGCTTGGGGCGGCCAAGGGAGAGGGGCGGCACCTGCGGCAATTCGGGGACGGCAAGTCCCTCACTCCCTCTAGGAGCGAAGGACCTGCCGCTGAACTGCCACCGCCGATCGTGATCGCGGCTTTTTTTTTTGCTTGGGGCGGCAGAAATGCTGGAGCCGGCCCTGGGTCTGAGTATAGAAACATCTAGGCAGAATTTGCACCCAGATGTGAACGGAGGATTTTCTGCAGCATGGATAAGGAATGGAAAGAGCAATGTGTATATAGAATATAATAATAATACTATCTGCAAGTGCCTTTCATGCAAGGATTTCAAAGTGCTTTACAAAGAAGAATTGATTAAGCTTCACAACACCCTGTCCACATGGCTGTAGTCAGGTGTACCTCCCACTCTCAGAGCTCTAACGGTCATATCCATACTGAACTGTTCAACAAAGCTTGGGCAGAGCCTTTTATGAGGAAAAACATGTCTTAGCTCCTGCCCCCATAGAAGAACAGCCATTAGGCATCCAGAAGCCTTTGTCCTCCACACAGGAGATGGGGAGTAGGACAAACATCAATATCTATGGCAGGCTACATTTGATTCTGTGGGTTGTATATCAAGGTATCATTGGCTCCTCTTGGCGTTCTCAGGAAGAGTCTACCGCGTCACGATTACTCTGGGCCACCTACAGACAATTGTGCATGTGCTTGTGCTGCAGCCCCATCTCACAGCTTCCTGATACACTATGAACCTGTTTTCTCCACCTGAAACATGCTGCTGACCACCCTGATTTTTCTCATTACATACCTTGCTCTGACAGTGCTTTGTGTGGTTTAGCATTGTTGAGGTACCCACTTATTGGAGATTGGAGGAACACTTCATCTGCCAACATATCAAATAAGTTTCCTGGGTTTGATCACTGCAGGCATCAAGGAAAGGAATCATATGTCCTTGATTTTGTCCTTTGCTGCTTTTTACCCGGTGCTATAACTTTTTTCCCCTGCTGCTATTGCTGGTTGCCTGTATGGACCAGTGTAGACAGGCCATAGGAGTCTGTAACATCCCTATTAGTATCTGCAGCTTCACTAGAATTAGTAAAGGATGATCTACATTCAAAAAAATTACCCTGCATACTAATTTGTTTTCTATTTAATATTTTGCACCGGTAACAACACTACTAACATTACATCAGCTAGTTTGCTGTGGCTGGCATGCAGGGACAAGCGTGATGTGCTGTCTCTCCTAGGAGGCATGAACTTGACATTTACAAGAATCATCTTCTTCAAGGCCAAAGCTTTGCCTTAAATAACAGTTTCATTTCTCTGCACACAACCGCATGTCACCATGGCTAGTATCTCACTGTAAGTGCTGATCTTCCTGCAGAACTCTGTCAGTGTTGCTCCATGTTAGGTGACAAAAGTGCTGTTGCGGTGAGGCTAGTGAGGCAGGTTGTTCCTAGCAGAATAGACCACAATTGTTTTTGGAGGGTTGCTGAAGGTAAGTGTGGAGGATGGCAGGGGCTGCCAGGCAGATTTTGGGAGATCTGTGGGTTTACAGTGCCAGTTTTACAGGCTTTCTGATGATTTCCTAGCCCAATGGAATCTCTGGTGCTATAGAGCTGCATGGTCAGGGAAAGGGGGAAATGAGAGGGAAACCTTTGTGACCTGGTGATCCCCTCTTGGTGTCAAAAATTCCATGAACAACACAGAGTAGCAATGAGGCTGCTCTAAGTTATGTGATATCAAGTTTGCTTTCTGACTACTGCCGGTGCACCCATTGGACTTTGACCTGTTGGGTTTCTGTTTTGAGGGGCAATTTTATTTTGACAAGGCTCTGCCCATGGGCTGTTCGATATCTTGTGCAACTTTTGAGAAATTCAGTACAATGTTGCACTGGGCAGTGGTGCAATCAGCGGGACTAAACCAAGTAGTGCATTATTTGGATGATTTTTTGTTCGCAGGGCGAGCCGGGTCAAATGAGTGTGTTCACCTGTTGGACATATTTCAGGCCCTGGCTAAAAAGTTGGGGGTACCCCTAGCGGAGGAGAAAACAGAAGGCCCTTCCACTACATTGACCTACCTGGGGATTGAGCTGGACACCAGGGAGAGCGTAACTTGGCTCCCTCAGAATAAGATTCAGGAGCTATTGGGGTTGCTCCAGAGAACAATAGGGGCTAAAAAACTCATGCTGCAGGAACTGCAATCTATTCTAGGGAACCAGAACTTTGCTTGCAGGGTTGTTGCTCCGGGGTGGGCGTTTTGTGCCTGGCTGGCAGCGGCAATGGCCGGCATAGCCAGGCCACACCATTACATACGAGTCACTAGAGAGATGAAGGAAGACTTGAGGGTGTGGGAAAGTTTTCTGAGTCGATTTAATGGGGTATCATTCTGGAGGGAGGAATGGTTATTACAAGGGGAGGGGGTAAAAATCCACTCGGATGCAGCAGGAGGCGCAGGTTTTGGGGTATTTTATCAAGGTAAATGGTGTGCACAAAAATGGCCCGCCTCCTGGACACAAAACGGTTTTGTGTGACATGACCTTCTTGGAATTTTCCTCCATTTTAGTTGCAGTGGTGATTTGGGGATCGGAGCTGGCTAATAAAAGGGTGTGCTTCTGGTGCGACAACATGGCAGTGGTACAGGTTATCAATTGCCAAACTTCCAGATCGCACAGGATTATGAAGTTGGTAAGCACATTTGTTCTACAATGTTTAAGCTTCAACATTTGTTTTTCTTCCAAGCACGTGCTGGGCATGGATAATGGCATAGCAAATGCCTTGTCTTGTTTCCAGTTTCACAGTTTTCTTGAGCTTGCACCAAGGGCTAGCAGTGAACCCGAGCAGATGCCGCTGGCTCTCTGATACCTTGGAATATGATGTGGTCAGTGGAATTGAGATTTTTGATTCCAGGCTTACAAGTTGTTTCTTTTGTTTTCTCTTAAGGAGTCTTGTCAATTCAAAGATCTAGAGAGTGGGTTGCCTATACGGCCCTCCGTGGAGGGCGGTTGTTGCAGTACCGGGTCGAGGACAATGCAGCTGCTGTTGCCCCTTGACGATCACACATAGGATAAAGGGTTCTTTCTCCCCAGTAAGGCTGCTAGGCAACAGGCCATTTGGAGATGTCTGGGAACCCGGCTGCGTTGTGGGAGAGACAGCCAAGCAAATTGCTGGCGCCTCCTTGTGGTGGATGTCCAGTGCAGGTACTCCATAGGAAAGGCAGCCAGTGACCAGATAAATGGCCTGGTAACCCCCCCGTTCTCATAGCCAACCTTAACCCTCTTACGAGGGTGTTGGATGGTAAGGTCCAAGCCATGGGTCCAAGCCATGGGTCGGCTGGGGGACCTGGATGGAAACAAAGGGGGGCTGGTGGAAGCCCCGGAGAATTGATTTGAATAAGCATGGATTTGCCTGCACTATACACTTTAGCTGCTGGGTAGTCCCAGACATCTATATAATAAAGTTGTGGCCTGATTAAAATCCATAACAAGTGTCTCCTGTCCTTCTTGCGGTGTACCCAGACAATAAGCTGTTCGAGGACAAAGTCTGGCACAGCTTACTTCCTCCAAGGAGCAAGGGGGGAAAGCAGGAACAGGCTCCCTGCAGTTTGTTACACTGCCCTGGGAACAGTGTAACTATGTGCTATCCTGTACTCAGAACCGATTATAAGATTGTTTTATCTCTTTGGAATTTATTGTTAGAGTTAGTTGAAATTTTTTGTTAAAAAAAATTTTTTTTTTGGACAAAAAATGACCTTTTTTCCCAAACAAAATTTTTCTGATACTATTTTCTGTCCAGCTGTACTTGTTACCACCTTTGATCCAAAATAGTCCAAACCAGTTGACCTTCAGGGCATGCTGCAAGACCAATCTATTTACCCAAGTTTTTTGGGAAGGCGACCATTTGGGTGAGGTGGAGTATAGGTTAGCTGTATGCTCTTTATAGATTGGTTATTTTCTGGTTTGGAGGGAGGAGATGGCAAAGTGGCTACAGCTTGGAATACATGATTTTCAGAAAGCTATATTATAAATGGAAATAAATAAGTACAAATAAGTAAGTTATGGCTAGATTCTGTGTGTGTGTGTGTGGAGAGTGGAAGGCAGAGTTAGGCTTCTTACCCGTTTTATACCCTAGCACACTCCCATCGGCCAGCCAATCTAGCCTTATGGTATTAGAACTAATCTCTGCATTTTTCTTATAACAATTTGTGAATACAAAAGCAACTGAGCAGCGTTCTGATATCTCCCCAAGGAACACCAAATGGTGGCTTATGAATGTCATTAATATAATATGCAAATAATCTGTTTGACTTCTGTACCTCTACTTGGGATAACCTTGTCAATCAGTCAGATGTAACTAATGAGAGAGTTGATGAAAGCTTACCCAGCTGCTGATAAGGTCAGTGAAATGATAGCCCTCTCTCTCTCTCTCTACACTTGGCCTACATCTACAATATTGGATGTAGGAAAAAGCTTTGATTAATCTTTAACTGAAGTCACCTGTGTGTTAATTAGGGAATATGAAGTGGTCTTGTTGGAACATTTCCTAAAACACAATATAGTACACTCAAGTATTGCAAATAAGTTAAAGCTATTGTGTATGTGGCTTTTGGGTATTCTCAATATAAAAACAGGATCTGTCAGACTATACAGCATTTTTGCTAATTGAAAATATATTTAACCCTAAATGAGGAATTTCATTCCAGACAGAAATTGACATGATAGTAGTCAGTATATTGCGGCTGTGTTGTTGTTTCTTTTCTAATCCTCCTTTTCAGTTGTTCATCACTTTCTCCATCTATTCCTTTTTCCAGCAATTTTTTTTCATGCTTAGCCCAATGGAACTGAAGGGAATTTTTAATTTTGGAAAATTTGTTGTGCCTTTTTTCAAATAAGAAATGTTTTTTAAAAGAATACATACATTTACTTATTCCATAAATTCTGATTATAAATTTCATATATGGTTAGCGAGAAAAAAAATGAGAGCTATAAAGATCAAACCGGGATTGTTTTTTAGGTCTCTGTTATATAACATGACTTTGAAGAGAGTTGGTTTAATAGTTTTAAAACTAGAAGACCTTAAAATGGGAAATGTTGTGCATGAACAATACATTTTTACATTTGTTTTTTGATCGGTCTAAAATGCTAGTCCAAAAATAAAACACTTCACAGTGCCTCTTGTATCAGGAGCTGCACTGCGGTATATTTTCAGGAAGATGTTATTTAAACTGGACTCAGACAATTGAGCTATACAGGGCTAGATTTGGGAGGATTTGGTCAATGTCAGCTTGATTGAAGAAATGTATGAGTTGAGGACAGCTCAATCGAGGGTAGCAGCATTCAGGAGATAGCAAGCCAAATGTTTTCCTCCCTTTCATAAGTGCTTGGACCATGTCATCTCCCCTTTTTGTGAACACAACATTCTTATGGCAACTACAGCAATCACTTACATAGAAAAGTAATGTTAAAGTATTTTAATGTATTTGAGATGTCTTTTAATGAAATTCAGACTGTGGAAATGAGGGAGAGCCAGAATCATGTAACAATCCTACTTTCCAGCACCAAAATATGGAATCTCCACAATAGAAAGTAAGCAATAGAACAGCCACTCTATGAATTCAACTTAGGCTCAGATCGCGTGAACACTTATGCACAATGAGTAACTTTGCACATGAGAGTAGTTCCTTTTAACTCAGCGGGACTATCCAAGTGTATGAAACCACTCATGTGCATATGTACTTGCAGAATTTGGGATTTGGGATTTTGATGTTTCTATTTTTATTCATAGACTTAGGTCCTGATCCAATGCCCATTAAAATCAATTAATAAACAGACCCCAATTGATTTAAACAAGTTTTGGATCAGACCCATAGAGATTTTTTTAAACCTATATTGTCATATCAAAATATTTGCATTGCTTTCATGTCTCTAATAAGATTGACTATAGTGACAGATTTTATTAAAGTTGTACTAATCATGCATGAAAAATAGGCAAGGAGAAAAAGGAAATATCATGGACTTGCGCGAAGGGTGTCTATTTTTTTTTTTTTTTTTAGATAATCTGTGCAAGAGGTGAAAAGAGCAATCTCTACTTTCTTCTTGATCCTCCTTCACTGACAGGTGCATGGGGACCCCACCATATTTTGTTCTGTGTTGGTTTGTTCAGGCTTTTGAGTATCAGGTTCATGGATTTGGCTTCTTTTTCTATTGTTCTGCAGAAAGTTTTCTAGGTCACTCTTTTATTCTTTCCAGGTGGGGTCTGTATTTTCACTTGCCATAGAAGTAGTGTTGGTGGCATCCTTATAGCATGTTCTAAATATGTTCATTGTAGTCTTCTTACCATATTTGAAGCTTTAGATTGATTTGCTTAACTTAAAGTTTCTGATGTTGCGAGAAACTCTTTCTAATGAACTTTGAAGATCTGCAGGCATTTACTTTTCAAATGAGTTATCTTCTTACCAATTTCTGTTGTAGATTTCCATGACTCTGCTCCATGAAAGAAGACAGACATATTGCTGGTGTGAAAAATTTGTGTGTCAGTGCCAATCATGCAACTTTTCAAAATCTTTTCAAGTTTATGAAAGTTGTTTGCTGCTTTTGATATTCATTGGCTGACATCTAACATGGTGTCGCCATCATTGAACATCTCACTCCCTATATAAGTAAAATGTCTTACTTTTTTAGTGTTTCTTTATCCATTCTAATGGTCAGTTGTAGGACATTGATTGCCATATATTTTCTCTTCCTTTTGTTGATCAAACAAAACAACTTGTTTTGCTTTATCTGCAAAAAGCTGCCTCTTCTTTTCCATTAAGCAATGTGTGGAGCTAAGCAGGACAATGTCATCAGCAAAAACAAGGTCATCCAATTGTGCTTCAACATCTGTCCCTATAGTTCCTCTGTTGCTTTCTGATAGTTACTTTCCTCGTGACATACTCAATGACCAGTGCAAACAATAGTGGGGACATAATACACCCTTGCCTAACTCCAGTTGTCACTGCAAACCATTGGCTGATGTTGTCACCATCTGTGACTGCACATTTGGTATTATCATATAGACCCTTAGTTATTCTAATTATTTTTGCTGGTATTCCATAATATCCCATAATTCTGCAGAGACTGTCTCTGAGTATGCTGTCAAAAGCCCGTTGAAATCTATAAAATTTATCACAAGAGGTACTTGCCACGCCACATTTTGTTCTTTAATATGCCTGAGAACAAACAAGATGGTCTGCACATGATCTCAATGGTCTAAATCCTGCTTGTTCCTCTCTAAGTTTGTTTCTTGATGATGTTTCTTCAGGATCATGTTGCACATGATTTTCCCAGGTACTGGAAGTAATATGATTCCTCTCCAGTTATTGAAGTTGATAAGCAATCTCTACAGGCTCAAACAAAGAGGGTCAAAAAACCTGGACCAAATGCAAGACTTGATCCTGCTTCAATTTTGTTAACCACAAGGTTAACTTATGATTTATATGTTTACTGCTGTCCTGTATACAGCTCTATCTCTAATAAGCATTTGTTTTATCATTCTTATGCATGTATTTGACAATTAGAGAAAATAAAATGAATATATTATGCCAGATCTTTCCTTAATGTACCCCATGAAATAATTTGAAGGCTGTTCATATTTTTAAGTAATACTTATTTCAATAATGAAGCTATTTTTTTTTTAAATTGCTTTGATGCATATATTGAATTTCACAGAATCCAGACATTAGAGTATGAAAAAAATCTTTTCAATCTTCCCCATCCTCATTTATCTTTTTGAAATTTATATTATAATATAATATTCATATTTTAAGGTGGTTTTGATGTATTGAGATTTGGTATGAATGTTATCCATCATGTTGAAATCCAGATTAACACATTGTTAGAAAAAAAAAATCTTGAGCTTGCACACTAAAATAAGGAACAAAATAAACTTTAAGATAAAACAGGAGCACTGGTTGGAAAATAGAAAAACATCTTAGTCTGAGTTTTCCAACAACATTTTCCAGTTTCGATGAAAATTTTCTAGGCACCTCTGTAACAGCCTGACTCAAATTCCACTGAATTTAATGGAAAAACTCACTGACTTATATTGCCCTTGGATCATGCCACAAAGGAAATCAATTTTGGTTTATTTTACATAGTAAAAGTATGTGTTAACATTTTTTGATTAACTGGACTATCATATTACTTTGTCACAAGGGCTTTCATTTTAGTTGTTATAGGGATGACCTCAGCTAACATGCGACCTAATTTATGTTTTATATTTTCAAAGCTTTTTTTATAAACCTAATCTTAATAGAAATATTATTAAATTCTTACATAATTTCAATGGATGCCATTTTTATTTGGTACTCATCAACCTATAGTGTTTGCTACTAAAAAAATGCAGGAATTTGCTAATGCATCAGAACCAGACATTAAAATGACTAAGCAAAATTGTACCAAACTAACCTACTTTTGTTGTCAAAGATGAAATGAAAATGTTTAGAAAGAAAAAAAGATGATAGATTTAAAAAAATCAGTTAAAAATCTATAGTATTACTAATAACACAATTAAGGAAATCTGATTTTGTTTTTAAAATATATTTTTTTACTTGTCATTGTCCCTTTGGCCTTGTTTTATTCTGTTGTGCAGTTCCTATTGCTCTTAGAAAAGTAGGAACAGTGTTGTCTACTGTTGGAGAATACATTTATAAATTCAGCGTGACTTCTGATTCTGGGAGCTGGCCCCAGTGCTATGGTGCTGATGCTCAGCATTTTTGTTTCTGCAGTGTTGCACTTATCTTTGTTCCTGCATGAGGCAAAAAAGAAATACCGATTCACCTTAAAATCTGTCAAAAATATCTTGTGGAACAATGAGCAGCTTCTTGCCTGACACAGTCTGCCAACAGATGATGAGCTTTGCCCTTACAAGTGGATACCATTGCTGAGAGTTTCAGAGAACATGGAAATAGTTCTCAGCCATTCAGGAAAAGCAGAAAATAATTGTCACTTGTTCCCTCTTCTCTCTCTCTCTCTCACACACCCCCCCCCCTCAGAGGTAAAGGGAAAATGGTCATGGTCTAATTTAACAGGTAATAAAATTTTGAACCATAATGATGTTTTATCTTAGAGTGATCATATGTCCCATTAATCGAGATTCATCCCATTGCAAATGAGTTTTGTATAAATGTAATTTTGCTTTAAAAGTTCTCTAATAAGTAAGGATATATCTCTCCCACCTGCAGTAAGCTGGATCATTCTGAGTTTCCTCCTGGTCTTGACATGTCATATCTCCTGGGTTCATTAGTGCCTCATGTTATGCAACACTGACAGTGGCAGTGTAAAAAGAGATGTGATTTTATAAGCAACATAGTTAAAGGGGACCAGATGGCTCATAGAATTGGTAATGAGGTCAACTCTGGGTGACTGGTTCAAATCCAGCTCAGATTGTAAATTCATTCCCATGGACAGAGATCCCTAGAGATATATTGCCAACATGCATGAAATTTATCTGGGAAGACTTTTATTTATTTTCCTTCTACTTGGCACTGCTTGTATAGTTTAGAAAAATAGAAGGAAGGTTTAACTAAAATACTGTTGCTTCTAGAACAAGTTTTGTAAAATCTTGGAAGCCTCACTGCAGGAAACACCACTTTTAACTTGCTAATGTCCTTGAAAAGTAAGCTCAGTTATCCGAATGATCAACAATTATACTAAGAAAAGTTGGTCAACTATTTAAAAAAATAATTAAGTCTTTAATTACACATAGAAAAACCTAGATTCTATGATGTTGGGCACTTTGTAAATAATGATAAACATAACAATAAAATGTAGTAAAATCTGAACAGTAAAACTGCATGGACTTTCCACATAGCTTTATCTTTTTCTCTGGGACATGTTGCTGTGATACTTATAATTTTTGGGTAGGAATTTTTAAAAAGCCTTGCTGAACCAAAGTGAGATTAAATATAACAAAAGGTTGTCTTAATTTACCAGCATGTTATGTTAAATTGTTGGTAAAAACAAGCATAAAGTGGAATCAAGGAAACTGCATGAACTGAGTTTGTTTGGGCTAAAATGTGATGGTGAAATGACCTACTCCAAGAAGTCTTACGAGGTCACTAGTAGACATAATGAGAGAGATATTGCTATGTGCCACACTGTGGAGCCCTTCCTCAAACAGATGAGCTCCTATGTCACTAATGTTAGTAAGAGCTCTAGAATCCGCCTGTATGTTTGGAGAGGTGAAAATGGCCTTGAATGGAAAAACAGATAAGACAGAGGTGGTTGACTATACCACTTCTGGATATTTGAGAGAGGGAGAGAGCTTCACAGGGTCATCTTTAGGCTCCTAGAAGTGTTCAGAGCTTGGGATCCCATCATCTTATTCAAGACACAGCATTTTTCCCTGTGGACTTGGGTAGAATTCTTTGACCCACCCAGGCCATAAAGATAGGATTGAGGATATAAATCTGTTGTCATTGGATCAACTGAACCCTACGGAACCTCTGGATCAGCTGAACCCTAAGCAAATGTTAGGTTGTAAGATTTAAGATTCCTTTTTCACTCCTTCCTTTGAGTCATTCATCCTCATTTTTCTTTCTTCTCTCTTACCTAGCTTTCCTTTTGTGTTTCTTCTAATCAACTCCAAGGGAAACCATTACTGGACCTAATTCCATTTCATAAGCCATAACCAGTATGACAGGGTATAAGCAGCCTTGACCCAGCATAAAGCACTGCCACTGGGAGGAGAGCATAATATGGCAGCTAGCTGGCATCCCAGACTGGGGAAGTGAGCTGTGCTCAAAGACTAAAGAGCACCTATTAATGACTGACCTGTGTATGTAATGTATGACTATAGCAATGAGATAAATTTTCCTTTGCTTCCTATCCTTTCTATTTCCAGTTTGTGTGTTTGCCTAAACAGCAGGAATAAAATTCACAAAAGTTAAGCCAAAATCCAAAGGGGATTGTCTCCAGGAAATAATTTTGGGACCAGTGGGGCCATTTTAATAAAGCTTTTTAATTTTTTTTTACAGTTTTAAATACATTCATAGATTTTAAGATCAGAAGGGATCATATGATCATATAGTCTGACTTCCTGCATAAAACAGATGTCCTGTACAACATAGACCATAACACTTTACCCAGTACACTCTGTATCAAGCTCATGTCTTATGTTTGATATCCAGTCTTATCTTAATGTATTCAAGTGATGGAGAATCCATGACATTCCTTGGTAAATTGTTCCAATGGCTTATTGCCCTTGCTGTTAAATATGTGCATCTAATTTCTAGTCTGAATTTGTCTAGCTTCAATTTCCAGCCATTGGATCTTTTTGTGCGTTTGTCTTCTATATTAAAAGCCATTTACTATCTGAAATCTCCTCCCCCTGTAGATACTTGTGTACAGTGATTAACTCACTCTCAAGCTTGTTTTGGATAATAAAAATAGATTGAGCTTCCAAATCTCTGAGTGTAAGGAATGTTTTCCAGGGCTCAATTCATTCTTGTAGCTCTTTTTGGAACCCTTTCCAGTTTTTTAATATCTTTATTGAAGTGTGGACACCAGAACTGGATGCAATATTCTAGTAATAATCTTAGTGCTGAATACAGATATAATGCCTCCCTCCTCCTACCTGATATTCCCTGCTTGTACATCCAGAGATCACATTAGCGCACTTAGCTCCAGCATCTCCCTGGGAACTCATTTATAAATGGTTATTGACCATGACACTAAATTTTTGCTAACGTCACTGCATTAAAGGATACAACCCCCCTCCATCTAATGGCCTGTTCCCCCAAACAAACAAAAAACTTTTCACAAAAAATTGATGACACCAACATTTTCTGATTTCCCCCCCGAATTTTCCTATGATATTTTTACTGAAATGTACATCAATATTTTTATCACAATAATTTTTCAAAAAAATAACAGAAGAATGTATGAAAAATATATCCATCTTCTTGACCTGCTCCACTTTTTAAACATTTTGCCCTCTGAAGGACTTTACTTAAAGTAAAAGAAACAAACTTTCTCAAAATGAACAATCATTTTACTTTTGAATTCCAAGTATTTTGTTGGCTCTTGTTTTGGTTTTTGCTGTTGTCTGTTTAATAAATATTCAGGTTTGTTAATAAAAAAGATTTTGATGGTGTCATTGCTAGGATAAAGGCAGGCCTGAGTGTCTTTGCAGAAAACTCAGGACTTACAAGTAACAGTATAATGCTGTAACAGTACAAAGTAAGGTGAAACACCCTGAAACCCAATACCTTATCATTATCCCAGTATTTATTACTAACACTGTGTGAAACAGGGAGGACATTTTCAATGACTCTGTCTTGCACCTTCACAGAGTGGATGGGTGCAATCACAATACTTGTGCTCCCTGAATGTAAGTATCACTCTTGCACTGGGGCACAAGGTATCTCCAAAGAGGGCAAGGAAGAGTAGGGAACCGTGCTGGCAAATTCTTTTAAAATGCTAATAGAGAGTGATAACTTTTCTATACAATTTAGAAAATAAGTGATACATTTTAAACAGTGGGGATGATTAACCATTGAAAAAACCATCAGGGGAAGTGATGGATTCTCTGTCTCTTTATGTCTTTTAATTAAGACTGGCTGCCTTTCTGCAAGACATGCTTTAACCAAACATAAGCTATCGGGCTAAGTACAGGAGTAACTGGATGAATTTCTAGGGCCAGGAGGTTAGACTAGATGATCTAATGGACGTTTCTGGTCTTAAAATCTATTTGTCTGTTTTGTTTGTAAATCCATTGTATAGAATTCTACAGCAGAGACTTCAGTCTCTATTAAATTCTATAGGTTTAGGTATTTTTATAGAACACTATTTAATTTCCAAAACAACCTATTGGTTTTGTCCCTATTATGATTCTTTAGAGCTTTTCTATAGAAGGAGGGAGAGTCATAGCTCGGTTTCCTCTACATCAGCCAAAATATCAGACTGGGTTCACAGTGGAGCACACACTATACTACCTTAAAATATGTAGCTGCAGGTGTCTTCCCCCCTGTATACTTGGGATTATATCTCCTTGAGGCATTTCCTTCTCGTGCACCTCCCAAGACAGGCACAAGGTAACTCTACACATGAGGTTTCTATACTAAATTAACAACAAAATGGGAAAAATAGAGAATGTAATGATGGAATACATTTCATTTAGCCAGTTTCAATTTCTAATGACTTCATAGCAAAGAGATCTACATCTACAGCTGTGAGAACGTTTTATAAACATGCCATTGAATTATAATTGATTTAGGTTTTGCTGAGTTTGCAGCCATTTTTTAAAACTTTCTACATAGATTCATGCAAACATGTTTTGTTTGTGTGAGTTAGGTGAAGTTTATGTTCATCCTAGCAATGCCTATTGAGTACATCTTAGATTGTCTTTTTGGGATCAGGAATGAATTTGTGGAAGGAGAAGGGATGGTAGCATAGAGAGAAATCAAAGTGTCTTAAAATAAATACATCATGAGCGTCATTAAGGAGGAGACGGGGCTAGTGCCATTTGCAGCACCAGAAGCAGAAAAGTCCCTCGCTTGGGGAAACGTTGTGCAGGTGCTTGGGGCGGCCACTCCGGAGAGGGGCGGCACCTCCAGCTATTCGGCGGATGGTCCCTCCCTCCAGCTCGGAACGAAGGACCTCCAGCCGAATTGCCGCCACGGCTTTTTTTTTTATTTTTTTGGCTGCTTGGGGCGGCCAAAACCCTGGAACCGGCCCTGCCCGCGGCAATAATAGCCAAGGAATGTTGACAGGGAATGTCTGGTCAGCAAGACGGAGGGGATGAGGCAAGCAACAAGTACCAGCAGTTAGGTAAGAAGTGGGGTCACAACTCCAGCAGTAGCATGGGCTAGAGAAAACTGGAAAGAACCTTGCAGTTGCTACTGTGGAGTGAGCGAAAGAGGCTACTCACAGCTGGGCAGTGCACATTGGGTAGTTTGAGCAGCTCCTAAGGAGGGATTGAGAGATGCTGCCTACAGGAAACAAGGAGGGAATCCAGTGGCTTGAACAGGAGCAGCAGGTGGCTGCTTCACTGTTTTTTGTCATATTTGGACAATACTCCTACAGAATCTCAGTTGTTGTATGAGATCCTCCTACTTCTTCTCCTGTTAACCTAATTAGGTGGCTATATTCTGCCCAGAACCATCCCTTGGGTACAGCGAATCAGGGTGACTGCTCCGGACCCTGCACTTTATTTCCTTGCCATAAATTGCATTTCTACCGCCTTTCTCTAGTCTAATTTTAAATGTCCCAAAAGATATTATAATTTGGGAAGATTATTTTACAGGATGTCAGATGTTTTCCTGCTAGCAGATTAAATGTTCCCTTTCTCAATTTCATCCGTCACTAGAACTGGTTGAAAGATAGGGACATTTTTTGTCCCTTTTTTCATTTGAAAAATTCTAAAATTCAAAATTTTTTGACAAGTTCTATGACTGGTTGAAAAATTGGATGACTTTTTTAACAATTTTTCCCCACCCAAAAATTGTACTTTACTGTTTTATGCCTATTTAGTCTTCCAGCACCATCCTAAATAATTCCATTCTCTCCTTGGTACATACTTCATATATTCATAGATTTATTATTTCCCTCAGGATTGGCTTCTCATGCAAGATCTCTCTTACTCTTTCTCTGTCTCTATCTACACTTTAAACCTTTTCTCCTAAACAAATCCTACCAGCCCCATAATAATTTATTTCTCTTCTCTGAACTCCCTTCAATTTGACAATGTCTTTCTAATAAAGGAATGCTCATAACGGAATAGGGTGTGATCAGACCCGAACCAAACCCATGTAGTGCTAACATCTCCCTGCTCTATTAAACCTCTAGTTACAAACTTCTACATTTCAATGGCCTTTTATTTTATTTCTTTATTGAAATGAGCATATAAGAAGCTTTATTCCTGTTGTATCTAGCAGGACTTATTTACACTATGAAACTTCTGTGTGCTATTGGGACCTTTTCTGATTTCCATTTCTATAAGAAAGCCAATTGTTAGAGGAGTGCTCTGTCTGTAGTTATATACAAAGTTGACCTCCAAGGTACAATCTGTGATTGTTCTCAGTATGGATGGAGACTGGTGGTGACTATGAGGGGAGTTCCTCTACTGGTGACTCTCAGAAGCTGGCAAAGGCATTGACAGTAAATCTAGTATCACTGAAATCTCTTGAGGGCAAAGGGCATGAAGGAACTCTTATTTGAACCACTTAAAGTGGAAGAGCTATAAAGTTACCAAGTCATGTAAAGATTATGTAGTTCATTGATCTGACTCACCCTCCATTATGTAAAAGGATGTTACAGGAGTACTCTATCTATATATATGTAAATAGTTTGTTAACAGATAAGATGCCAGCAGATGGTTCTCAATAATATTTAGCATAGTTCTTGATAAATATTATTGCAGGTCCAATAAAACTTCTTGCTGTGCACTGCAAATGTAACAGTACTTTACATCCGCATTTAAGAGCAAGAGGCAAGGATATGAGCAGAAAAAATGATGAAATTTCTGATTGTAAGACATACAAAGAGTAGGAGAAAAGCCCAAAGGAGTCAGCCTTACATCCAGGGGAGAATTGTTCCCCTTTTCTAGCATTTCAATCAATATTTGCTGTATATTTTCCCAAGAGTTTTACACAGTCCCCAAACAGATGTATTACATCACCATTATCTGTATTTACTGCTTCAACATTTATCTCGGATACATATTTGTTTCCATTTTTCTGGTGTGAATCAAAACATAATGTATTTAACATTTTGCATTTGTTATATTTTCTGTTAGCTCACAAGACTTTTCCTGGTATTATAATGGTAGCGGGAGTCACCAGATAGATTTCCCATGAATTTCTTTTCGAGCTCCAATTTTTTCCTCTACTATGTCAGCAATTGCATTATAAACAGGAACAAATTTAGGGCCCAGTCCAGCAAGCACTACTACACATATGGGTGTGATCCAAAATCCTTCAAGTCAATTAAAAGACTCCCACTGACTTCAATGTGCTCTGTATCTGGCACATCGATCCCTGTTTAGCAAGCCGGCATTGTTTATCAAAACACAAACATGCTTAACTTTAAACACATATACAAGTCCTATTGACTTAAATGGGACTTCAGATCATGCTTTATACTATGCTTGTGCTTACATGCTTTGCTGATTTGGGGCTAGAGCATTTACTACTATGAAATTGCATTGTTTCTGAAATGAATGTATTTTTGTTATTTTTTGTTCAAGTTTCTAATCTCTGTATGTAGCAACTCTCAGCAGCAACCAAGGCAGCCAAAAGAAAACCATGCATAGTACTGATATCCCCTAAAAGTTAGAGCTGTGAAAGGGGAAAGAACAGTAGACAAGTCTGTTTAAACGAGTACATGTACACCAGATCAAGATTTATCCATCTCTACTTTTAGTTACAGATCTTCAGATTGCAACAATCTAATGGATAGAGCTAGAGATATGAAAAAAACATAGCATAACACGTGTGCGGGGACTTAGGAAAATGATTTTCTATTACTTTTGAAAGAAGAATTTGGCTCCAATACCCTGTGTATTAAAAACCAAGGGTCACATTCTGTTCTGTTTCACCTGTGTAACCCCATTAACGTCAGCGGGTTACACAGGTGTAACTGAGGACAGAATTTGGCTCAAATTCTTGGAAGCCGGAAAGAAAGAAAGAAAAAAAATGCCATTCATTGTGTTTCACTCTGGCTGTCTCAGCTAATGAGCAGCAGTTGGAAACCTTGATAGAGAACAATAATCTCTTTTCCAATGGAAGTGGTTTGTACTGTACTTGTTCCTGACTGACCTCAGAGGCTTTCAGCATGTGTGTGAACAAAATGTTCATAGCAAAATTGTGTCTGAGAGAATATTTCTCCATAATCTCCAATCCATTTCAAGAGTAATTGGTATTGTCCAGTTTGAGGAGAGCCTCTGTAATAGTTTAGGCCTACATTTTCAAGTGTTTCCATTAATATAGGGTGCCTATATTTTGGGGGTTAGGTTTTCAAAGATGTTCACTCCCAAGAATGTCGTCACAGAGAATTATTTAGTCTGTTCACCTGACTGATTTTTTCCTTTATTTTATTTTATGTTAGTTATACAATGTAAGCAAAAGGTTGACTTCAATTATTAGATCACTTTCACCCATGCAAATCCTTCATTGATTATGCAGCTCTGATAAAAAGTTAAGATTCTGAACTTGGGCACCCCAAAACTGAGGCACCCTTACTGCCCCTTATACATGGGAGGAGCTCCCTGTAAAAATCCACAGTATCATCCTTCAGATCTCCTAAACACACCTCTGTCATGATGCCTATGAAACTCTTAGCAATGGGGAGAGAAGCTGGTGGACTATGACTACTGCTTACTACACTAATCATCTCACTGTTACCCTTGTGCTCCTCCCACCTAATTG
Organism: Emys orbicularis; assembly: GCF_028017835.1. Classification (NCBI taxonomy): domain Eukaryota; kingdom Metazoa; phylum Chordata; order Testudines; family Emydidae; genus Emys; species Emys orbicularis. Next base: position 98,388,112 of record NC_088684.1, read on the forward strand.
TCTGTTTCTCATGAAATACTTTGACAGTCAGCTAATTTGAGCAGGGACTATCTTTGTGGCTAGCACATTGGGGCCCTGATCCTTGCTAGTATAAGATTTAGTGTATTAAATTGATTATAAGATAATTAATGGACACTTGAAAATGTAGCCCTTAACTTTTAATTAGAGCTGTCAACCACAGGGGAATTTGCATAGTTAAAATAAGTTAATTATCAACAATAAATAGAAGTTTGAGATCACTTTATGCTGATAAAAGGGCTAAACATAAATACAAACCATCTTCAAGTGAACAAACAAAATACTTCTCTGGGAAGTTATTCCATTAGAACACATATAGTAAGACATTGTCCAGGTTGGAAATATGACTTTCATTGACATTTGGGCATCTAGCATGCCTTCATGCTTTTGAAGATATCCCCCGACATGATTGCTTTTGAAGATATCCCCCGACATGATTAATTTCCTCATCAAAGAGGAGGAAAAAAAAGGAAAGAAAGTATCTTTTGAGAGGTACAGCTGGTAAGAAGTAGCAAAGAAAACAGAACAGCTAACTCAAAATGTACTGGCAATAAGTATTAACATTTCTTCGTGAATTTTCTTCAGTGCGCTGTTTCCTTTGTCTTTTGCTATCCCCTCCTTGAGATTATCTAATCACGACAGTATGTGTGTTCTCCTTTCGCCTTACAAATAATCATTCATGAGATGTGTTGTTTCCTTTATTATTCAATGGGGGTAGAGTGTGTAAGGAATAATTCTAAATAAATTGATTGATTATACTTCTATTTTCTGTACATAACTAAATTGACTATAACTAATTTTGTTTCACATAGTTGGCAATAAGGTAAGTGTTTTGCACCAGTAAGTTAAATGTTCTACTTTATAAATTGGAAACATGCCTGGTGCAGTAGATAGTGCCAGCTGGCTGATCTTCTGTGCAGGACATTTGCTTATCCTTTGCCTTGAGGTTTGGAACATGTCAACTGTCTCTTGTCCATTCTATAAAGCAAAACAAATAGGAGGGATAATTAAAAGAGCTGCATTTGCTTCACTGATCTTCTCCCCAAAAGCTGATACTCATGTAATGCAAAAGACAAATGCAATCTCACCTTCCACAGTTACTCTTTGTAGGGTATCACTGCAATAAAAATGCAACATTCAAAGACTATCCAAAGTCTAGGTGATCCAGTGCATGCACCTTTCACCTCTGGAGAGCAGAGTTCAAATCATATGTCACAAATGAAAATGATTTTGATGGCCTCATCCCATTCTTCATTTGTTCACTGCATGACTAGCAGCTCTGTTCTGGAATCAACAAGATTACTACAGACAATCAGGAAGTAGATGCATTAGTAATACTGTATGAGGAAGCTTGCATAGTACCAGTGCTATTATTTCCTGATTTTTCTTGAATACTCAGTTCACTCCCAAGTTAAGAAAGTTGGGAGGGAGGAACAACAAAAACCAGCCAACCAACCAAGTAACCACAACCCTAACCTTGTGTTTTTTTCTACATTACTGTGTTTGCTGGCAATGAAACCCCCTGAATCGCAGTTCTCCCTGTGAGACTGGGTATGTTTGATGAGGTCACTTTATCCAGCCAATACATATTTGAAATGAGACAAAGTTGTAGAAACAACTGTGCCCTTTTAAAAACCAATCAGTCTATTACTAATCATTGTCTGGGTACACCGCAAGAAGAACAGGAGATTAATTATGGGTTTTAATCAGGCCACAACTTTATTATATAGATGTCTGGGACTACCCAGCAGCTAAAGTGTACAATACAGGAAAATCCATGCTTATTCAAATCAATTTTCCGGGGCTTCCACCAGCCCCGCTTTGTTTCCATCCAGGTCCCCCAGCCGACTCATGGCTTGGACCTTACTATCCACCACCCTCGTAAGAGGGTTAAGGAGGGCTATGAGAATGGGAGGGGAAGGTTATTGGCTCCCAGCTGTACCAATCATGGAGTCCCCAACCCCCTCCTCCGTTCTGTTCCATTATCCAGTACCTCCTTTTAAGTCCTTTACCAGGCCATTTGTCCGGTCACTGGCTGCCTTTCCTATAGAGTACCTGCACTGAACATCCGCCACAAGGACCACAACACATTCCGAGGTTCCAGAGAGCCAGCAGCATCTGCTCAGGTTCACTGCTAGCCCCTGGTGCAAGCTTACGAAATCTCTCAAACTGAAAATGAGACAAGGCGTCTGCTATGCCATTATCCATGCCCGGCATCTGCTTTTCTTCAAAGCATATGTTGAAGTTTAAGCATTTTAGAACAAACGCCCTTACCAACTTAATAACCCTGTGCGATCTGGAAGTTTGGCAATTGATAACTTGTACCACTGCCATCTTGTCGCACCAGAAGCACAGCCTTTTATTAGTCAGCTCCGATCCCCAAATCGCCACTGCAACTAAAATGGAGGAAAATTCCAAGAAGGTCATGTCACGCACAACCCCATTTTGTGTCCAGGTGGCAGGCCATTTTTACGCACACCATTTGCCTTGATAAAACACCCCTCTTGCTGCATTCGAGTGGATTTTTAATCCCCTTTGTAATAAGCATTCATCCCTCCACAATGATACCCCATTAAATCAACTCAGAAAATTTCCCCACACCCTTAAGTCTTCCTTCACTCTCACTCACTAGTGACTGGTATGTAATGGTGTGGCCTGGCTATGCAGGCCGTTGCCGCTGCCAGCCGGGCACAAAACGCCAGCACCTGGGCAACAACCCTGCAAGCAAAGTTCAGGTGCCCCAGAATAGATTGCAGTTCCTGCAGCATGAGTTTTTTAGCCCCTACTGTTCTCTGGAGAAACCCCAATATCTCCTGATGCTTATCCTGAGGGAGCGGAAATATGCCCTCCCTGGTGTCCAGCTCAATCCCCAGGTAGGTCAAGGTAGTGGAAGAGCCTTCTGTTTTCTCCTCCGCTAGGGGTACCCCCAACTTTTTAGCCAGGGCCTGAAATGTGTCCAAAAGGTGAACACACTCATTTGACCTGGCTCGCACTACAAACAAAAAATCATCCAAATAATGCACTACTAGCCCGCTGACTGCACCACTGCCAGTGCAACATTGTACTGAATTTCTCGAAAGATGCATGGGCAGAGCCTTGTCAAAATAAAATTGCCCCTCAAAACAGAAACCCAACAGGTCAAAGTCCACTGGGTCACGGGCAGTAGTCGGAAAGCAGACTTGATATCACATTTAGCCTTTAGTGCCCCAGGGTCACACGCACTAACGATACGAACAGCTTCATCAATGGAGGAATAGCGTACGGAACATAGGGCCTGGTCTATTCCATCATTAACAGAGCCACCTTGTGGATATGACAGGTGATGAATTAATCGGTATGTCCCTGGGGTCTTTTTGGGGACCAACCCCATGGGGGAAACTCTCAAATGTCATTTAGGCAATTGATTAAATGGCCCAACCATCCTGCCCTCCTTTAATTCTTGTGTAATCTTTTTTTGAACAATATGTCCCATCCCAGCTACTGTCTTTACATTTTTTGACATCAAATGAATTCTATTTCCCACAAAAGGGATCAGAAATCCTGCTCTAAACCCCTCCTACAAATATGCCCCATCTGCCCTGTTAGGGAAATCCATAAGAGAACCCTTAACACATCCAGCCTAACTGGCGTTGGAGCCCATGCCCCTCACACCAGCCCCAGCTTGTCCCCCTCCCCAGACCCTGTTCCACTCGCGCCAAACCTGCGGTTGATGCTTATGCCACTCCCATTCCTGTTTCCTCCCAGTGATCTTCCCTTTCCGCTCTGGCAAGAACAGGCTGAATGGGGCCCAAAACATGTCTCGCAAACATGCCTGTATCTACAGGGTTTGCGAAAACAACCATCATTATTAAATGCCCAGCGAATACTATTACGTGTGTGGGGCCCCTCCCGAGTTTGTTGCGGTATGGGCAAACCACTGTCTGTGTGAACTCCTGGCATCCTTGGTGTCATCCACTCCAACCACAGTGTGTGATGAGGTATGTCCCACCTTATCCCAGTTTGTGTTGCTGCCCTTCATCGAAACTGCTCATCATAATTAAACCAGGATATGCCCCCAAACATATTGTGTGCCCGCCTAATTATATCCATATACTTAGCCAAGGCAGGGCTCCTCTCTGGGTAGGCCTGTACTATAACACCCGCATAGATGAGGAAGGCAGCCTCCCAATTTTCCCACGTTCTAGGCACGCTTGTCCTCTTGGGCAGCTCGCTGTTTTGCTTGCCTTGCCCATGTTCACTGTCTGTCAACACCTCCCTGTGCAATAGGGATAATATATCCACATATTCACCTCTTGGGATTTTATCTTTAGTTGTACTGAGAAGGTGAACTCCCATTGGGTCAGCCACTGCGGCATAACCATACTCAGGACTGCATGGAGGGAGTTCCGCAGAGCCCTGCTCCCCCATAGGCCGCCCGGGAGTCTCTACTGTTTCCCATGAGGATACATGCCCTGATGGCCGATGAGTTCCCATGTGCCCAGGGGGTTCGTTCCCAACATGGGCTTCGCTACACTTGCCGGGGGCCTGCCCGTCCTGCTGCCCAAACTTGAGCCCATGCTGGGCCTACCCTGTCACCTTGTACAGACCCCTCATATCTAGCTGCCTGAAGCTGCTGTAGTAAATGCAAATTAGCTTGCAGCAGCTGTGTAATACCATCAGTGCCCCCACTAAAGGTGCCACCCCTAGGTGGGTCTGCCCAAGCTTCTGGACCTCCCACTCCTGGGCCCAAAGTATTTACTACCCCGATAGGCTCAATCCTGTGCCCCTCAGGTGAACTCACTGAGGGACTGGTTGAGCACCGTCCCTGCACCTCGCTGTGGCCCCTGCAACTGCCACCCCTTGCCAGGCTGGGAGGCTGGATACCATCTCTGCCACCCATCCCCCCAACCTCTGTGTGGTTCAGATAACACTCACCCCTGGAATCAGCATTACTGCCATTCCTTGTATTCAGTGGAAGAGAACTTCCTGGTTCTAGGTGACCTTGTGCCCTTTGGAAGCGCTGTAATGCTGTGGAGAAAATCTCAGAAACCACTTCCCTGACCATTTGCTGCACAGCTCCAGTGACTACCCCATTAATCCACACAGCCTGCCCACCTGCATGCGTGGACGATTCCCCTCGGTCATGTCCCTCCCTCAGTGCATGAGGCTGCCCTGGGTTATTAAACACATCACCCAGGACATTAGTAGTCCCCGAACTTGTGAGCACCCCCTGTCCCTGCTGCAATACTGTCTCCCTTGGGTCCCCTTCCAGCCCTTGGGCTCCATTGGGACTGTCCTGTGCTGCAGCTGCTGCCTCTGCTTGTCCCCTTTCCAGCAAAGGTACAGGCACCTGAGCAGCAAACTGCTCTCTGGTACATGAAACAGTTAAATTCCCTCCCCCTCCCAATGCACGTTGATTGTTTTGGATGCTGAGAGTCTGAAGCCACGCTGTCTCCTGACTGCAGAAGATGCCGCTGAGCTTTACTTGCTAAATCACACCCCTTGTGTCCTACTTGTAATTTTCCTCTGCCTGCCCTTCGCTGCCTCTGGGGCCAGGAGGAAACAGCCCCCTGTTTTCCCGAGCTTACCCTTTTCCATGCCCCTGGAGCCATGGTGCTTAATCCTGATTGCTGCTTCCCTGGAGCCATGCTGGTTTCCTCTCTGCGTGGAGCAAAGAGACTTGTCCCTAGGGTGACCAGACGTCCCGATATTATCAGGACAGTCCCGATTTTAGGGGACTTGTCCCGCGTCCCGACCTTACATCGGTTGGGACGCACTTTGTCCCAATATCGGGGGACCGTCTGGTGGAGGACGCAAGCCGGCGCCGCTCACCTTTTCTTCCTGGGCCCTGGGGCAGCGCAGCTGAACTCCCGGCGCCCGCCCGCCAGCCGGCCGGCAGGAGCCTGCAGAGTGCTGTAGCCCCACTCCCCAGGCACGCACAGAGGCGGCGAGGAGGTCTCTGCTGCATGCTGCAGGGGCGGGGCTTGTAGGTGCCAGCAGCAGAGAGCCCCCCCACCCCTACTCCCACCCCCCTCTACCCGACCCGACCTTAGGAGCCAGAGGGACGGGACCTGCCTGCTGGATGCTTCCTGGGAGCCGCTCCAGGTAAGGCTAGCACTGCTGGGACTCACCTGGCCCCCTGGCAGGTCCCTCTGGCGGGGGGGGGGGGGGCTCTGCGTGCTGCCCCCCTCCCTCCCCGAGGGGGGAGGTGGAGACGGAGCAGAGGCAAGCTGGTGCGGGGGGGGGGGGGCGTGGAGCTGCCGGTGGGTTCTCAGCCCCCACCAATTTTTCCTGTGCTCCGGCGGTTTTTTTTGTTTTGTTGTTTTGCTCCTTCCCCCCCCCCCATCCCGATATTTCCCCTCTGTCATCTGGTCACCCTACTTGCCCCACCCAGGTTTTGTACCTTTATGCACATTCTGAGGGGTGGGGGGTGAGTCACTGCTGCAAAGCTGACCACCGAGCACCTTTTACAGCAGTTTCTGACCTCCTTCTCCCCTCCTCCCAAAGCAGAGCTGCTCTTCCTTGGGTAAGGCCCAGACAGAATTTGCCCCACTTTAGTTATGGTGCAGTCATTCCGCAGGTCTTATAGGAAAGTTTACAAACTTTAATGGGGATTTTACATTTGTTTTTTCTTCAGAGAACAGTAACTTTTCTCAAGCAGTTGAGTTATGAGTTGACTGAAATTATTGCACAGTAAGGGAATGATCTCTAATGCAAGAGACTGTGGATACATCATTTAGAGGTGGTTTTTATTTAACTTCACGTGTACCATTGTATACTCAGTATATACAAGAGTTTTCATACTGGATTACCTGACATTTAAATGGAAAAACAAGGATATTTTAGATTTTTTTCTCTACAAACATAGGTGCCATTTTTTCTAGACTTTTAATAAATGTTCATAGACTATTGAATTGATAAGGATACGCACATGTAATTTTTTATATATTTCCTACATAGCACTGTGTTCAAAGCTTCTTTGGGACAGATTTTTAAAGGTATCTACGCTGCTCTCAGTGTTTCAATGCCTAACTGATTTAGAAGCTTAAATCTCTTTTTCAAAAGTGATTTAGGCACTTTGGAGCCTAAATCTCATTAGCTCTCAATGGCATTTTGGCTCCTAAATGTCATGAAAATTGTATTCTTAAACATCACTAGTGATTTCTATAGGGTTTTATTTTTTTTAATGTGTGTCCTGTAGCTCTAATATTGATGGAATGGCAGTTCACACCTGTAACCATTAAGTAACAAAGGTTACACAGTGCAAAGTAACCTTCAACTGGATGGAGAATCCCAGCACAGAATTCCCCCTGTGTAAGTATAAATCTGGTGGAGGTGGCATAGTCAGTTGCTGTGACAGCTGCCCCCCCCCATAAGTGGGGGGAAGGGGCATATCAGGGGCAAGGTGGGGCTGGGCTCAGGAGGAGGCTCAGTGAAGCTGGACTCCATTATAGCTCATGCAATGGAATTTACACAAGTGGTAGAAGTTAAAGTGGGCCCCCTGTTGGTCTAATTCCCACTGGGTATGGGTGGCTAAGCATCAGGGAGCTCCAGTTGGCGCCATCAGGCTGAAAATATACATTATATCTTAGCACAGCTTGGACATAGTGGAGAAAGGGGGCAGGGAGATAACTTTTTGTCTCTGTCTGGTAGTGAATGAAAATTATCCCCTTTTGATAAAAAAAACGAGGAGTCCAGTGGCACTTTAACAGATTTTTGATGGCTGTTTTGGGGGCCTATATGCATTGATGGTCTGAGTCCAGTTCCTAGTAGGCAGTTGTTCACAGCATACAGTATTTAATGGAATAGGATCTGAATCGTCATCTTACCCCTATATCTGGTCTCTTTATGGCTAAGCTTCATGCGCAATGGTGGGGAAGTGTGTGATGGCTGCTGCTCTCTCTGTACCTGTTCTGTGCATAAAAAGAGGACTTGAGTCTCCAAGATGAATCCAGCCCCTTTCAGAAGCACCACACCAATGAAAAAACAAAGAGGAAGCATGTTGACTAGTAAAGGAATAATTTAATGGTTGGAGCAAGAGACTAGCAGCCCAGAAACTCCTGAGTTCTAATCCATTCTCCTATGAAGGCACCCTCTTTGGCCTAGGACATGGCTCCCAGGGTCTGGAGCAGTGCAGAGAAAGTCTAGCCCGGGGCAACAAAATAAGTACAAAATAGCTGGCTACAACAGCTTTAAACAGGTGCTTACTAAATTCCCAAAGGCTGAGCACTCACATGCAGTACTGAAAAGCTTGGGTACCACGCAAGGCACCTGAACGTTCAAAATTTTGTTGATATCCATCATCAGATTGGAAGATTCCAAGAACACAATAATACACTCACCCCGGCCCTCAGAGATGCAATACTGTGCGCCTCACCCAACCCCTATGAAAATCTCACTGCAAATTTCTTTGAGCATGCACATCTGTAGAATGGGGATAATATTTATGCAGCTCTTAAAGGAGCTGTCAGAATATATTTTTGTGAAGTGCTTTGAAGATGAAGAGTTATAGCCAAGAAACACATTACTAATAATGTTTCCTCCTGCTTTCAAATGTCAGACACAGAAAGTAATGTGCTGCATTTTGAAAGCCCTGCTTTTGGAATTTCCTCTTCTGTATGCTCATACTGTAAGAAATTCAAAACATTGCACTTTGAACAAAAGCAACTTAGTGTCTTGGAGGAAGTGAGCCCTCAAAAATGGTGTTTCTGGGACTTAAAATTGGGGTATTCTTGGACAGCTGCACCACATGTTTCTAACCAATGTTAATGGAAGAAGGACAATAGTTAACAGCCAGCAGATACACATAAGTTGATGAAATATTCCAGTGTTGATGCCAATGCCCCAGAGTTTCTGAGTTCACAAGATCTTCATCTGACTGGAGATCTACATGTTGCTTATTTTGCTTGCAGCAGGTTAACTGAGCGAGAGCGACTCACTCTGAAAAATTAGTATCCTAGTTTTAAGGAGGCACACTAAACAATTTAAACCAGTAAGGTCTTCTAGCAATTTAGTTGCTTCCCTGCTGCAGCATCTCCCAGTACCTTTTAAATATTGTATGAGATAGTTAAAGGTGAGGGCACAGCTGTTGTGAATATCCATAGCCATAAATCATTATTAATGACAAGGCTTAGTGACAGAGTTCTCTGGGTGATGGTTGAGCCTGCCTCAAATGGGACTGACAATCCCTTTAAAAATGCATCAGTTCTTTTCAGTCTTTATATTGCACAGGCTTATCAAACATTATTAACCCTGTTATATCTAGGGCAGAATGTAGTAAATGCTCCAGCACTTTTCCTCTCTCTTGTGGCTGCTGCAAAATCTGCTTTGGCAAAGAGTGACTAAAACAAATCTTCAAAATTAGAAAGCTAGGAAAGTAAGAAATATAGCTGCAAATATAGCTCGTCCTTATCTTCAAAGTAATCACCTTTATAGCACCCTTTACAGTTGATAATGCTCTATAATACCTTTACATTTGCCGTCTGATATCCTCACAAGCCATACAGTGCCGTCAGAGACTAGCTTTTTCAGGGAAAGGTGTCATAAGATTGACATTAAGAACATAATACATCTAACTAGGCTTGTGGAGGCTAACAGAATCTGGATATTTTCCAGGAAATACTTCAGTGTCTGTATTATATTTAGAGCTGACCAAGAAATGAAAAAATAAAATCATGAAAAATAATTTCCTTTTTTTTCATTGAAATTTCATTCCTCTGGACATTTTCAGACCTGCTCTAATTATATTCTGTTAGAATAAAATGTCTGGTTGTTTATTAACTGACATCTACACAAATTTTATGGCTATTATAGGTCACAAAACATTATTGTAGCTCACAACATGACCTAAAGCATGTTGGCTAGTGTGAGTTTTATTTTATTTTATTTAAGGATTAACCTGACAGTTTCTTACTGAAACAATCTGCTTTTCTTTCTGCCTATCTTTCACGCATTAATCTGTTTTTAAAAGCTGTCTCTCTTCACATTTCTCTGCCATTCAGAGAAGAGAATCCTGTAGGACTGATTTTTTTTTTTTTTTTTTTTTTTTTTTTTTTGTAGCTTTTAGTGGTATAAAGGACTGATATAGGCAGATTGGATGCCAGAGGAATTTTCAAGGTGAGGAAAAGGTAGGTGGCGTTTATGGTAAAGAGGGTGAGATAGGAAGATCCATCTTCTGAAGATATTAAGTTATTGCCTTTTGAAGTGTTCCTTCTTTTCTAGCTAAGGTTCTTCAGCCCAGTGGCCCCCAATTATAGAAATCTTCATTTATCCCTTTAATTTCTGTCAATGCACTCTGAATGTGGCACATTTACACCTAGTCATGCAAAATGAAGTCCTCAGAGGATGTTGCTACATTATGGTATTGTCTTAATGTTTCAAAATGTGGACACAGGTCTGCACATCAAAAAGGCTCAAGCACCTATTTTTATAGTTAATTGGTTTAGCATCTGCATGCACCATTTTGGTATGTGGACTGCAGCTTCTACCATTTTTAAAATGTGACCTTCTAAGAGCAGGGATTGGCCCTGGGATTGGCCTTCACATTTTGTGATGACAAGGGAGAGCTGGCATCTTTTTTAGTCTTTTTTCTTCAGTTGACAGTTGGGCTTGTTTACACTGGCAATTTTTGTCACCCAAAACTGGCTTTTGGCGACAAAACAGCAATAGTGTACACACTGCAGTGTGACTTTTTTCGGAAAAAAAAAAAGCGCCTAGTTTTGGTGGCAAAAAACTTCCACCCCTGCGAGAGACTTTTGTCTTTTCCCCTTCCTTTATTGTCGACAAACATGCAGTGTAGACACCAATTTTTTTTCTGATTTTATTGGCCTCCAGAAAGCATCCCCCAATTCCCATGCCGCTGCTCTGGTCAGCGGTTTGAACTCTGCTGCCCTGCAGCCAACCCGCTCCTCCCGCTTGCAAGCCCTGGGAATTTTAACTCTCATTTCCTGCTTGCTGGCTTCCCAGAGGAGCTGCCCAGGTGGCTTCCCAGGTGAGCATGGCTGGCTATCACACCAAATGCGCTCCTGCTTGGACCACTGCTGAGTTGTTGGATCTGATCAGTATATGGGGAGAGGAGTCTGTTCAGTCACAGCTGCAAGTGACCTGTAGGAATCAGGACAAATATGGACAAATTTCTTGAGGCTTGTGCAAAAAGGGCTATGATTGGGACACACAGCAGTGCAGAGCAAAGATAAAGGAGCTGAGGCAGGTGAACCATTGCTCCGGTGGTGCATCTAAGACCTGCCGCTTCTATAAGGAGCTGAATGCTATCCTTGGTGGTGACCCCATCTCCATCGCAGATAGCCCCGTGGATACTTCATGGGCAGCAGAAGAGGGGGTAACCCACAGGGTGAAATTCTGGATGAAGAAGTCGAGCTAGAAGAGGATGTGGTGCTCCCAGTGGGGTCGCCCAGTGGGACAGGCAGCCAGGAACTTTTCTCCACTCCAGAAGTGCTCAACGGGGAGCAGGAAGCAGATGAGACTCTGGGTAAGTTGCTGTGGCTTGTGTAGGGAATCAAAAAGTGGGAGGAAGGTAGTGTTTTCTGTGAGCTGGACATTGCCCTGTGTAGCTAATCTGCATGGCCAAGCAGGGTGTCGATGGACATTGAGACCTGCAGGGAATCCTCCAGAGAGAGGCCCTGGAAAGTTTCCAAGAGGTATTTGTTCATCCTCTGCTGCAGATTCCAAGGGATTGCAGCCTTGTTAGTTCCACCACTGTAGAAAACTGTACTATGCCATTTAGCAATCACTGGAGCTGGGACCAAAGTGGCACATAGCTGAGCTGCATATAGATCAGGATCAAAGTCGCAAGCATGCAGTAGTTGTGCCCTGGTTTCTCTGGTCACCCGCAGCAGCGAGATGTCAGCCAGCATGTTGGCCACCTGTGAAAAGGCATGGGATAGTTTTAGAATGAGTTTCCTGCAAAGTTGCGCTGCAAGCCGTGACCTTTTTGTCCATACACACAACCGCCTTCCCCCCACTCCCAACACTCACCATGATTGGGGTGCTCGCGGAACTGTGTGCCTGCTAGAGTCTCAGGGTACATCTATACTACCTGCCGGATCGGTGGGTAGTGTTCGATGTATCAGGGATCAATTTATCGCGTCTCGTCTAGAGACGCGATAAATCGATCCCCGAATCGACGCCCGTACACCACCTCGGCAGGAGGAGTAAGCGGAGTTGACGGGGGAGCCGCGGTGGTCGACTCACCGCCGTGAGGACGACCAGGTAAGTCAAACTAAGATACTTTGACTTCAGCTGGCTGAAATTGTGTATCTTAGTTCGAACCCCCCTGCTAGTGTAGCCCACGCCTCAGAGAGAAAGTGATTTCTACTAGCAAACTGCCCTTTGTAATAAAATGTTTCAATCATTTGCTGGAATGTAACAATCCCTCTTCTGTTCAGCACAAACCTTGAAGAACACATCACGCACCCCCACAGACCGGCTTCGGCAGATAAGAAAAAACCCTACGTGCAGCAAAGAAGACATGTTCCACAAGGTGCTGCAGTGCGATGAGAGACAGACCAGGGAACGGAAAGAGTCCTGGGAAGCCGAAAGGCAGGACAGAAAAGAGAATGCTGCTTTTGCTAGGCAAGTGACAAAGCAGATGATAAAAGTTATGGAGGATCAGACAGAGATGCTCAAGTCTTTGATACAGCTGTAGACTGAGCAGATCTGTGGCCGACCTCCACAGCAGCATATGCAGATACACAATTCTTTGCCAACCCCACCCCTCTCTATGCCCACACATTCCTTTTCACAGCACTCCTGAATTTCCCCATCACTCCACCCCCTCTCAGCTTGCACAATGATAGCTGGAGCTACACACAGTTGTGAGGTTTTACCCTTTTTAACACTAAATAAAGGCTAAGGTATTTAATAGTACAGTGTTTTTATTCTGTGTTCTACAAAAGGGTATAGCAATCAATTCACTCTCGGGAACAGGCTTCTAAAGCATTGTGTTGCACGTATCTTGGGCCCCAAAATTGTACATGGATGCAATGGGGAAGCAACTCCAAAGCAGACATGTGTTACTGCCCCTCATTGTCAAAGTGGTTCCTCAAAGCCTCTCTGATGTTAATAGCAGCCCTCTGGGCTCCTCTGACAACCCTAGCATCTGGCTGTTCAAACTGTGCAGCCAAGCGCTCTGCCTCAGTGCTCCACACCTGAGCAAACATGAAACATTAGATTCACACAGATTATGCAAAGTGCAGCATGTGGCTATGACCATGGGAATATTATCCTCAGTAAGCTCTAGTCTGCCATTGAGACACCTCCAGCGAGCTTTCAAACGGCCAAAGACACATTCGACTATTATGCGGCACCTGCTCAGCCTGTTGTTAAAATGCTCCTGGCTGCTGTCCAGGTGCCCTGTGTAAGGTTTCATGAGCCAGGGCTGTAAGGGGTAAGCTGGGTCTCCCAGGATTACTATGGGCATTTCCACATCTCCCACTGTGAATTTGTGGTCTGAAAAGAAAGTGCCCACCTGCAGCTTGCTGTACAGGCCACTCTTCCTGAAGATGCGTGTGTCATGCACCTTTCCAGACCAGCCTGCATTGATGTCTGTTAAACGCCCCCGGTGATCCACAAGCACCTGCCACACCATGGAGAAGTATCCCTTCCTATTGATGTATTCAGAGGCAAGGTGGTCTGGCGTTAAAATTGGAATGTGTGTGCCATCAATCACCCCGCCAGTTAGGGAAACCCATCTCTGCAAAGCCATCCACTATTCCATGCACATTTCCCAGAGTCATGGTCCTATGCAGCAGGATGAGATTTATTGCGCTGCACACTTGGAGTAATACAGCCCCAACAGTAGACTTTCCTACTCCAAATTGATTTGCAACTGACTGATAGCAGTCTGGATTTGCCAGCTTCCACACAGCGATTGCAACACGCTTCTCTACTCAATCTGGTGTCCTTGCGCCGCAGGTTGGGGGACAGCTCAGCATATTGCTCCATGAAGGTTGCTTTACGCATCCTAAAGTTCTGTACCCACTGGTCATCATCCCACACCTGCATGACAATTCGATCCCACCAATCAGTGCTTGTTTCCTTAGCCCAAAAGCGATGGTCTACCGTATGTAGCTACTCTGTGAATGCACAAAGCACTGATAAGTTCCTGCCGTCCATATCACACTCAGGTGCCTGCGATTCATCCTCTGCTAACTTTGCGAGTAACTCTGCGAGTAACTGTGCTGCCATGCGCGATGTCCTCAAGCAGGGCCGGCTCTAGGTACCAGCAAAGCAAGCAGTTGCTTGGGGCGGCATATTTGCAGGGGCGCAAGAATCCAGCATGGGAGCTGAGAACCAACAGGGAGCCCTGGGAGCTGTAGTTCCTTCGTTAGCTCCCTGCCTATAGAGCCAGCCCTGGAGCAGGGAAAGAACTACATTTCTCAGCATTCCCTCGGCTGTTAGTAACAGGAAAGGGAGGGGGAAGGAGTATGGAACTGAAACCTGCAGCTTGCTGTGAATGGTAGGGACAGAGCCAGCTCTAGGTTTTTTGCCGCCCCCCCCACTCCAGCCCTGTGCTCCCCCCACACCCCTGTGTTGCCCCAGCCCTGGACTTCCCCCCCCCCGCACCCCCTGCCGCCCCAGCCCTGGGCTATCACCCCCCCCCCGCACCCCCTGCCGCCCCAGCCCTGGGCTCGCACCCCCTGCCGCCCCAGCTCTGGCCCCCACCCGCACCCCCTGCCGCTCCAGCTCTGGGCTCTTCCTCCCCCCCGCACCTGCACCCCCTGCCGCCCCAGCTTTGGCCCCCACCCGCACCTCTTGCCGCCCCTGCTCCCAGGGCTCCCTGTTGGTTCTCAGCTCCCATGCTGGATTCTTGCGCCCCTGCAAATATGGCCGCCCCAAGCAACTGCTTGCTTTGCTGGACTAAATGGACAGTGCCCCTCTCTATCTGAAGCCTAGCAAGGGAGGTACGTGGATCCCACTAGAATTTAAAATGAAAAGTAAGGGAGGGGAGGCTCTACTAGACTGGGCAGCTTTAGATACAGTACCAGGCACATAGGAGGATTTCCACTTCTGAGCCATGGAAGCAGAAATTGACTTTTCTTTTCCAGATTTGAACACCCTCAAAATTCAGGAGTGCTCAAGCTCAATTTGGGCAGCTGTTACTTCATTTCTCCCAAATCAAATATACTGATCCAATGTAACTTGCTGTAGAAAAAGTAGAATAAATTGAGCAAGAAATGCTTTCCAGTGGTTATTAGGACTGGAATTGCTATTTTCAACAGCCATTGCTTTTTTGTTTTGTTTTGTTTTAGTTTTAGTTGTTTAAAAGGAAGACCGTGATATTGCATTGGCAAATTCCCCATAGAAACAAAGAATGGAACAAAAGAATAATAAAGGCACCTCAACTTTTCCTCATTTATGTAGGACAGTCTTATAATATGCATCCAGATATCCTCCAATCACACAAGCTGAAAATTGTTCCACTTCACTGCAGTTCTGTAACCATATGGGAACCAATCCTGTCTATGTTCTGTGCACATCCAAAATTCCTGCTGAATGACCCGCCCTGGGAGCGAGTTACCAGTGACCCAGGGCTGCAGCGGAAGGAGGGTGCAGTTGGGGGGAGGGGAGCCCAGTGCTGGGGTGGGAGGGCAGCCAAAAATTTTTTTGCTTGGGGCAGCAAAAAACCTAGAGCCGGCCCTGTCCTCACGACAGCTAACAGCGTATACGAGAGAAGTGTGGGATCCATCCTCGATCACTGCAGATGCTGGCGCGCACTACAAAAGAATGACAGTTGGAAAAACGGCGCGAAAGGAATCCAGAAACCTTTGGAGGGGTGGGACACTAAGCAGTGTATGACGGTGCTTTCTGCACATCCCATAATGCGCCGCGCTCCGTTTCCACATTCCCACAACACCTAGCGATGGATGGTGTCACCAGGCACTTTGGGATACATACCCACAGTCTATTGTTCTTGCTGGTGACAAAGGTGCTCCGAATGTGGACACGATCTGTTGACAGAGGGAGCAAATGTAGACACGCTTTGGTGACTTTGCTTTTGTCAATTTTTCCTTGGTGACATTAGTTTCATCGAAAAAAAATGCCAGTGTAGACAAGCCCAAAGACTACAAACTCTGCAGGAGGAAATGAGAGCTCTTCACACAATTAGCTAATTGTTCAAATCATTACAAAATACATTCTCAAAGATTATTCACTGAACTAGAACAATCATTCCCTCTCTCTCTCCCATGCTCTGTCCTGCACATTTTAAACTGTATTAGTTCAGAAGAGCACAATTTTCTTGTCAGGAGAGATTTGACAGACCACATACAGCTGACTTTATTGTCAGTGTCTCCATGAAAGTATGGTTTGATCTAATTAATAACTAAGAACTGTAACCACGCAAGAGTAAATCTGATTAATAATTTAGAGAATCTAAGGAAACTTTCCATATTTTTGAGCAAACATGACTAATCACAAAGACAAAAGTGATTGACTGAGCCCAAAACAGGAAGGGTATACCTAAACATAGATGGTGGAATGCAATCCTGAGTTTCTTCCTTTTCTTCTAGCATAGGAAGTAGAAGATCCAGTTCTCTACCTCCAAAATCTACTGTGTGTTTGTGAAGGAGGTTTTGTCACAGGTCCTTGCATCAAAATGATGGAAAATTATAGAACACAGACAGCTGAATTCAAATGTCAATATTTCAAAGACTTGCACGCCTCTCCAGACAAAATAGTATCAAATGAGCATGCTTTTAAGCACATTTGGTTGGTTTATTTGAAATGTCTTAGTAGGGGAGATTCTGAAAAAGCTAATGAGTTGGTAAAGGTGTATCGTAGGCAAGAGCAGATACAGAAAAAAGTGCTAGGCCTAAGTAGTTACTTGACAGGAGACTTGTTTACTGTGTTTGTGTGTCTTATTTATAGAATTCTGATACGTTCATTTTGAGAAATACATGGGCATTTTTATGTTTGAGGAATGTATATACTTATAAAATAAAAAACAGAATATGTAGTTTGTGTTTCCTTCCATAAAAACTTCAAGGTTTTTCAATGGATATTTTTCCTTAGAAAAATAAAGAGATTTTTGGGTTGAAGAAAAACACTTCTGTTTCCTGGCAAATTGGAGGTAGCATAAGATATTTTTGACACTGATGCTACCTTATGATCTCAGCTATTTTGATCTAGTAAGTATATATGTTAAAGTAGCTCCAGAGTTTCGTGTTGAGTTAAAATAAAATATGTGACAACATATTTTCAGATCTTGATGAGAAAGGAAAAGAGAATTTGTCCATATTGTCAACCCACATTTATCTTTTTTCTAAATCAACGTAAAATGTTATTTGTTTGGCACTGGAATAAACTATCTAATTTATTAATGATGCAATACACAAACAAGCATGGTTGTAACTGGAGACTGTGACAGACCCAGACCAGTGGGGTACAGGAGTCTGGTAGAGGGCAAATATACTGGTCACTGGATTAGTAGTTTTCTGTTCCCTGAGTGACCAGAGCAGGGGCTGCACTAGAGTAATCAGGAACCTGCTAGAACCAGTTAAGGCAGGCAGGCTAATTAGGACACCTGGAGCCAATTAAGAAGAAGCTGCTAGAATCAATTAAGGCAAGCTAATCAGGGCACCTGGGTTTTAAAAAGGAGCTCACTTCAGTTTGTGGTGCGAGTGTGAGGAGCTGGGAGCAAGAGGTGCAAGGAGCTGAGAGTGAGAGGGTGTGCTGCTGGAGGACTGAGGAGCACAAGTGTTATCAGACACCAGGAGGAAGGTCCTGTGGTGAGAATAAGGAAGGTGTTTGGAGGAGGCCATGGGGAAGTAGCCCAGGGAGTTGTAGCTGTTATGCAGCTGTTACAGGAGGCACTATAGACAGCTGCAGTCCACAGGGCCCTGGGCTGGAACCCAGAGTAGAGGGTGACCCCGGGTTCCCCCCAAACCTCCCAATTGACCTGGACTGTGAGTTCTTCCAGAGGGGAAGGTCTCTGGGCTGTTCCCCAACCCACATGGTGAATCTCTGAAGCAAGAAAATCCGCCAATAAGCACAGGACCCACCAAGATACAGGAGGAACTTTGTCACAACTGGTGTCAGAGGTGGGATTCTTGGTGTGCACAGCGCAGCGGAAGAAGGAGGGTGATTTAAACAAAAAACACAAAAAAAGGGAGAGGGTTTATTTTTTTCATCACAATGGATGACGTACTGCGGGCACTGATACAAGCCATAGTGGCCCAGCAGGAGGCTACCCGTGTCCAGGCAGCCGCCCAACAGGAGGCAGAGCGGCTGCAGCAAGAGACTAATCGCCTGCTGATGGACCAGGCTGCCCAAGACCGAGCTATGTTGCGGGAACTGGTAAACCAGGTAAAGTCCCTTACAGAGCTGAATTGTGGCCATGATGGGACGCGGCTCATACGGGCCAGCCATTGGCTGCAGAAAATGACACGGGAGGATGATGTAGAGGCATACCTTCTGGCCTTTGAGAGGACAGCCCTACGGGAGGCCTGGCCTCGAGATCAGTGGTCTGGCATCCTTGCCCCATTCCTGTGTGGGGAGGCCCAGAAGGCCTACCATGATCTGCCTGAAGAGGCTGTGGCAGACTACCCCCAGCTGAAAGCAGAGATCCTGGCCAGATCTCGGGTAACGACAGCAGTGCGGGCCCAGCAGTATCACGGTTGGACGTACCCAGGAAGACAAAACCCCACGGTCCCAATTGTATGACCTCATCCATCTCGCACGAAAGTGGTTGCAAACAGAGTCCTGGAGTCCGGAAGAGATTCTAGCGGTTCTGGTCATCGACTGATATATGAGGGGACTACCACCAGACCTTCGTGCCTGGGTAAGCCAGAACGAACCCTCCACCTATGATGAGGTTGTTGCCCTGGTAGAGAGGCGAAGGACAGCGAGGGAGCTGACCCGACCAGTTAAGGAAGAGGCACCCCGGGTTAAACTAGCAGCACCAAGCCCTAAAGTTCGGGTGACTGGGCCACCAGGAGGGCCCAGGTGGAAAAAGAGAGAGGCTGAAGGCCCATTAGAGGCCACAAAGAGTCAGAGCACTGAGGGAGAAGAGGATCGTGATGTTAGACTGCCCAAACCAAGAGACCGGGGAACGCCTAGGGCTCCATACAGATGTTATGCCTGCGGGGAGTGGGGACACATAGCTGCACAGTGTCCCAATGCTGAGGAGCCTATGCAGTGCAACCTGGGGAACTGGGCAGATCCATGCTCCCTAATCCACCTTGTGGGGGTCTCACTAACCCCACATATGTATACCAGACCAATGAAACTAAATGGGGTGGGGACCACGGCACTGGTTGATTCGGGGAGTGCTATCACGCTTATCTCAGGGAAGCTCGTGAAGCGTAGTCAGCTGCTGCAGGCTAAACGTACGGGGATAACAGGTGTCCATGGGACAGTTATTTACTACCCCACGATCCCAGTAAAAATCGAGATCCAAGGGAACACTACTGAGGTAGCAGCAGGTGTAGAGTAAACTCCCATACCCGGTGCTCATAGGGAGGAACTTCCCAGGGTTTGGAAACTTACTCCCAGTAGGGGGATTGGAGAAAGATGGGGACCCTAAAATTGATGAAGCATCCACAGCAGACTGTCAACCCCCAATCTTCTCTGAAATATCCCCAGATTTGTTCTCCACTCCCAGACAGGGTAGAAAGACAAAAAGGAAAAGAAGGGCAGCTAAGGCCTTGGGAACCCGAATACTGACCCAAAGCCAGAGGGTCGCTCTTGTAGGTAGGCGGACCCGCGCAGCTGAAAAGGAGGCCACGCAGGAGGGAGAAGCACCTGAGTCTGACCCCCACCCTAATGCTTCTGAACCTGTAGAGGCAACAGAGACTGGGCCCCTAGATCTTGGGCAGATTAGCCCCGGGAGAGGAAATTTTGGACGGGACCAGGCAGAAGACCCAAGGTATGACAACATTAGGAAGGAGGTGACTGAAATAGATGGGGTCCCCGTGGAAGGAAAAACCCAGGGACCAGGACCCTACTTCATAATGAAGAAGGATCTCTTATACCGGGTTACACCAGTACAGGGGCAGAAGGTACAGCAGATCCTAGTACCTCAAAAACACCAGAACGTTGTCTTAAGTCTTGCTCATAGTCATCTTTTTGGGGGGCATTTGGGGGTAGAGAAGACCCTGGCATGAGTCCTACGATGGTTCTTCTGGCCCGGAGTACATGAAGAAGTGCGGAGGTACTGTGCCTCCTGCCCGGAGTGTCAGCTGCACAGTCCCCGTCCCCACTTGAGGGCACCTTTAGTACCCCTTCCCATCATAGAGGTCCCCTTCAAGCGAATAGCCATGGACCTAGTGGGACCCCTGGAGAAGACGGCTCGGGGCCACCAATATATACTTGTTGTTTTGGACTATGCTACTCGCTACCCAGAAGCCGTCCCCCTGCGGAACACGGCCTCTAAAACTATAGCCAAAGAGCTGGTGGGGATCTTTGCCCGAATGGGGCTACCAAAGGAGATATTAACCGACCAAGGAACCCCATTTATGTCGAAGCTAATGAAGGACCTCTGTACGCTGCTCCATATACATACCCTGAGAACTTCGGTCTACCATCCACAGACTGATGGGTTGGTAGAAAGGTTTAACCGAACCCTCAAGGCTATGATAAGGAAGGTGGTAAGTCAGGACGGGAAGGATTGGGACATCCTACTACCCTACCTTATGTTTGCTATCCGGGAGGTACCACAGGCCTCAACTGGGTTTTCCCCCTTCGAGTTATTATACGGGCATCACCCCCGTGGCATACTAGATATTGCCAAAGAGATCTGGGAAGAGGAACCCAATGAGGGGAGAACTATAATAGAGCATGTAATGCAGATGCGAGACCGGATAGCCCGGGTTACCCCTATTGTACGGGAACATTTGGAGAAGGCACAGGAGGCCCAGCGATTCCATTACAATCGCCAGGCAAAAGTGCGACAGTTCCAACCAGGGGATCGGGTTATGGTGTTGGTACCCACGGCAGAAAGCAAGCTTCTGGCCCAATGGCAGGGGCCCTATGAGGTGGTTGAACCCATTGGGGAAGTAACCTACAAGGTGCGGCAGCCAGGACGCAGAAAACAAGAACAGATTTATCACATTAACCTTCTGAAACCCTGGCATGCACAAGAGGCATGCACAACGGTCCAAAAAGACCTAACCCAGGAAAACAAGCCTTCCAAACAGGTGAGATTTAACACCAGACCAGAAGAATGAGATGTCTGAGATGATCTTCCGGAACCAAGATGTGTTCTCGACAAAACCGGGTCGAACAACCGAGACATATCCCCACATCGTCACGAACCCTGGGGCCAGAGTAACAATGAGGCC
Organism: Emys orbicularis; assembly: GCF_028017835.1. Taxonomy (NCBI): domain Eukaryota; kingdom Metazoa; phylum Chordata; order Testudines; family Emydidae; genus Emys; species Emys orbicularis. The sequence goes on from NC_088684.1 coordinate 98,409,408, forward strand.
CTATCGGGTGCCAGCGGCAAAAAGGGAGGAAATAAAAGCAGAAGTAAAAAAAATGCTGGAGTTGGGGATCATCGAAGAATCCCACAGTCAGTGGTCCAGCCCAATCGTGCTGGTGCCCAAACCTGATGGCACCACAAGATTTTGCAACGACTTCCGGCAACTAAATGAAGTATCCCAGTTCGATGCATACCCCATACCTCACATAGATGAGCTAGTGGACCGTCTGGGTAATGCCCAGTACTTGACTACCCTAGACCTGACAAAGGGGTACTGGCAGATTCCCCTTGCAGAAGACGCAAAGGAAAAGACTGCGTTCTCTACACCAGAGGGTCTTTTTCAATATACTGTCCTCCCTTTTGGACTACATGGGGCCCCAGCTACCTTCCAGCGCCTCATGGACAAGCTATTACGCCCGCATAACAGTTATGCTGCTGCCTACTTGGACGATGTGGTCATTCATACCCCAGACTGGGAAACCCACCTGGAGAAGGTGGAGGCAGTCCTCGATACCTTTAGGCGAGCTGGCCTTACAGCAAACCCTGCCAAGTGCGCTGTAGGGTTTACAGAGGCCAAATATCTTGGCTACATTGTGGGGAAAGGTCTGGTAAAACCCCAAGTGAACAAGTTAGAGGCCATCCAAAATTGGCCCCGACCAAGTTGCAAGAAACAAGTCCGGGCGTTCCTAAGTGTGGTGGGGTATTACCGACGATTTATCCCCCACTTTGCCACAAGGGCAAGCCCCCTGACAGACCTAGTGAAAGCCCGTGGACTTGATCTGGTAAGATGGTCTGACACAGCAGAGGAAGCATTCACAGACCTACGGACTGCCCTCTGCAATAACCCCGTACTGATAGCCCCTGATTTCACCAAGGAGTTTATCCTGCAGACGGATGCATCGGAAGTAGGGTTGGGGGCCGTTCTATCACAGATGGTCAGGGAGGAGGAACACCCAATTCTATACCTCAGTCGGAAACTCCTTCCAAGGGAACAAAAATATGCAGTGGTGGAGAGAGAATGCCTCGCTGTAAAATGGGCCATGGAAACATTGCGCTACTACCTGCTCGGGCGCAGATTTGTCCTAGTGACCAACCATGCCCCTCTTCAATGGATGCAGCGGAACAAAGAGAAGAACACAAGGGTGACCAAATGGTTCTTATCCCTCCAACCTTTCCAGTTCCATGTGCAACACAGAGCAGGGAGCCATCATGGCAACGCCGATGGCTTGTCACGTGTGCACTGTCTGGCGTCCCAAGCTGCTCAACCCCTTGGCGTTGAGCAGGGGGGAGGGATATGTGACAGACCCAGACCAATGGGGTACAGGAGTCTGGTAGAGGGCAAATATACTGGTCACTGGATTAGTAGTTTTCTGTTCCCTGAGTGACCAGAGCAGGGGCTGCACTAGAGTAATCAAGAACCTGCTAGAACCAGTTAAGGCAGGCAGGCTAATTAGGACACCTGGAGCCAATTAAGAAGAAGCTTCTAGAATCAATTAAGGCAGGCTAATCAGGGCACCTGGGCTTTAAAAAGGAGCTCACTTCAGTTTTTGGTGCGAGTGTGAGGAGCTGGGAGCAAGAGGTGCAAGGAGCTGAGAGTGAGTGCTGCTGGAGGACTGAGGAGCACAAGCGTTATCAGACACCAGGAGGAAGGTCCTGTGGTGAGAATAAGGAAGGTGTTTGGAGGAGGCCATGGGGAAGTAGCCCAGGGAGTTGTAGCTGTCATGCAGCTGTTACAGGAGGCACTATAGACAGCTGCAGTCCACAGGGCCCTGGGCTGGAACCCAGAGTAGAGGGCGGGCCCGGGTTCCCTCCAAACCTCCCAATTGACCTGGACTGTGGGTTCTTCCAGAGGGGAAGGTCTCTTCAACCCACATGGTGAATCTCTGAGGCAAGAAAATTCGCCAATAAGCGCAGGACCCACCAAGATAGAGGAGGAACTTTGTCACAAGACTGAACAACACTTCTCGCTCAACACTACTTTTTTATGAAGAATATAATGTACATGCCTTATGTAAGGCTTTTGTGCTTTCATAAATGTTTCGGATGGTGATGTGAATGTTGCTGCTACTTTAATGCTTTTGTCATTTATAAGCCAGATCCAAAGCCCATTGAAGTCTTTCCACTGAAGACAGGCCCTAGTGTATTGTTATTAAATTGTAATTCAATTCCTCAGATTTGTACCTTTCTCCAAAGCCCTTAAAAAAAGTCCAATGAGAGCATCTATATTTGCTTTTTTTCTATAGAGTGAAGGAGATGAACTCTATATTGCTTGATGTTTTGAGATTTTACTTGGATGCTAGATCCTAAGTTGTCAAAAGAATGGGGGGCATTCAACTGAAAATTATGGGCCTAGTCCTTCAGATATCTATGCATGTAACTCTACACAGAGTAGAGTTCACTGGGTGGGATTTCCAACAAAATCCAACAAAATTTGGAACTTCGGAAAATCCTGCCTTCTGAGTTAAATGGGGCTATCCACATGCATAACAGTAATGCATGTGAATTTACAGGAGCAGGACCTGATGTTATAAACCTTTCTCCCCATTCTCCTACACCTTCACCCCCAATAAAGTTAATAATAAAAGCATTTTCTACCAGTGTGTTATACAATAGGACTGGCATCTGCCCTTATTCTAAAGGATTAGGGAATATGTCATGCTTGTACAGCTGCTGGTTCATACCAAGATCAAAGCTGGATGTATCCTTGGGGCATCCTTGAAGATTTTCAGTCCTTTGCAGGTAGAAGGGATACAAATCATAGTTATACTGCTAAGTTCTTTTGAGAGACATAATATACAATTATACTCTGTACAATAAGGTTTTTCCAAGCAGCTAATATGTGGAAGTCTGCTTAATAGCTGGAAGAATTTTAGATTTGATACATAACTTTTACTTACATCAGAATGTAAAGCGTTCCCTGAACACCTGTGTAAGAGTGCACCAATTATTTTAGAAACAATTTCTTTGCTGTATACTTGCTCCATTTAATCTGTACTGATAGCTTGGTCCTGCATTTATATTCACTGTGTGAAGTCTGAAAAAAATAGCATTCTACATATATGGGGAGTCTAGGACACAGTTTCCGCAGAGCCGAGAGAAAGAAGGTTGCATCAGCATTTGAGGTAGATTGCAAGAGGTTCTGTAGTGAGAATCAAGCCTGGCTAGTACTTGCTGACAGTGTGGCATTTAACTGGTGGCTCCCCCCACCCTCCTATGGTCACTCACATGCACATATTCAAATGCCTGTTATTTTAGATGCCTCCTTGCGTTTTTCTTACTTTTGCCAACACAGGGCTTGTGGGATTGTGCTGAAGTAACTGAGAGCAGCATTTGGCCCAAAATACTTAAAGTTCTTATTACTTTATGAGTTTGTAGCATATTTCAGATCATACTCATTACCACAATGCTGTGAAGGTGATAAAGTTCTTTTTTGTTAGTCTCTCTCTCTCTTTCTCTCTCAAATTCTCCTTAAAGAGAAAGCATCTTGATTGTATTTAGATTCTATCTGATTAGCAGCATTTTCTGGATAGTGTCCTGTCAGTTGTATTTCATCACATTCTCATTCTCTGCTTCAACATCTGTTGTTGCAGAGAAAAGAACCCCCAAAGTCCTGTTAAAATGGATGCAATATGACACACAGATTTCATTAAAAAGTAAGGATAAATTTGGTGCTTTTGAAAGTGGGGGACTGGCTAAAGTGAAGCTCAGTATAGAAAGGGTATGTGCAAATTTTATTTTCGCTTCCACAGCACTATTTAGACAGTCTTATCCTAGTATTCTAGTCCTGTGCTTTTCTTGAGTAGACAGCCAAACTCTAATAATAATGTGTATATATATTTTTTTAATGGTTTATTTAATTTTTCTTAGAAAGAATCACTGGTGACAAATCCTGCCATTCTCTCTCTCTCTCTCTCCAGTTATATAGCTAAAAAAATGTAAACATCTGAACTACAGGGCCGAGAGAAGAGGAAGCTAATATTTCCCCAGATTCCTACATCTTTGTCAGAACTGGTTCCTAGTCTTACCACTTGCAAGGCTCAACGATATTCCACTGCTTAGTAAATAGTTTATATAATTATGTGTTTTGATCACGTTTCTTCTGAGTACTGGAACTGAGATAACTGGCTGGCCAATTTATTTCTTTTTCCACGAGGGGGTATACCACAGTTTGCATATTGGTTGCATACGATATAATACTGATGATGTCAATAACAATGTCTGAATAACATAACCTTTTAGTTTTTGTCATCTCCTCCGAGTCCTTCTGTGGGTGAACAGGCTAAGGAGTGCATCTCTTAACCTTCCATGCTGGTCCTACATGGGAGGAAAAGGGCAAGACAGGAAAGAAAGGGGGAGGCTAGGGGTGATGGGGGAGAGGTGGAGATGGGGAAAGAAATATAGATAGGGAGCTAAATGGAAATAGCAGGGTTGCCAACCCATGTGACTTTACCACAAGCTTTGTGATATTTGATTTACTTAAAGCTCCAGTTCCTGGAGTTGTCTCATTATGAGAGAATCTTGTTATCAAATTAAACAAAACAAAACAAAAAACCCCTCATGTTTATGGAAAAAGTTGATAAACTTGAAAGCATTAACCCCAAAGGGGGACTTACAATTTTTGAATGCTTTGGATTGGCAAAACTGAAAAAGGGAGAAGGCATTAGGCTGCTTCTATTATTTATTCTGGGGCCAAAATATCCTAGCTGCATCTCTGGCTGTAAGGGCCTTATATAATTCTTAATCATGCCTTTGAAAGACAAGGAACCATTAAAAATATTGGAGGATAATTTGATCAAGCAGTTTCATTTTCACTTTTCATCTAGAGCAGTGCATGCCAACAGGGTGTGAGAGAGCAGCAGCAGGGAGGCTGCAAAGATAACAGACTGTGCAACAACTGCACAATGACTCCTGGAAAACAACAGGAGGGGAAATGATAAAAAAAAAAATTAAGATAAAATGTGGTTCAGAGACAGAAGTAGGGGAAACAAAATCAAAATATAGCTGAGTCGCAACAAAACAAAGTAATCATAAAAACAAGGGCTGCTGAAAGAAACAATGATAATAAACCAGAACAAAACCCATAAAGCTGAATTACCGTCAAAACAGAGAAAATGAAAATAAAATAAGAGACAGATGTGACATGATGAGATAGCCAAAACTAAATAATGGAGAACCAACCGAGCTAAATAATGGAGAATCAGCAGAGAAGTGTCTTTAACAACAGTCACAAATAAATACTTGTAAAAATATATAGGAAATAGAGAACAGGGTAACATAGAGGAATTCCTGAGGGGCTCTTTTTTTTTGAGTTATTATAGATAATGTTCATTGAGAAGAGTTTCTAAGCCTAGATTTTCTATCACTTGTAAAACTGGCATCTAGGTATGTTCCATTCCATTCATTAATAAGTTTTAAACTTTAGCATCCAGCCCCTAATAATTTAAATTCCTCATGTGTAAAACTCAATATACTTTTTTCCCCACTTCCGGGGAAATTACACACAAATGGAATTGCCCTGGTGAAAATAAGTGTCTGACTCTTTCAAAAAAGAAAAATCAAGAATCAGAATGTGATAATTCAGAACTCAATCCATTATAGATACATACATAGATCTACTTATATACACGCATGTATGTGTGGGTGGCTGTGTATATCTAATACCCCCCCCCATATGTACACACACATTTCCACACACATCTACAAGACCACCATGAAAAGAAACCACTTTCTGTATCACGTAGTTTACAAAAAACAACAACACCACACATTTAATTGATGAACTTCAAATTTACTGGAGGGGAGACTGCAACAGACATATTTTTCTGTTGGCCAGAGGTATTTCCCCAGTTTGAAAAAAAACATTCATCAGTTTTACAACATCATTAATAGTTATGCTAGGTCATCTGCTCCTAGTTGCCCCCAGATATCTTCAACATGTGAGTTAATTTTTAGAGCATCACGAGCATTGTACTCAAATTTATTTTTTTGAAAGCAAGTTTTATTGTAGTTTTTGGTTTTCCATCAACAGACATCTTTCTGTCCCATGTTCATGAACTGTACATGGAAAGTGTGTACAAAACTTAGTTGCCCTTCTGTTTTGGAACACTCACTGTACATCTCCTGTGAGATACATGCTTTGGCTCAGTGGAGCTTTTTCACCTCTCTGTGATGACTGAGCTCAGTTCAAAGAGGGAAGCAATTTCCTAAGGAAATTAGAAGATATAATGACAGGTTTCAGAGTAGCAGCCGTGTTAGTCTGTATCCGCAAAAATAACAGGAGTACTTGTGGCACCTTAGAGACTAACAAATTTATTAGAGCATAAGCTTTCGTGGGCTACAACCCACTTCTTCGGATGCATCCGAAGAAGTGGGTTGTAGCCCACGAAAGCTTATGCTCTAATAAATTTGTTAGTCTCTAAGGTGCCACAAGTACTCCTGTTATTTTAGAAGATATAAATTCCTCATCCTAAACTATAGTCTTATTGCACTTTGCTATCTAAAAATCACATTAACAAGGCACCAATAGAAAGGTGTCAAAGAAAATCAGTAGCTGTCAGAAAAAAGGACCCTTTTCATAATTCAGCTTTCCTACATTCTAGGAAAAAATCATTTAAAATGATACAACACTTTAAGAACAATATGCCGGGAACCAGATTTTTCTTTGTTACAACAGTGTAAATCTACAGTAACACCATTAATTTAAACTGGAGTCATTTGCATCAGAATTTGACCCAGCTGTGTTAGTGAAAAAATGACCCAAATCAGTAATATTTAGGCACAAAAGGCTTTCCTCAGAGTAAAGCCATATATTAAGCTCAATGCTAGGCTAAATTCTTCCATCAATTACTCTGGATTTAAATAAGTGTACTGAAAATCCATTAACTCATTGATGTGTAACAGAGCAGAATTTAGCCCAAAGTGTGTAAATGGTCTCACTGCAAACAGAATATTTGACCCTAATCTGAATACTGAAGAAACTTTAAGGTGATGTTTACATTAGAAGGAGAGACCTAATTTTAATGCTTCAATAAGAATCAGTCACTAGTCTGTATGTCCATCCACATTATGAAATAGCTGCAGCTTTTCATGTCTATTAAAAATTGGAAAAATGCAAATAAGTATCTTAGACTACATTTAATACGTCTTTATGAGAGATAAGAATGGAACTAGAGAACTTTACTTCTGTGTCATTTATTATTGATTATTTGTATTACAATAGCACCTAGAAGCATGGACCAGGATACCATTTTGTTAGGTGCTGTACAAACAAACAGAACACAAAGATGGTCCCCGCTCTTATATTGAGGCTTTTCTATGGCGCTCATCACCGTATGTCTGAGCATTGCACAAACAAATGAATTTATCCTCACATTGGGGAAGTATTATCCCTGTTTTATTGGTGTCTCAATGTTTGGGTGCCCAATTTGAGACACCTTACAGGGGCCTGATTTCAAGTTGGATATTCAGAATGGAGGGTATTGCAGCCTTGCTCATGTCTTGGTTTTTGAAAATTAGTGTAAGATCCTTAACATTCTGATTGTACAATTCCTCATGTGGAATACATCTTTTACAGCAAGTCTTGCATCTGTGATCAGGATGAACATTAGGTGTGCCCTTAAGTTGATGAGTTATGAATCTGTTTGGAAAGCTGGATCCAAATCTTGGTTCATGCTGCAGGAAGATTCTTTATTGCTTCCATTATTTTGTCTTTTTACAGTTTAAAAGTTATCTGCTGTCATATTTCTATATTGAACTAGTATTTAAGACAATGGGAAACAGAATTACTCATTTGTTTCAGCAAATAATTTTGTCTGCCTGAAACCTAATCTTTGCATAATTTTCTTTCTATTTTTACTCCATAACTCTCCACAGCTATAGAAGTATGAAGTGGAAAGTTTCCTTAGTCTAGCCAATATGCCTTGTTTAGTGTAAATCACTGTGTGGTGCTCACAAGATAATTTATTACCTTATGGGCAAGCTAGCTCTACTCCAATTAATTTAAATATAACTCTTAGATTACATCTTCTGACGTTAAAAAATATTAAATTTTTATCTTTTGGCATACAGTGGATAATTTAATATTGTTCCAGTTAATATGTTTGAATGGTGTTCACTGACTTAACGAGCAATGAGCTGAATTTGTGGCTGATACCCTTGTGGAAACCATTTTTCCATCCCACTGGAAAAATTTTCAGTAAGACTAGGTGGAATGGGTCCTGTCGCATGGAGTTTTACAGATGTGCAACTAAATGTATTTCTGGTCATTAAAATAAAACTCATCAGTATAATGCCAAGGCAGACTTTAAATTATTAAACTCACAAAAGGCTGAATCCATTTCCTCCTCCCAGTAGCATGCAGTTAGTAGGACGACATTCTTAGGATAAAGCATAAAAACTCAGAAAGTGATTGGGACTGAGTTGACAATGTTACACTTTGACATTTTTGAGGCCTGGTAATTTACATCAACTTTAAAGCCTCTTTATACTAGCAGAATGGTGCAAAGAGGCCTTAGTGAAAATGAGAATTTCACCCTCTTTCAAAAGATAAACAATAGATAATCCTGTGCTCCTTACAAAGGACAGATTATAGATCCTTTACATATCACTACTATACCAATACATCGATGACACTCTATTCTCGCACCACCTGCCTACACCATTCTGTCTATGCTACTAGCCCAGGACTGTGGAACAAACGATCCTCTACCAAGCTAGATGCGGTAACTAGAAGATTTCGTTCTAGTTGTTTATTGGTTCCTGTTCAGTTTTACCTTATGTAAGCTGCATTTAAGTGTTATTGTGCTACTCAATACCAGTTTGACACAGCAGCACTCCTATACTATGTTGAACTAGTCTGGTTAATTTGTAAAAGTGATCAGATGTGATCCACTGTGTGTGTGTTAATGATACATTGTGAGGAACATTTATGCAGGACTATACATCTTCCTGGACAATTATTGGTTTTGTTTTATGAATATTTATTATAATTTGAAAAAAAAATCTACAAACGATAAGTAAAAATAAAATTGGTTTATGTAAGACTGAGGTTTACCTTCAAGAATCCATAATACAAATATACAAAGCCCAAATGTTCAAAGCCACCTTTGAAGGCCTTTCCTTATCTTCCATGCCAAAGAAGTTACATGGAATATTGGTTTGGGTCATTTGCACAAAGGAGCCATGCTTTGGTTCACTAAAAAAGTGATACTATGTATACTAAATTTCAAGAACAGCATAAAGATGAGCTCTCTATTTAGGGTGACCAGATGTCCCAATAAAATCAGGACTGTCCTGATATTTAACCCTTCGTCCTGCGTCCCGATCGATGTACGATCGGGACGCCATTTGTCCCGATATTCAGGTAAGGAGGTGAGCAGTAGGGAGTCGCTGACCCCATGGGTGATCCGGGGCTGGAGCAACCACGGGGAAAAATTGCAGCCAAGCTCCCCCTCCTCGCCTCCTTCTTCCCCCCTCCCCCCAGCGCGCCGCGTCCCTGCTCCTCCCCCCCTCCAGCGCTTCCCGCCGCCTAACAGCTGTTTGGCGGCGTTTAGCACTTTCCAGGAGGGGGTGGAGGAGCGGTTACACAGCACGCTCAGTGGAGGAGGCGGAGAAGAGGCAGGGCAGGGGCGAGGACTTGGGGGAAGGGGGTGGAATGGGGGCGGGGCGAGCGCGGTGCAGGGGCGGGAAGAGGCGGGGGGTGGGCGAGCACCCACCCAGCAGAGGGGAAGTCAGCACCGTAGGGGTGAGTGACGGGCGGGGGGTGAAGAGATGAGTGGTGGGCAGGTGAGCGAGCGGGCAGGGAGGCGAGTGGTGGATGGGGGACTGAGGAGGGACGCAGCAAGCCAGCGGCAGGCCAGGGGATGAGGAAGGGCGCGGGGGGGGGGGGTAAGTGGGACCTGGGGCGGGACCTGGGGCAGAGTGGGGGTGGAGCCTGGGAGGAGCAGGGGTGGACTGTGGGCGGGGCTGATGGCACCCCAATGTGTCCAGATCACCACACTAAAATATCAGGTCACCCTATCTCTATTACGCAGAATAGCTGAAATTGCTAAAGAGAACTGTAGAACTCTAACTTTCCATGTTCACTATATTTAACTAAATGTACGTTACAGTAGACAATTTGCCACTGCAGCTAGGAACTTAGAGGTGCAAGCACTTGGATATGAATTTGCAATGGAGGTATGGGTTCAAATTTGGATAAGAATCCAAAAAGAAATCAAATATTTAGTTCTATTTTCTGAAGCTTTAGGGTTGAGAGTGGCTGAGAACCACATATGGACTTGGTTTCCTACAAGATTTCATAGAGAGAGGCCAGAAGAGACCATTATGATCATCTAGCCTGATCTGCATAACAGAACCCATAGAATTTTGCCAGGTAACTCCTATTTCAAATCCAATAATTTGTGGTTGAAAACGAACATAGTTTTAGATAGACATCCAGTCATTATCTACATTTCCAATACATATAGACGTGGTTGGGCTGGTAATTTTGCAAGAACAAACCATCTCTTGATTCGTCTGTGCATTGGACCTTGCCAAAACCAGAATGCATGGAGTAACACAATCAAAGAGAGCATAAACTGAATTTAATTGAGTTTCAGTTCAGGTTTGGATTGATTCTCATTGAAAGGGTGAAGGTTCATGAGTCAGTTCTTATTTTATTCTAAAAAAAAGTTTACTCTTCCATAATTTAAAATATACTGAATGTAGTTAAATATCAAAATGTTTACTAAGTTATGTTAACCAAGTTAATGGTTGAGTAGATAATCCTAATTTGTTTTCTATATCAAACAGCATAATTCCATTTCTTCCAGACAGAAAATGGCAAAGATTATATATCAGACTGTTCAGATCTATTCAGCTCAAACAAGAAACAGAAGAAATGTATAATACACTAAGGGCCTGGTCCAAACAAAATGAAGTCAGTGGGAGTCTTTCCATTGACTTATGTGGGCTTTGGATCAGGTTCTAAATTCTTAATGATAGCAAGGGTGGTAGTGACAGGTAAGCCTTTCCCTGCTGATGACTGTACTAATATACACAGAACAGTTTTTTTTTTTTTTTTTTTTAAAGAGTCCCTTGGGGGTTATCTTATATAGCTTATGCTTGTCTGCTCTGATAAAGTATTATTGGTACATGGTTTACTGTAACTTAGATTTTCTTGAGGCAACAGGAGTACTTTAATATTTATAAGAAAGAATGGATCCTTTTTGTTTCATCTCCATTTCTAGCAATACTCTTCCTTGTTACTGTCCTCTTATTACACCTTGCTTTGGAGGAAAGCATTAGAACATTTAAAGGGAGTTATAGGTTATTACGCACAAAAATACATTCATATAATATAAAGGTTGCAAAATCAAGCACTCAATAGTCAGGAAATACTGGAATTAAAGTTACCTTCGCAACTTTAATTCAGCCCCCTTGTGTGAATGCACGATGACAGTCTTTAATTACATTATTACACTTTCATAGGACCCTACCTCATTCAATACACAAGATGAACAGTGTTCAGGTAGTGAAGCAGCTGTTCAATATTCATTTTTATCTTTATTCAGTATGTGACCCCAGGCTTTTTTTTTTTTCTTCTACCAGCACACACCCAACCTCATACTGAATGCAGAATTATTAATACCCTCATTGGCTTTTATATGGTGTTCATCACTATATTTATCTGAGACACACAAACATTAATTCATCTTCACAGGTCCTATGTGAGACACAAAATATTATCCCCATTTTACCAATGGGAAACTGAGGCACAGTGAGATTAAAGGCCAAAGTTTGGAAATCTCCCTTATTTTTTGATGTTTTGGTGAACAGGTGTCCAGCTTAAGACACTTTAGGCTTTGCTTTTGAAGTATTTAGCATTTTATAGCACTTTCTATGTTCAAAGCACAGTACAGATGTGAACTAACCTCACAACACCTTTGTGATCAAGGTAGGTAAGTATTATTATTCCCATTTCACAGATAGGAAAACAGAGCAGTAAAATGATTTGTCCAAGGACACACACAGAGGGCCAGATTCAGTCCTGAAAGAGACCTTCAAACTATAGTACACCAACAGGACACAAAAAAAGTTGATTGATAGTATTGTTCACAAATTCAATGACACTTTTACACTGTTATCAATTAAAGCAGAAAACTCATCGTATTTGCTTAACAGAAGTTTGTTAATATTGTCTTAACTTTTGTCTGTTTACTCTTGCAATTTTCCCCCTACACGCTTTGAGTTTTGGATTCCCAGTCCTTCTGTGTAATTTTGTTCTGGAATTAGTGGGCTTTGTGAAATTTGATCAAAATTGTTGTTTTCCTAGGTTTTCAACAAAACTAAACCATGTGGAACTGCAAATTTAGCACGATTTTCATACAAATCCAATAGTCATGCAAACCAAGGTCAAGAAACCCTTGAAAGGCTGGGTGACTTTTGAGTGAAACTTTTCTGAGATTGGAGGTTACAATCAAAGTCAAGGGAGCTTCATGGGGCTTTGTGGCAAACATTCTGCACAGTTCAGTGCTTTCTCAGCTAGGCCAGTAAGCACATCATCATGTGCTCAGTGCAAAATATATGTTTATTTACTTTTTCTAATTTAAAGTATTGCTCCTGAAAGGCTCCATGGTTTTATAAATATGTATATGAATCATAGTCCTTATGCTTCCTCTGGTATATTAAAAAAAGGTTCAACAGACTTGGCTGACTTTTCTACTGCATGCATTCTTCTAACATGGGAGGAGGAGTATTTTACTTTTTACGTTGATAGTTGACTCCTATTCCAAGTGAGATGCAAAGAGTACCAGAGCATAAAGATACCTCTTAGCAAGACAACTTTTCTCAGTTCAGTATGCCTGCTAAGGTGTCACTTTTCTGAAAAGAGGTATTTGAAAAACATAAAAGGCATAGGGTTTTTAACGAGTTAGAAGGACTGAATTAATTATAACTATAGGTCTAATCATTTTCAGTTAAAAATAATCTTTCACACACTTCTCAATCAGTTACAAGGAAAAAAAATATATCTAGCAAAACAAAAGGAGAACACAGCAAATTCAGAATTAGAGCTAGATTTTAAAATCTGACTTCTTGTACACAAACATCTTTGTATACAAGCCTTCTATGAAAGGCATTTTCAAATCTAAGGCAATTTTGGCTTTACTTCATCCTAGACCAATACATTTTTAGCTAGTAAAATCCATTAACAACAATAACCCTCTAAATACCATGGTTGGCATTCAACATCAGCCTGCTGTCATACAAATGAGACTCTGCTATACATCATCTGCTACAGCAAAGAGGCGCAGTGAGTAAAAAACATGCACCTTCACTTCCCATGAACATTAATAATATATGAAGGAGAGTGCTTAGCCAGACATTCAACAGGAATGGCAGTCATGGTCTCGCAGTGCTCTTACAGACTAATGTATCAGAGTGACAGCTGCTACCTTTTCCTCAGAGCATATTCTTTATTCACACTGTAACTATGTGACAAGGGTAGGAGTCCACACTTCTCTAGGCTACCTCAGGGAGTGCGTGGGTGCAAACTCGCGGCCGAATGTGTGCGTATGCATACACACATACACAGTCATACTTGGAAACCATTTTTGTTTTTTATTTTAATGGAAAAAATTATTTTTTGATGCTAAGCGGAAGTTATATTTAGAATTTTCATCTTAAGAAATGTCTGTTTAATCTTTCCTGTATTCATGTAGAATAAATGGATACAGGCTACAATGAATATAGTACGTTTCAGTGAAAGTGTTTTTTTTTTTGCATTAAAATCAGTAAATTTTAAAAAGTCCAAGTTGTCAGAAAATCAATGAATAGGATAAAGCATTGGTGTCTTGGCTTCTGATAACTACTACAATTATTTGGAATAACATTTTCTAGCTATGACCTCATAGCATGACTTTCGTTTTTCCATTATTACTAGTCGTGTGTGTGTGTGTGTGTGTGTGTGTGTGTGTGTGTGAGAGAGAGAGAGAGAGAGAAACTTTCACTCTGATGGGCCATCAAAGGCTTGTAGGATTGCCATCACATAAACAATTTAGATAATGTCATTGTTTGCCTCAGGACCCAGACATTAAAACAGAACTGACAACAATCCTTACATTTTCCAAGTGGTCTGTAGAGCTTTAACCAGAAGAATCCCATTCTCTTAATGAGAGTTGCAGGTTAAAACACTATATAGTGCTTTGAAAATTAAGGGGGTAATGGTTTGCTAACTTTTGCTGATCATTTTCTCTTTTTTGTGCTGGACATATATTTTTAAATAGGTTGAAAGAGCCATGGTTAGCCACAGTGCACAAAGATGACTGAAATAGTATCAGTGTAAATAATGAAATATCATTATTGCAGATGGGCCCACTAAATCATACCTGAGCTGACTATTAGTAGGTAGGGAGTGTCTCCTAATTTTAGCATGATGACATTTTGACACACGTTGTAGACAAGAGATGGATATACAAATTCAAGGTAAATAATTTGATCCTTTTTACAGTGGTTACTTATGTAAACAAAGAATGGCATAGCAGTGTGTTTAGTTTGTGGAGCTAATTGTCTGCTGGTTTGGTTTAAAGCACCAGGCTTCAATAGAATATAACGAAGGCCCAGTGTATTGTGCTATTGTGCAATTACAGCATTTTTTGCTGAATTAACTCTTTACAGCAGAGCTTGTGCTCCAGAATCTGAGCTTTCATTTGAAAAAAAAACCAAAAAAACAAAAACAAACGTCTAGCCCTTATGGTTCCAAAGTTAACCTCAAAAATGTGAATCAAATATGCATCTGACTCTGCAAAGAGTCTGAAATAATGGCATGGAGAGGCGTGAACTGCCCCAGTCATCTCACTGAAGGCTCCATGGACTCTAATTTTGCAGCTGTGGAATTTGGCAGTTTAAGTTACCAGAGAGTCTAGCTCTTTTGCTGCAGAATTCATTATTGTGCTTCTGTCAGGCACCCACTATTTTTGTTTTTCTTTCTCCCTGCCCTGCTGGGATCTGCCTGCAACAGCCTCTTGCTCTGCATCTTTCCCCACAAAGGGGACTTTATTAGATTACAGTGCATGCTCCCTTCACTATTGTATAAAACCAGACAGGAGGGAAGTCAGGGAACTAAAGTTAGGGTCCAGTTTGCAGCTAGAAAGTATGGGGTGACAGAAACATAGGCTGATTGGCTAGCCTGCCTAGAGAATAGACCAGCAGAAAAGCTAAGATGATGAAGCTCCTCCATTCCCAGACATTCACAGGGTGGGTGAAGGAGATTCTGAATGATCTTGCCCAAGCAGCATCATGACTGTTGAAAGCCCCTAAAGCTGAGCTGTCTGGAAGACAGTGGGAAAAAAAATCTATCGTCAAAAATAATTGCTGAAAGTAATCATTGGTGAATTGTACATCAATGAGTATTTTCAGCTATAAGCTATAGCTGAGTGGATGTGTTCAGGTGTAGAAGAGATGTGAATCAAGGGTATTTCACAGAGATACAATAAATTAGGATTGCCACAGAATTTGGTCCCATTGTGACATGAATAAACTATGAATTTGTGAATTATGTCAAGCTGAGATGTTTGGTATGGTAGTTTACCTCAATGGGATAAAATGATTGGTTGCCATTCCATATCTTTCCTTTCATCAAGGATGTTCTGATATATTTGTCACGCAACATCTTTTCTAACTGATAACCACAACAATCTAAAATCTGAAACAAATTTTTAAGGCTTAAAACTCCCCTCCTCCTGCCTCCTGGAGACTCAAGATTCACTCTTGTTGACCCCCCCCCCAAAAAAGCAACAGTTGCTCATAAAACCATCCCCATTTCCCCAACAATTCATTTTTTCAGGCAACAGTTTCTTCTTTTCCAGGAGCAGTCTTCTTGATCTCTACATTTTTTCATTCTCAGATTCTTGATCTCCTTTGGTCCTCTCCAGATTCTGGATGATCGCCTTTCCTTCTGAAGGCTTTTGCCCATTGCCAGCAACAGTATCCCACATCTGATTCCTCAGATGGTTGCTTGCCTATCCTTCTACCATGCTCTGTTTTATTCTGTGTTCTCATGTCAAGCCAGATCTCCTATGTTCTTGGAATTCTTCCCCCCCCACCCCAGTCCTTCTGCCTTTAGATAAATTTGCTTTTGTCTGGTCTTTTTTCAGTCTTTCCTGCATGACAAATTTTGCTCCTTTTTTTTTGCCCCCTTTTCTTCACTTGAGCATCTGATGCCTGGTGCACCTCACAGTGAGGGCCAAGAAAAAAAATCTTGTTTTAATATTTCATATAACAGATCACACCATTTATAATTTGGAAGCATAAATCACCAGTTGCCTTATCCTCTGCCACATTAGTGTCTTCAACAGCAACCAAAGTGCTTCTAAAAAGCTGATTTTTCAGATTCTGCCCTGTTAATACCTTGGGAGCCATTCCTTCTACATTGCTTGATAGTGACAGTTGTGTTGTGTGTCTTACTGATCTGGCAATGAGATACAAATGAAGGTATCATAATTCCTTTGCAACATGAGCTTTAACAAAATGTACAGAAATCTGTTCCTAGAATAATCCTCTATTCCAACTAGTCCCTAAGCAAGAAGGAACATATTCCTGTGATAATAGCGCAAAGTAGCATACCTGCAGCCACAATGAGCTTTTGGCCAATTACATGGAACCTTTGCTATGGTTTTATCCTTGTGATGTTCCCTTACAAACACTATTGAAAAAAGAAAAGGAGTTAGCTCATTGTGCCCAGTTTTCTAATGTGAAGGTATATTTATTTATTCATTTATCCATTTTATCAAACAAAGGCAATGTAAGTTTGAAATTTATTAGAGAAGCCATTAGTGTACTAAAAGCATTATGAGAAACTTCAGCCACTGGAAATAAAGTAGTTACTGCAGGTGGAAAGTGAAGAAAGACAGAAATTGTTTAATGTATACAAGCCACCCAGATTAGCATTGAAAAGGTGGGATGTCAAAATTAGTTTTGCATAGTAAATGTATTTTATGGTGCAAAGACACTCCTTTGACATTAAAGTACAGAGTACATTAGTTCTAACTGCTCTATTCGTCACAATCAAGGCTTCTGTGATTAGCTTGTGCTTAATTCTGTGGTGTTGTAGTTGCAAGGTAGGTCATAGGACACATTTTATGAAGAAATATCAGATATTGTTGAAGGGGCTTGCAAGTAAGTATTGCAGATAGAATAATGATACATGGACCATTTATTGTGCATGCACAATTTCAACAAGGGCAAAGGGAAGAGTCCTGTTTCCCTTAAAGGGTGGGTTCTTAGAGTGTTTGTCCACTGGTTCAGTTCATTAACATATCTCATGTGGAAGATATGCACAAACAATTAATTCTGACTTTGAGGAACAAAAGCATAACACTAATAGCCCATAAAGGAGAAGCGTGTGGTATACATCTACTCTCACCATGGCAACCAGAAATGAACTAGTTCTACAGAGCAGTCAGAGCTCCCACAGCAGCTGCTATTACTTCAGAGAAACCTGCCATCTCGACTTCCTGTGCTGTTGGACTTGTATCTGAAGGTCAGACCACAGTTTTGAGGGTCACAGTCAAGGTTCTCTCCTCTCAAGAAAAAGTCAAATTAATTGCCACCCGTGGGAGGGTGTAAAAACAAATCTCTAGATATTACTGGCTCCTATTGGGATATGGAGTTCTGTGGTCCAGCTATACTGGAAGGAGGACAGGAAACACTGGATATGGTTTAATTGGGCTGCAACTTTATCATCAACTGTCTGGAGATTCCCAGCAGATAAACATGTACAGTGCAAGTCTATGATCATTTCAATATCTACCCAGGGGCTTCCATCAGCCCACCCTCCTTTCCCATCCTGGCCCCCAGTCAACCCACTGCTGGGATCTTACCATCCCCCTGTCTAATGAGGGTTAAAGTGGGCTATAAAAAAGCCAGGCCAGTCACAGGTGCCCTGACCCCCCCATTCTGCTCCTTTAACAAACACCTCCTTTAAATCCTTTACCAAACCATTTACTTGATCACTGTAACCCTTTCCTCCAGAGTACCTGCACTGGACATCTGCCCCATGCTTACAGAATGTGTTGCAACATCATAGCCTAACTCCCATTCCCTGCTCACCCTAACTAAGCCCTCCTCCCACCCGAATCCACTTGGGGGGAAGATGTAAAAAACCTCATTCCGCCTTGGCAAATCTGGTGGTGAAGGACAAGTTCCTTCCCAGCCCCCCAAGAAAGGAACTCACAGAGTTCACAGTGCTCACAGAGGATCCTGACCAAACCTGGTATTTCACCACTTCTGAGAGTGGGAGGATGGGTACTGCTCTGCCTGGTCTGGGGAAAAGGAGGCTTCTCCCATTTGGCTTGGCCCTTATCAACTCCCTTCTTTTCCAGTCCCTGGGGGATGAGTCAACAGTGATGGATTAACCATTTAGCCTATGGGGGGGCTACTGGAAAAATGGGTGCCCCCATGACCTGACCTGCTCCGCCCGCCCGGTGCTTCTTCTGGGGAGTGGGGTCGGGGCGCAGGGGCTCTTGCCCCACTCCACCTGTCCGCCCGGAGCTCCTGCCAGGGAGCAGAGGAAGCCCCCGTGCCCCAACATCACTCCCCTATAGGAGGAGCTCTGGGTGGGTGGAGCAGGGCAAGCCCCCGAGCCCTGACCCCATTTCCCAGCAGGAGCACAGGGGGGTAGGGGGGCATTTGCTCTGGCCCAAAAGCTTAATCTACTTCTGTGAGTCAGTATCTCCACACTGACCCATTCTGCTTCAGCAGCAATGTCCGTGCCTCTCTGCCCCCTCCTTAAAGCAGTAAACCCCTTCCCCTGGCAAGCCAGACAACGCTGCCCCCTACACTTAAGGTCAATAGGAGAAATACTGAAAGAGTACAGTCTAAGACACAACAGCCTGGCAGATGTCAAATATCTGAGGAATTTCAGTGAGTATCTTGAAATTTTAAAGCACTCTTGGTCATACCATGCCTTCAGTCCTCAGAATCAATAAAATTGGTACCGAGGATAGAGTATAAAGCTTAATGGGGGGAGGAGGAGAAATTTAAAAGGCATAACAAAATAAAAGCTAGGTATACATTAATAAACTGTACAAGTATGTGACTACATCCCCATCACATACAAAATGTGTATACAACTCAAAATGGAACCAATGTTGCATAACAAGGAGAAAAACAGACTTTTAATTCATTGTATATGAATAGTCAGTAACGAGTCTCTCAAAGAAAATTTTCTACAGGGATATTTTCATAAATCCCCACACAACAAAGGGTGTGCTATAAAATGGAGTCATTGTCAAAGAGGCATATAAAAACACATTTTTCTCCAGGAGCTTCATTACATATTTTCCATGAGGGGCATCATCAGTAAGGATCTGTACATAGGATCAAGGTTCCCAATTAGCTTGTTGTATATCTTAGTCATATTAACTGAGTAACCAGAGGCCAACTTAAAGAATAAAAATATGACTTTGGAAAAGAAGAGTTTAAAAACATCCAGTGACAAAATTATTTATTCTATATATCTATATAGGCACCATTGTAGTTATCTATATAGATAAAGTCTCCAACTGGGATCAGGGCCCCACTGTGCTTGGCACTGTACATACACATGGCAACAGTCTCTTTCCCCCAAAGCTAACAATTTAAATAGGCAAGAAGGACAAAGGGTGAGAGCAAGAAAGCATTATCCTCATTTTACATACGGGGAGCTAAGGTACAGAAAGATTAAGTGACTTGCCCACGGTCACACAGGAAGTCTGTGGTAAGCACTGGTCCCATCTCCAAATGCTACATATGTATTCCAGTCCTCTGGGAGAGACATTTCTTACCTTTTCTCACTGAGATGTAGCAACAAGAGATAGGTAAACTATGACAATTTGGGGCTTCACAAAACTTCTAGAATATTTGGAAAATTCTAGGGATTTCATAAGACATTTTAGAACCTTTTGTAAAGAATGTCAACTTCCCTGTAGATACATCTTTATTTCCCATGCCTCTCCACTTGGGCACAAAATCTTAAAGTCCTACAATTCGTGGAGTTCTAGAACCCAAAAAGTTCTGTTCTAGGAGAGTCTAAAATATTCTGAATTCCTGGTTCTCACATTTTTAGTAATGATTAAGCTAAGCAGTATTAAAGAGACAACAGAATGGCCAAAGTATTGACATGGTTGCCTTGAGAAGTCAATTGACGTTATTACTTAAAACCAGCAAACTGCCTTAGCAGTGGTTTAGAATATGAAAAATCACAGATACTACATGAAGCAACAGAGGGTCCTGTGCCACCTTTAAGACTAACAGAAGTATTGGAGCATAAGCTTTGGTGGGTGAATGCCCACTTCATCAGACGCAAGAAATGGAAATTTCCAGAGGCAGGTATAAATCAGTATGGAGATAACGAGGTTAGTTCAATCAGGGAGAGTGAGGTGCTCTGCTAGCAATTGAGGTGTGAACACCAAGGGAGGAGAAACTGCATCTGTAGTTGGATAGCCATTCACAGTCTTTGTTTAATCCTGATCTTGATGGTGTCAAATTTGCAAATGAACTGGAGCTCAGCAGTTTCTCTTTGGAGTCTGGTCCTGAAGTTTTTTTGCTGTAAGATGGCTACCTTTACATCTGTTATTGTGTGGCCAGGGAGGTTGAAGTGTTCTCCTACAGGTTTTTGTATATTGCCATTCCTGATATCTGACTTGTGTCCATTTATCCTCTTGCGTAGTGACTGTCCAGTTTGGCCAATGTACATAGCAGAGGGGCATTGCTGGCACATGATGGCATATATAACATTGGTGGATGTGCAGGTGAATGAGCCGGTGATGTTGTAGCTGATCTGGTTAGGTCCTGTGATGGTGTTACATATCTACACCAGCAACACCATCACAGGACCTAACCACTCTCATCTGAATTTGTAGTTGCAAAGACTACAAGTGACTGTAATGATTTGACATTCTACAGTGATTACACCGGCATCAGTAGAGGATGAGACTTAAAGGGAAAACTGCTGTTTCCTTTACTGCCTTAGATAATATGACAAGAATAGTTTACATAGTAAGAAGCAAGGATATATGCAAGGGCTGTAAAGTTGTTTACTGTTGATGTAATTATACTACACTGCTAGTAGATATGCTTGACAATCGCTGGAAATGGAACTTGTTTATCAAAATTCAAAAAGAAATAATTTAAATAAAGAAGATGACTATGCCCCTGTTCCACTTTTACTCACATTGCCTAAAATGTAAACATACAAAACTCCCTGGTGACTACAACATCTACAACCCATGGTGACTCCCACCATCTACAAACCATAATGCCTTGCAGATCACTGTATTCAAAGCAATCTGCCCCAACAGCAGTTCAAACAGAAATCCCACCTTTTACATGTTTGGCTTTGCAGTACTGTGGAAGGAAGATGTGTTTGCTGTCTACTAGGTAGACGTGAATTGAGGCAGCATGTGACGTCCCAGTACCTCACTAATTAGACTGGGAAATGGGCAAGGCATCAGAGCCAGTTTTGACATAAGATACGTTGTCTCCAATCACACACAAACTTTATTTTTGTCTTTACTTATTTACATTGTGTATTGTGTAAATTCTTTGGTAATTGTGCCAATGGAGGGAGAAGGTGATGATAGCATGTGGCAGGTGCAAAATGTCACATTTCTAAATTATTTGAGTAATGCATAAGAATCACTCAAACAAACTTTATGAACAAGTGGAAAGAACAATCCACAAGCACATCCTACAGCTTGCTGTATCTATGGAAACACTATCAGGCAGAGTTTTACTACTTATTCCTATACCTTACTGACAGGTTTCAGAGTAGCAGCCGTGTTAGTCTGTATCCGCAAAAATAACAGGAGTACTTGTGGCACCTTAGAGACTAACAAATTTATTAGAGCATAAGCTTTCGTGGGCTACAACCCACTTCTTCGGATGCATATGCATCCGAAGAAGTGGGTTGTAGCCCACGAAAGCTTATGCTCTAATAAATTTGTTAGTCTCTAAGGTGCCACAAGTACTCCTGTTATTTTTGCCTATACCTTACTGTTTCCACTTTCACCACCATAAAATTAAGATAACTTTCTCTTTTGTAATTTTTTCTTGAATTCCATTAAAATGTTTCAATGAAATATTTGCTGTGCAATAAACCTGGTTACACAAGGTTTACACATCTACAGAAGCAAGATGTTCCTTTCATAGATAGCTGAAAATCCTGCTGTTGGGTATTCATCTGCTTTGTTGTTTTGTAACACCTTTTCATGACTCCAACGTAAATGGACTATAGTGGACAAAGTTAGTGGACTATTCTCCTAAAACAGCTGGAAAAGCTGTAGAATATCTATATAAATATGATTGGTCTGATTGAGATCACTCATATTCCTGTTATTCTCAAATGATCCAAACACAGTTAACTTCTCTTTAATCAAAAAGGTGAACCATGACTATTGCCACCGATTCTCCCAAGTTAGCTGATTGCACAGATCTAAGATAGCTGTCCTGTTCACAATGTCACTGGCTTGATTATTCATGCTAAATGTACTGTGTAAGGACATACATGTCTATTCTGCCTCTTGCTAATCTCGTCTTCAGAATGACTGAATCAAATAAAACAATCTTAGCTTCTGTGGTGTTACTCTAACTGTAGATGTGTTTCTGCAAATCTTTGTGACCATTCCTACATCTTTTATTTCCCTGCCTGGCTATTCCTGTCTGTGTGTTGCTTCCTTCTTATAGATCTTGGAGAGAGATGTTAGTTGTGGACATTAGAGATGGGCTAAGCCAATCCCCCCCAACTCAGAAAGTCGCCAGTCAGGGTTTTTGGACATAGATCGGTCTGAACTTTATGGCTTGGAAACATCTCTGGTTAGTACAGGATTTCTCTTTCACCTCTTTGAAAGTCATGTCTCTTGAGAATTATTATTCAGATTGGTTATGTCACCTTAAGCATGCCTTTTACATGAATGCCTAAAAGGAAAATCTTATTTCTTAGTGTGCTAGGAGGCTTCTACCTGCTCTGCTGACAAACTTCTGTGAAACATGGAATGTAAGTGTCCCATAAAAGCAAATATTGTGATAATTTCAAGGTTTCCATTATATGACCATAGGATTTTGTTTATTTAGTCAGAACAGATAAACAAGCTTGTGAGGTTTCCAGAACTGAGGTGCTTATTAATTAGTGCTACCAAATCTACATATTTTAGCACAAAAGTTTGAGGATAATGCAACACAGAGAAACCCCAGAACAGCACCAATTTAATTTAATACTCCTACGCTGACAGAAAGTCTTCAACATGTCTCATAGTTGTGTAGTCTCTTCCCTACACTGTCCATTTTACTCTTCATATCTTGTACAATTGCATCTTGTGTACACAGGAGGACAATTGAGACACAAAAAGATTTTACTAACTTCTGCGAACTGTCACATGCTGTATTCAGGAAAGAGCAACCTTGCTTTTTCATATAACCCTTATGCTCCCTCAAATATTTTGATGGTAATGCATGAGATTATTTTCATGAGTGGCAATCTGTAGTTGTGCAACAGGCAGGCAAGCTGCACCTAGATACTATAGCACAGGACCTTTTAGTTTAGCTCACTGAGGTGGCCAGACACTTTGAAGCCCAGCAAAATCCCCATCAAAAGTTCCTAACTAAGAACTCAGAATAGCTTTCTTCAGTCTTTTCTAAATGACTTTTACCAGAAGAGGATAGCTTTGTTCAGCCAAAGTCTGTGTTCAGGAAAAAATAAGGCCCTTCCTAGATAACTATCTATCCACAGTCTCAGGAAGAAACTGTCTCTTAAAACCAGCTAAACCCAATGTGTTACAGCATCTCACTCTTATAGTATGCTGAGGCCAATTAGTGAATCAATCCCAGCTGGTCCAACCCAGACAACCCCTGCATTTAGGGCATGCAGCTGTGAGCTTTTTTCACTACTCAGGAAGATAATGTTCTTTTCCCGCTAACTTCTAGAGGGGAATAAAACACACCCTCACAGCTTGATCCTACATGGTCATATTAGTCATTTTTTAAAATTTACTTTTAGCTGATGGGACCACTGGCAGCTACAAAGACATGGGCAGAGCCTATTGATTGGGTGGACAATACCTTCCTAATGCACATCTCTAGCCTTCCCTTCTCTTTACCACCACTCATCATCTGAAAGAAGGGGGCAATCTCATTTTACCTACTCCAGATAAAATAATGCCACACCAACAATTGGCTAATATGGGCTCAGTCACAGACCCAGTTACATTTGCTAGGCCTATGTCTGCTCTTACCCTAATGTGAATCTGGATTAACTCACTGATATTGGATTTTTACACTGTAGGGGAATGAGCATGTCACTTATACAATGCTTTGAGGTCAGCAGACCTCATCCAGTTTTAGAAACAGCATTTTCTACATGGCAGGGTGCTGCATATAGAGGCTAATTTGTGTTGTTGCCACTGGCTGACATGAGTTAGGGGGAAATACTATCCAGGGAACATGTGGTAGACCAAGTTATTGAACCTAAATCTTCTGAATCTAGTCTAGTGCCTTAACCACCATAAATTGCAGGTACTGAACTATTTGATGTGTCCTACAGCACAATGACTCCAAATCTAAGATGGACCTCCATCTTGGTAACCAGCAAGGATCCAGTTTGCACACCAGGTTACTGCACCTGTCTTCTCCTCTCCTTTGCACTACCACATCACCGTTCTTCTGCCTATTCCTCTCCTGCAGTCTCTTTTCCCCTCTTCTCTGCACTCTTCCTCTCCTTATTCTACATTTATTTTAAAAGTTACTTTTATTATGTGATCTTTCTTGAAACACACTCTCTTAATCACCTCAGGAGTACCTAGACTTATATTTGCTAGTATGACCCAATCCTAGTTCTGATGAACTAGCAAACTTGTATGAATATGCATAAACCCAGACTTTATGTGTAAGTTCACACTGAGAACTGACCAAGGACAAATCACATTATTTCAAACATGAACCTTTTCATTGACCCTTGACTGTGAAAGCAGGCAAACAGGCCCTGACTTTATAGAATTCTTAAACTTGTGCTGAACTGTTGGTTGGAGTCACACAACCCTAAAGGGGCCTCTACTTCACTAGAATTTAAAATCATTTTAACAAGAAACCTAGCTTCAACATTTAAACAAGTTTCATATCAGCAGTTTTACCAAATTGCTTTAAAACTCGCTGGGGTTCCTCCAACTTTACCTTTTTTTTCTTTTTTTCCCTCCGTTATCTCAGGGTTGAAGAAGCACATTTCACTGAGTGATAGCTTTAATAAACACTGATCTTAGTCACAAGTTAAAATTGCATGTTGAAAAAAAAAAAGGCACTAGCAAACTCCATTTTAAATGCCTGCTTTCAACTTACTGGTAGCATATGTTCCTTTAATATTTTCAGTGCCTTGCTCTATCTACCTATCTAGGTCTACATTTGCTGCAGTGCCCTTTTGTCAAACAGTGATTTGTCAGTAAGACTTGCATATATTCCTATAGAATCATTTAAGAGCTCTTTCTGAGGATATGTTCATTCAGGTGCCAGGATGGTAAGTGATTCTAGGCCGGAAGACATGGCCATGGAGTAGTGAAAGGTCAGTTCTTGAGTTAAAGCAATGAGACTAGATTCTATGGCACATAATCATAAATGTCCACCAACCTCCGTGCAGCAAATGGCGCTGCAGAATTCTCTTACTGGTACTGCAGAAATTGGTTCTGCATTAACCAGGTACCTATGGGCAGAATAACATAAATCAAGACCCATACTCATTACGAGTAGGACTCTTTCTTTCCAACCCATTAATGTGAGAATCCATTGGAATTTTCATAAGACAGTCACCAACACTGCAAAAACACCCTGCCGAAGAGCACATCAGAAGAGCACCATATATACATAGAGGTCCATTTAACATACAGTTGCCCCAAACCACAGAGACCTTTATATTACTTTAATCCTGAGGATGACAAAGTGCTCCCCCTACCGCTTGATTACATTTCAGTAAAAGAAAGGAATGTGGAAGGAAAACAACATCGATTTTGATTTGCTGAGTTGAAAGGCAGACTTTCCGAAAGTGTATCTTTTTTTTTTTTTCTGCTACAATATTTCAAGGCCTGACTGAAGATTTTTAATTTGGAAGGGGAGTACTTTCATGAAGGAAAGCTCCCTGTGTAAAGGGTTTTATTTTACTTCAGATAGGTTTCAAGCCAAGTTTATAAGAAATGGGTATGATAGTCAGATAAGTGATGTGAAAGGCAGCAGCAGAGGCTCTAGTATCTCTTGGTATTGTTCTGTAGTGTGTAATTGTCATCTGGGCCTCACTGTCCCACAGTGTTCTGTATGGCTGCCTCAGGACAGTTCTAGTAAGTGAACGAAAGGGTTTGTGGTCAACCATTTTGTAAACCTGAACCAATGTTCATTGTTATTGGGACAGTTTAAAAAGTTTGCTATGTTCTCGTTTTCAGTGAGGTGTTAGATAAGAAATGCAGTAGTTTTCTTACAGCCATCTAAGCCAACTCACAGCAATATACCTTCATCCAGCCATTAGGTACCCAGACTCTCTCCTCCATGTCTTAATGTGGCTATCTCTTGGATTCTCTGCTCCTGTATCATATTCAGAACTTCCATTAATATTGTTGGGAATTTTGCCCATAGGATGAATGCAGAATATTGTTATCCTGAGAGGTACTGGTGACTGCTTGGATCACAAACATCTTTGAGATTGGGTGAGAACACACCCTTCAATCAACATACCTGTTAGGGTAAATTAATCTGAAGCCCCAACCTAAGACAAAAGGTGGTTGTGATCTCACCCAGGAGTTTGGACTGTGTGGGTGGAGGGGTTTTACTGAGTATTGCGGGGGTGGGGGGGAGGGACGACGACGACAGAACACACGCAAACTGAGAACAGACAAGAACAGAGAGAGAGGCAGAGGCAAAAAAGCAACAAAACCAAGCAGTAGCCTGTGAGCACAATGTGACCTTGGAAAAAGAGAGAGCTTTTGTGTCTGTTGGCTAAACAGGTTTGGGGCTGTAAACTAAGAAACATCTCCTTTTGTTTTTGGTTCCTCCTGCCTTTGGAGAAGCAAGACTTTGTACATTCCTTATAAATAAGCAAGATTGCAACAAAGAAAATATCTGACTCCATGGGCCCCAAACTTTGACTAAATGCTTAGGTCAAAAAGGGGACACAATATGCATGATCAGCAATGCATCAAACAATACCTTAGTGAGGATGAACATAATAAAAATACTTAAATTCATAGGATAGAGATTTAAACTCTAGATAAGAGAGTCAAACAGTGAATCAGAGAGAAGAACTTTGTTCCATTTTTTACAAAAGTAATTCGGATTAATAACATTTCTTTTAATGACTCTTCTGAACTTTTCTGCATGAAGCTAAAGCTTGTCTTTTGAAAACTCTCAGGAGTGGCTCTATGTATTTTGCCGCCCCAAGCACGGCAGGCAGACGGCTTTTGGCGGCACGCCTGCGGGTGGTCCGTTGGTCACGCGGATTCGGTGGCACGCCTGCAGGAGGTCCACCAGTGCCGCGCCATCAGTGTCCCCGCCGCCGAATTGCGCCATCGCCGCGGGACCGACGGACCTCCCGCAGGCATGCCGCCGAAAGCAGCCTGCCTGCTGCCCTCACAGTGACCGGCAGGCCGCCACCCGCGGCTTGCCGCCCCAGGCACGCACTTGCTGCGCTGGTGCCTGGAGCTGCCCCTGAAAACTCTATCCTAAACATCCAATTTATAATTCTAGAGTCTAATTTCCCCAATGAACAAGGAGACTGAGGAAAAAAGAATACATATTTGGGGTGATCAGAAAAAAGTAGCAGTGACAGAGAAGAGTATCTTCAGGGCAAATATGGTGTCCCAACCGTAGATGAATGAAAAGCTGAGACAGTCACTGTTGTTCATAATACTGGGAGAATAATGTATGTAACTCCATCTTCTGCACTAAGTTTTGACCAGGTGTATTTGTGCCATGAATGAGGGACACTGGTTTAGAGCCAAGACCTGTTCCATGTTGAAAGCCTGTGGGATGGGGACAGGTCCGGCTCCAGGCACCAGCCCAGCAAGCAGGTGCTTGGGGCGGCCAAGGGGAAGGGGTGGCACATCGGGCTGTTCGGTGGCAATTTGGAGGCGGGTCCCTCTCAGAGGGAAGTACCTATCACCGAATTACCGCCGAAGAAGAAAGCAGCGCGGTGGAGCTGCCGCTGGAGTGCCGCCGATCGCAATTGTGATCGCGGCTTTTTTTTTTTTTCCTCGCCGCTTGGGGTGGCAAAAACCCTGGAGCCGGTCCTAGATGGGGAAATGGGTTAAGAGCGGTGGTTTGGTACCATGACTATGTTGGCCCACTATCAAAGGGAGAACTCTTCTGGCATTCTGGGAAAGATGGATGCTGTGAAAGGACTATGGGGGGAAAAGGGGTCTCAGTCTAGAGATGAGAGGGAAAGGGAGGAAGTAGGAGCAGATGGAGAGATAACCAAGTTTCCTTGCCTACTTTCCCTCATTTTAGAATTCTAAAGATTAATGTCCTTAAGGGCCCAAGAGTTAATACACTTCCTGTCTGGAGAATACTGTTTGGTCACAAATAAAATACCGGTTTTCCTCCCTTCTCCTCACTCCACCCCTCTAAATGGTTTTGGACACAGGTAAAGCCTCTCCAAGTAAAACAACATGCAATTCAACCAATTTTGCTTTACACTTGCAAACAAGATGATGGGTTCTGCTGAATAATGTTATATTATGGTATGTTAGCTTCTTTCCAGAGAAACACTGGCCTAAACAAGGCTTTGCCTGCATTTACGCTCCTGTAAACATCACTGTTGTATTAAGAAGATAGTGTAATTAAGAATGTTTTGTTCCAATAGCCATGAATTGTATCACCATGGTAGTGCACATTATTGCACAGAGAACACAGAGAACAATGTGACAAAACTGAAGGGACTGTATGTCCGTGCCTGATTCCCAATATAACCATTAAAGGGAAATCTATTACAGATCATTTCACTTCGATGGAGGAAGTAGAGAATGCGAGGAAGATTCTTTTAATAAAAGAAAAATTAAACTTGTGGGATTCCTGAGTGTTGTTTTTTCTCAGAGACTAGTAATGGTATTCTGCATTAGAATACCTTAAATACATGAGTTATTTCAACAACAATTTGTCACTCAGCCACTGAGTTGTTACTTTCTGGAGTTGAAAAGCCAACAAGATCTACCCATGCGGATATTTAATCAAATTAACCAGTCAGTGCTCATGCTTGGCCAGCAGGTGGTTGGCAGCCAAGAACACAAAACAAATCCCATTAACGTATTGCATAGTTTATCTTATTTGAGGGCAGAGGCTTTGCATTTGTGCACAGAGTTATTGCAATCTTCATAGTCAAACAATGTGATTATTATTGGTGACATAATTTGCTTCTTTACAAAAACAAATAACATTTGAGTCTCTGTTGTAATAGTTTATTTTGGGTAACGCTGTGCTGTTACCCCAATACAGCATAGAGTGTCCTTAGCAGAACAGACAATCAGCTTCATTCTCTAGGGTTGTCAATCATTAAATCTCACTTAAAAAAAAAAAGAAAAAAAGAAAAGGAACGGGGAGAAGTATTAGAGTAAGCATGTAAAGTCTCTCTACCTTTCTTTCATGTTTTCATTCATTTCTATTTATTTCCTTCTTTGTTGATATTTTCTTTATCTTCAAGATACAGTCATTGCAACTATTGTTCTTTGATGGTAGACAGATCAATTCAAATGCTCCATTATATTAATGACCCCTTCCTATTTCTTGTGTAACTGCTGACAGCCTTAGTCCCTCCCACCTCCACATCCTTCCCTTTTTGGTTGTTTAATTGTTATACTTGTGTGGAAAATTTATTTGATGCTTAGAAGGTCTGAATATTTTACTACTTGAACATCTGTTAATTAGTCAATGTGTCTGGCAGCTGAGATAAATTAACTGAACACTAGAAATAGCCTGACTATAAAGTGCAATATTATCAAATTTAATGCTGGCAAAAAGATTTCAAGCTTCTGCACCAGTGTCACAGGCATCCAAGTGCTGCTGGAAAGGGGTCTCTTTTTTGAGGGGAAAAAGAGCTGGTCTACACTGCCCTGAAGCTTAGACTACGGGGGTGTGAATTGCAGTGCACACCAAAGAGCTGCAGTGCATCACCCCTGTGCGGGTTCTGCTGGTGTGAACTAAAAGGTTTCTAGTTCATGTTAGCAAAGTCCTTTTGAAAACAAGACTAGATTAATGTGAGTTAGGAACCTTTTAGTTCTTGCCTGCAGTTTCTCAGTATTATTCAATGGCCATTTTGGGGACATCCATTGTGAATGAATCCCTCCACCAATAATTAAGAAAAATTTTAAACATTAATTTTTTGCTTGGATAATGCTAAAGTAGCTTTCAAACATCCTAAATTGACATAGAATTGTTCCCTTTGAGAAATCCTGCAAACCTACACTCATTGGCTCAGATTCTGCCAATTTACACCAGCAGAGAATCCAGGCCATAGATTTTTCCCTCTAATCTAATCTAATCTAAAATGTGTCTTAACACTTGAAAAGTACTAAATAAAATAAAACAAAATAAATTAGTACCTCTCTCTCTCTCTCTCTCTCCCATCCACAATTTTGAGGAATTATTCATTTTGATTTGATTGTACTTTATCTCTTTTTAAAAACTAATGAAATTTTTGTGAAAAATTTAAGTTACCTAAATGGGTTTTGTACTTGGTTTGGAATGCAAAGTGGTTTTCTTTCTTGAGTAGTGAGCTCCACCAACCAGGCCAGCTACTTAGAGAGTTTAGTCTTCTGCTCTCAAGAGATTCATTCTTAATTGTCTCCTTAATGAAAGGAGGAGCTTGCTTTTCTGCAAATCTGGCATGGAGTTTGCTGCCAAAGATCAGCAGATCCCCTTTAGATACCACATGGATCTCAGGCTATTCATCAGAGTCCAAGGCCAATTGTGGAGGCCCTGTACCTCCACATTGCTCCTATTGGCCTCAAGTTTCTTTGGACCTGTCAGAAACATGCCCATGAACTCCTTGCTGCTTCAGCTCTTAGAACCTGGTGATAAGGCAAGGGGGCAACCCAAGTTGATGATGGCTATGTTGTGGGTGCCCAATGTTGTGAGAATGACTGCCCCCACTTCACAGTGCCAGTAGCTGTCTCCATGGAGTACGCATAAAATGTCTCTGTGGGGTCAGAGAAAGGAGGAGATGATGCCATAGATATAGCACTCCTCCAGACCAGCACAAGATGTATGTCCCTTCACTGTGGAGGTGAGGCAATTATTTATCCCTTAGCTCTCAAGGAAGATTAATACCTGTGATAATTGCGATAACTGCAATGAAGCAAATATATGTGTATATTGGATAGACACAAAAGCATACATGACCACATGCACTCAACCAGGGTTCAGCAATAACAATATTTTCTATTACAAAATAATAATGTAATGAACTGTGGCTGTGTACAGACACTCAGTATCCAACTCCAATCATACAAACATCAGGAGCCAGACCCTTCGCCCCCCTCAGGAAAATATCATGAGCTTGGCTTAAAAATTATGAGATTTTGAAAAAAATATAATCCTTGTTGGGTGCTTTTTGGTTTCCAAATGCTTAGAATGTACTCAGGTAACATTTTCTTGCAGCTATGAGAGTTAGAAATGTATAGAATCATAGAGGGAAGGAAGTCATCTAATCTAACCCCCTGCTCAAAGCAGGACCAATCCCCAGACAGATTTTTGCCCTGAGCCCTAAATGGCCTTCTCAAGGATTGAACTCATAACCCTGGGTTTGGCAGGCCAATGCTCAAACCACTGAGCTATCCCTCCCCCATGTATTTTTATTTAAAGAGAGAGAGAGAGAAAGAGAGAATGTGTCTCTGCTGACTTGATGGGTTTGAGAAAAGCACCAAACATTACAAGACTTGTGACAGAATTGTGAGAGTTGGTAACACTGGTGACTCAGACTGCAGTCATCAGGGGGACTGAACCCTCAAACTAGACAATCACTACGCTCTCAATTGAACTCTCACAGAAAAAATTATAAAACACCCCATCACCCATGTGAATACTTTTCACAAAACAATCAATCCATGTCTGACCTCTCAGTACTCATCCTCAAAGGAAACCTGCACAACATCTTCAAAAGATGAACCTGGGAGTTTAAATACATAACTCTAATAGACACCAAAAATCATGGACTCAACAGAGAGACTGTTTTTTTTGTTTCATTACAACCATCTATAACCCACTAATTCTCCCTTATCCTATGATTACAGAGGTGCTAATTAGCATGGTATTAGAATGTTTTCTTGCAATGTGTCTTAACTCCTTATTCTTGACAATCTGTTCCAGCATATTTAGCTGTGACACTCTGATTACCTTTCCCAGATCTGAAGAAGAGCTCAGTGGTGATTTGTGGTCCAATAAAAATACTACCTGGCCCACCTTGTCTTTCTTATAGCCTGGGACTAACACGACCACAGCAACACTGCAAACAAGGCTCCTCACATAGATACGTAATTCTTTTTTTTTTTTTTGTATTTAGAAATTAGCTTGAACATAATCTACTGAGATGAACTTCTGAAGAAGGAGGTTAGTATCTTTCTTGATAGTGTATTTTGGATTTGCAAAAGACACTTAAAACTAATGAGTACTCTCTTGTATTACAGTTATTTTTAGAGGGCCATTTTCTCTTTACAGTCAGGAAGTGACATTTCCATGGATGCTTTTTTGTTTGTTTTGTTTTGTTGATGTTTATTTATTTTATGCCATATTACACACCCTTCACTCTGTGAAATAATGAAATGAACTTACGTACCCCATGGGTTGAATTAGTTACACTGACAGGAGAGGCATAAGTCATTATGTCAGCAGGTAATGAGCACCTTTCCTTCTACCTGCAAATTCCACAGCAGTTCTTTATTTGTGTTTTGTATTTTGTACTCTAACAATTCTTTACACATGACATCTTTCCTCCAGCAGCGTTTTTTCCTCCTCCCCCTTGCAACCAGAGATGGCTATTGAAATTCTAAATTAATAAGAAAATAGAGCTACAACTCATCTACAGAGAAGTGCAATAATGGCTGTAAATGACAAATTCTGTTTGATGTATTATTTAGAAATACAGTGTTGCTGTCAGGCAGCTATTCCCATGAGAGATGACAATGTATGACAGTTTATGATAATAGGCTGATGGAAGAGGCTCTCTTGAAACATGCTTTCTATCGGGAAGCTTTTGTGTGTGTGTATCTAAATGACAAAACAAAAGATCACCAGCATGACTTATAATCATTAGCTCCGCTCTTGCTAATTATAGCTTGTTGGTAGGAGGCAGTTAATTATTGCTTTGTCTATTTGTCAGGAAGCTTTTGTCACATATTTGTTGTTCTTTCCCCCCTTCTTTATTTGAGCCCATGTTTTATTGTCATTCAATTATATTGCTCTTCTGCCAGTTCACACAGACTACAAGGACCTAAGTAATCCATTCTGCCAGCAAGCAGGCTCTGGCTTCAGTTGCAGTAAATGGAATTGCAGACATGAACGCAAACATATCACTAAAATTAATATATGAAACAGGAGCCCACAGAAGAGGTTAATGATTTCAGTACTTACACATTAATGGGGGATGGGTAAATAATAAGTGCTTCTGCACATAGGAAGCAGTGGGAAACATACATCACAGAAACATTGCTCTGCTCCTTATGTGGCAGTGCACAGAAAGTTGAAACAAATGGGGCATGAAGGGATGGACGCTATGTTGGGGTATCTAGTGATGTGCAGATCTTCCCATCATTCTATCTGCCAATATAGACCATGTTAAGGCTTGAGGAGGTGTCATGGGGTGTATGTACTGTATGCTAGCCCAGCAACCAGGGTTAATACACGCACTGTGGGGCCACTGCTGATGGGCAGTCTCACAGCAGCTGGGTGGATAAAAGGGCTAGGAAGCAGAAGAGTGGGGCTGCTACCGGGGAGTGAGCAGGCTGGAGAAAGTTGCTCCTGCCAGCAAGCTACTCAAGAGTCACCCAGAGACAACAGTTCAGAAGGGGACAAATTGACTGACAGGCTAGAGAGCTACGGAGATCCAGGGGCAGGGCCAGATTAACATTTTGTGGTCCTGTGGGACCTCATTGGACACTCCAGCAAGAGTGCCAGGATGTCTCCCTGCCCTGCCTCTTCTCCCTGAGGCCCAGCCAGTTGCTGCTCTCCCTCCTCCCTCTTCCCCATCGCTCAATCCTCTCCACCTCCCCCACCCCACTGTATACTTTTATATGCCCATATACTTCCTTTCTGACAAACAAGAAAACATAATCATGTGGACCAACTATACACTTCCAAGAAATGCACACATAAACATGCGTGAAACTTTTCCTCATAAGTGAGCCTAATTTGGTCCCATACAATTTTTGACCACTCAGTGCATGGCACTTTCCAAAGCCAGATCTTAATTACATGTATTACTAAATAATGTCTTAATCTGATCAATAAGAGTAGTGTTTAATTTCTTTGGCATCCAAAAATCAAAGACTTCTGGACATGGTAACAAACATACTAGTAAAATTATAAAACAAAACTATATACTGTGTATATATACCAGAACAGGATTAGAATTAAAATCCTTGAGATGTCAATATATGCACAGAGGGTAAAATGCACAATTTCCAGTAACAATAGAAAAGTGATGTGTAATGCTCTTCTCACTGTGCTGAAGAGGGTGTGGGGTTTTTTTTGTTTTGCCTTCATCTATCACTATTCCTTAATTTCTGTGGGGGAGCCCAGGACCAGGCTGGCAGAGGACTATGGGTCGGAAGTGAGTGGCACTGGCAGAGATTGGGGGAGCCCAGGGTGGGGCTAGCAGGAGGCTGCCTGGGTTGGTCCCCAGAGTGAGGCAGGGACTGGGGGCAAGCACAGCGGGGTGGACAGGATCCCCCCTGGGGCAGTACAGAACTGGTGCCTACCTGTTTTCATTGGAGCTGGGTCCTTGGGAGCCAGTTCTCTTTCTCTCCAGCTGAGCTGCAGCTCCTCTAGGCAGCAGCAGCTGCTCTTCCCGCCTTCCTGGTGGGGAGGCAGATTGCGGTCAATTCTATAACTGGACTTTTAGTGTCTAGTCAGCAGTGCTACCGGACACTACCTGGTTCATTTTTAAACTGGACTTTCCGGTTGAAAACTGGACACCTAGTAACAGGGGCACTGGAACGGGGGAGCCACTTTTTAAAGGTGAGTGATGGGGTTGGTAGGGGATGGAGAGGAGTTAGTGGCAGGCGGGGCCTCAGGGAAAGAGGCAGAGTGGGGCGGGGCCTTGTGCGGAAAAGGCCGAGTGGTGGCCATGTTCCAGGTGCCGGTGTGGGCCCCTTATGAGAGAGGGCCCGGTCCCACAGTGCCATTGGCACCATTGTGAACCTAGTTCTGTCCAGGGGAAGGTAGGAAGTAATTCAGGGTACTATCAGAGTTGGGTTCCCCTACCAACCCCCTGATGGACTTGAGAGCAAAGAAAGGGTTTTAAGACTCCTGGACACCGGGAATAGACTGACAGCCCTGCTAACCTATGTGAACCCAGGGGCTGCACCAGGCTTGGCCAGAGGGGGGCTGTTGTTCTGATGTACGACCTCACAGGAGACTATTTAACTCATAAGGAAGAAATAACCCCTTAGGCACCAAAAATGACTTGGTGCCTAAATTTGCAAGGTAAATGTTCCCTAGGCTTTTTTGTTTCTGTCTCTGGGCATCCAGATAGCTAGTCCTGCCTAAATCCTCAATGCAATCCATGAACAAGGGGAAGATAAGCACTACTCTGCCTAATTCACCTGCAGTGCCTGATCCAGTAGGTGGGCTGGCTATTGGATTGGGCCCCATTCAAAATCATTTGAGATCAGGTTTGTGCCATCCACCTTATAACTTTTATCCCAGTATGTGGAACACTCACATAGGCTATGGGAGTCGCAGGTTCAATTCTCCCCTCTGCCCGATGGGGAAAAATATTTGAACAGGGGTCTCTCATACATCTCATGACTATTCTCTAACCACTGAATTACAAGATATGAGAGAGAGAGAGAGAGAGAGAGAGAGATTGTGTGTGTGTATGTGTGTGTGAACTTGAAGTTATAAGATTGGCATTGTATCATGATCAGTCGAATGGGAGTCAGAGGGTCCATGTTTCCGAGAGGGACTGTTATTCATGGGATACCAGAAAAACAGAGAAGCTGTGGAGTTAGGCTGGAAGCAATGCAGTCAAATGGATGAAGCAGTGCACCGGGTTTAATAAAGTTCCACTTGTTCTGCTTAACCTGCATTCAGCTTCACTCTTTGCAAATTAAACATGGTGAGCTGTGAGTTCTCTGAAGTGCAGGAGCTGTCAGTGTGAACAGTCTAAGCCCCCATTAAGCTCTGGATTTTGCAGACACAAAGCTAGCCCAGAGATGGACCCAGAGGAAGGAGGAGTTTGAGCTGTGCCTGGACCTGGTCATGCAGGAGGATAACAATAGCAGGAAAGTAAAACTATTATTTGACCTTATCGGGGAATGAGGCAGAGAGACCTGCACCACTCTGAAGCTCACCACTGCCTCAAGCCTCATAGCAGGCCTAGGAATCTTGGGGAATTATTGCTCCTCAAATCATAATGAAAATGTGGGGGTAACACATTTTTTACTAGAGACCAAACTGAAGTGGACTGGATAGACACACCAGCTGCAATGTGCAATTTTGGGGACTTCATAAACACCCTGATTCAGGACAAGCTAATCTGTGGCATTTAAGATCACCATGTGTGGGAGCAGCTGTTCCTGGCAACCTCTCTTTAGACAGATGCTTAGACATGGGACATACAGTGGAAGACTCAAGAGAAAGGATGAAAGCCCTAGGAGGTAAAACATCCCAGAAGTACATGCCATTAGACAACAGCAAAGGAGAGCACATGGCCAAGGTTCCATAACCAGAGTGAGATGCATTTACTGTGGGAGCAGCATGAGCAAGTTGCGGAGAAGTACCACACAATAGGACAGCATTACAAGGCGTGTGTCCACTTGAACCATTTTAGCAGTGTGTGCAAGAGCAGAGGAATCTGTCAGAAAGATTCAATCAGACTTGTACAAGAGGGAGATGGCACATCAGATAGTGATGATGACATCATGACTCTCTTCTAGAGTTCAAGAGCATGTCAGGTTCAAGTTATAGGGACAGAAAAGAAGCAAAGGACACTACCAACCTCTATGCATGCAAAAATGTTAATAGGGAAACACTCTGTATGATTTCATAACCCACATTTATAGTAACAGGCATCCTTTGATAATCCCTTCCTGGACATTTGGACACATTTCCATTGGTAAATGGGGTCAGAGTAAGAGATTTGATTATTGACTACATAAATTTCAACATTTGGTCATGCACTAGGTTTAGTCTAAGTACAAAAATAACAGGAGTACTTGTGGCACCTTAGAGACTAACAAATTTATTAGAGCATTTGTTAGTCTCTAAGGTGCCACAAGTACTCCTGTTATTTTTGCGGATACAGACTAACGCGGCTGCTACTCTGAAACCTGTCTAAGTACAAAGCACTTTTGATTTACAAGACAGAGCACTAGATTTGCAGACATATACTTTGGTTTATGCAGACAATATTTTGGTTGCTTTAGCTTTCCAGATAATCTCTATGGTCTGTGATGTGAGGAATGGTTTTGGCACATAAGCCTGGATGAAGAGTTCAGCATGCTGATAACCTCTGTGGCACCATTTGGTCACTACAGATGACTGAGCATGCCAATGGGCATAAGCCCAGCAACAGAGGTGTTCCAGAGAAGAGTTATCCAACCAGTGTAAGGACTGCCTGGGGTGAAAATAATTACAGATGATAGCCTCATTGTAGGTGAAAGGGCAATGATACAGAAGATAATGACAGAAAACTACAAGCTTTTTTACAGTAGGAACATAAAATCAGAAACATAAAACTCAAGAAAAAATGCAACTCAGACAGCATGAGGTGACATACATTAGACATCTGCTTACAGGAGAATGACTGAAAGCAGATCACAACATGAGCAAGGCAATCAGGGACGTCTGCTTCAGTGGACGTGAAAGGGATACAGTACTTCATAGGAATGATATATTTTCTGTCCACACCTTGCTACAGTCGCAGAACCCATACATCACCTCATAAGGCCGATGTTGAGTGGGACTAGACAGGTCCCAAACAACAGGTATTTGACACACTGAAACAAAGGATAACAAGTACTACTAGCTAGGAGAGCCACTGACACACCAGTGTAATGCATCGGAGAAAGAATTGGGCATAGCTCTTTTGCAAGAGCAGCTGATCACTTATGCCAGCAGAGCCCAGTAAGAGACTGAACAGGAGCACACCTAAATAGAAAAAAGAGCTTCTGGCTGTGGTATTTGGAGTAGAGCAATTCCATCAGTACAATATGGCCACCTGGTAACAGTGCAATCAGATCACTAAACCCTAGACACAGTCATGGAAAAGTCCCTTCTAAGTGCTCCAAAGAGATTATAATACATGTTGATGCACCTCCAGTGCTACTAGCTAAAGATTAAATATTGTCCAGGATGAGTACTGGTGTTAGCAAACACCCTCAGCAGGGCATATCTACCCAGCATCAGTGAGTTGGAAGAAGAGGCTCACAAAGCTAGCCCAGAGATGGACCCAGAGGAAGGAGGAGTTTGAGCTGTGCCCGGCTCACAACATTGAATCCATTAACATGCTGCACTAACTCCCAGTGTCAACAGCGAGTCTGATGGAAATCAATGAGGCTAGGCTAAGGAAAAAGACGTCTGACTACAAGCAGTCAAGAGAGTGCTGCTAGCAGGGTGGCCAGAAGAGAAAGCCAAGTACTGGTAGAAGCAGAACCATATTTTCAAATTAAAGATGAGCTGACTGTGCAGGATGAAATCTTATTTCGAAGACACAGAGCTGTTGTCCCCACCTCACTCCACAGGGACACGATGCAAAAAATACATGCCTCACACCTGGGCATTGACAGCCGTCTGAGATGGGCTTGAGAGTGTGTTTACTGGCCAGGAGTAAATTGTAACTCCACTTTTTGATAGAAAGCTACGATACCTTCTAGTTGTGTCATAACTGGCATCAGAAAGAGACTTTGTTACTATGTGAGCGTGAGAAAAAGTGGGAGTGATTTATTTACCTTCAAGGAAAAGCAAGGTACTACTCATATTTTTGGGAGGTCAATGCCTGCCTGCTACGAGAAGTAAGTCAGTGATTGTCAAATTGATGGCCCACTTTGTGAGATATAACAATCCGGATACCATATTCACCAACATTGGACCCCAATTTGCCTTGAAAGAAGTCAAGGAATTTGCTTGCAAATGGGAGTCTGACCACCACATCTTCTCTCCAGTATATCCACAGAGTAATGGTAAGGTGGAATCAGGTGTGAAAACAGCTAAGAGACTGTTACATAAGGCTGTTTCTTCCAGTTCATATCCGTTGTTAGCCTTTTTGGTACATGGCAATTCCCCATCACATCGGTGCCGCAACAGTGGCTGGGTTTGGTGGATCTCATTCTAAGACACTTATCTCTTCCCATTCATTGTACAGCTAGCCTAGGTGCCTGACTCAGGCTTTGTGGATCGCATTGTTGTTCCTGTGATTTCCTGGGCACCTAAAAATAGGTGTTGTGACACTGAGTATTGTAACAGCTAAGTCCTTTGTGGATACTATCATAATGGAGGCCATGTAAATTTGATAGATAGATTGAGAACAATAGATGATAGCTGTCCAGGGGCAGTTAGCACCATACAGAAGCTCCTTTTTTTCCAGAAGGGGTTTATTGAATTTTAGTGTGTTTCCTGTAGGTTGCAGTACAGATGGACAATGTTTGGAGCAACCCACTTGCACAACACCAGCTTCAAGCCTAGAGAAGTTGAGTGACACATAGCTCTAAATCCTATCTGAGAGGGATTATAATTTAGATCGAAAAAGTGAGAAAGAGTCCTGTGGCACCTTATAGACTAACAGAGGTATTGGAGCATAAACTTTCGTGGGTAAATACTCACTTCGTCAGACACATGCTGACCTATAAGGTGCCACAGGACTCTTTCTCGCTTTTTACAGATCTGGACTAACACAGCTACCCCTCTGATCATTTAGATTGGTAACTCAGGCATTTGCCATTAGGAAAGGATTTTTATATGATTGGGAAGGAATCAAGACAAAAAGACACAGGGGAATTAGAAGCAGCATCTTGGAAGAGGCAGCAGAGAGAGAGAAACTGCTGCCTGTCTGAGGACCTGAAACAAGCCAATTTTATGTAACTTTTGTATGTGTAACTATGAGTTATAAAATACAATTTGTTTTTAACATCTAATATTCCTGTTCAAATATGTACATCAATAAATAAGATTATTACTGAAAATAGATTACTGTTTTTATTAGCACAATCAATTAGGAATAGAGTGTCCTGGGCCTGTGTCCACTGATTCCTTTCCTGGCAAGAAAAGGATGCACTTCCGGAGTCCAATAATTTCCTTGGAATTTCAGGAAATGATGATGGTATAGCCTCTAATACAAAGGATGGTTAGGGATAGCCCAGTGGTTTGAGCCTTGGCCTGCTAAATCTAGGGTTATGAGTTCAATCCTTGAGGGGGCCATTTAGGGATCTGGGGCAAAAATCTGTCTGGGGATTGGTCCTGCTTTGAGCAGGGGGTTGGACTAAATGACCTCCTGAGGTCACTTCCAACCCTGGTATTCTATGAATTCTTAAATGTATTGTACAAGATGAGATGTCGTTAGCTTCCCTGTTCTATTTATGATGGAATTTGTGACTTCACAAATTCCATCCATAGGGATGTAAACCTTTGACTGAGCAGTCATATGAAACTGTTCTTCAGTTTTGCATCCTAATATTTTCAAATGTCCGTTTTTTTCCTGGTACAGTTTTGATTTTTATAAGAT
The DNA here is from genome assembly GCF_028017835.1 of Emys orbicularis. Taxonomy (NCBI): domain Eukaryota; kingdom Metazoa; phylum Chordata; order Testudines; family Emydidae; genus Emys; species Emys orbicularis. The sequence goes on from NC_088684.1 coordinate 98,450,310, forward strand.
TACTGTCCTCTGGGAAACGGGATGCTGTGAACATGCAGCATAGCTTCAAATGGAGAGATAATGGGCAAACTTCTCTTATGAAAGCACTGTTGGATATTTCAATTCTCAGAGCAAGAAAAGGAACAAATTTGATTATGGACAAAAAATGGCTTCCAAGTAAAGTGGATATTTGAAATGCTGTTGAGCTTATTTATTTTCCAGTATGACTAGAAATTTAAAATAACCTCCTGTCATGGGGTGTATATACACGATGCAGGCTTGCAAGCAAGGAGTTAATGCAAGTATTTCCAGCCAGCACCCTCACTACAGCTGGGAGAATAAAAGAGCTGAGAAGCAGGAGGATGGGGCAGCTCCAGAGGATCAAGCAGACCAGAAAGAGAAGAGCCTGGCAGTGAGCCGGTGAGAAGCTGCCTCAGAGTGACAACAACCCAAAGAAGGGATGACCAGAACTTCTAGCTGCAGAAGCCTATGGAACTAAGGGAAATAGGAAGGAGCTCAGGATACAGGAGGAGAATTGTTGAGGACTGATTCTGCCTTCCTGAGTTAAGAGTCCTGAGCTGGAACCCAGTGGAGTGAGTGGGCCTGGGTTCCCCTGCCTACCCCTTACAGAGACTTAAGAGCCAAAGGGTGTTCCAGGCCCTTTGGTTCTCCACTTGTGAAGTAACTCCCTGCTCTCCATGTGTCAGTATATAATGCCTGCATCTGTAACTTTCACTCTATGCATCCGAAGAAGTGAGGTTTTTACCCACGAAAGCTTATGCCCAAATAAATCTGTTAGTCTTTAAGGTGCCACCAGACTCCTTGTTGTTTTTGTAGATACAGACTAACACGGCTACCCCTGATACTTGACACCTGGCCCTTTGAAGACAAGGACCAGATAACACCTGCCAAATGTAAGAGGAAGTCCGTATGCTCCGGTGAGACAGAAATTAACATCTTTGCCTCCAGAAAAGGACTATAGAGACTTAGACAAGAAGGACAGACTGACTGCTCCACCGATCCGAGCAGACACCATGTCTGGGCCACCAGCCCATACCACCAAACCTGAAATCCCCATAGTAATGGTTTTCTGGTCTGCATTCACAGTTTCCATTGTGGAAGACTCCTGTATATTTTACAATGTTGCTAATTAGAGAAAAGCTGCTTATATCTTCTAGCCAATGGCAATTTTATAAGTTTGAGTCTAAGGTCTGAGTCTGCACATGTCACAAGGTGCCTATTACACACGTAGCCTCTCTCACACAACACTGCTCATTAAGCCATAGGTGAACTCCTTCACTTTTCCCTTCCAATATAGTAATGTGTTGCTTCTTATCACGGTGTAATGGCAGAGTAATTGGAAACTGTTTACTCACCTTTATTTGTATGTGTGATGGCTTGGATCACAGAAACCCCCTTGGGAACTGCCAGCTGATGTGCCAAGACTACTTCTGCCCCTGATTTCTTGCCCTGAACCACATCCCCTAACAGCTGTAGGCTTAACTGAAAGCAACTTACAGAAGTGTTCCTGTCTTTCATACTCAGATGTCCAACTCCCAATGGGATCCAAACCCCAAATAAATCCGTTTTGCCCTGTATAAAGCTTATACAGGGTAAACTCATAAATTGTTCGCCCTCTATAACACTGATAGAGAGATATGCACAGCTGTTCCCCGCCCCCAGGTATTAATACATACTCTGGGTTAATTAATAAGTAAAAAGTGATTTTATTAAATACAGACAGGAGGATTTAAGTGGTTCCAAGTAGTGACAGACAGAATAAAGTGAATTACGAAGTAAAATAAAATAGAACACGCAAGTCTATGTCTAAGAAACTGAATACAAATAAAACCTCACCAGTTCCAATAAGCTTCCTTTTACAGACTAGTCTCCTGCTAGTCAGGGTCCAGCAATCACTCACACCCCCTGTAGTTATTGTCCTTTGTTCCAGTTTCTTTCAGGTATCCTTTGGGGTGGAGAGGCTATCTCTTGAGCCAGCTGAAGACAAAATGGAGGGCTCTTCCAGGGATTTAAATAGACTTTCTCTTGTGGGTGGAGACCCCCTCCTAACTCCTATGCAAAGTCCAACTCCAAGATGGAGTTTTGGAGTCACATGGGCAAGCCACATGTCCATGCATGACTCAGTTTTTACTAGCCAAGCCACATTCCTGGGAAGGCTCAGATGTGGATTGGCATCTTCAAGTTCATTGTTGGCTTAAGTGGTTTTTGATTGGGCACTTAATTTGCACTTTTCTCAAGAAGCTGACCAAATGCTCTACTAGGCTAGTTAAAATCAAGCCAGTACACAGCCAATATTCATAACTTCAAATACAAAAATGATACACGTATACAAATAAGATTGATAGATTCAGTAGATCATAACCTTTACATAGATATGTTATATGGCATATGTAGCCTAAAATATATTCCAGTTATGTCACATATACAATCATAAGCATATTCCATAAAGCCTTATGGGGGGCACCGTCACAGTATGTTTCCTAGAGCTGTGCTAATACTGTGCTAATACTGCAAAAAATCCATGAATGTCTTTGATTTGGAAAACTAACTCACTTTAACTGTGTTCACATCCACTTTTGGTTTGCTTTCTGATGTGGGTAAATACCGTACCTTTTGGAGACCTTTATTGGAATCAATGGTGAGGCTCATCTGGAATATTGTGTGCAGTATTGGTCACCCTGTCTCAGAGAGGATATTGCAGAAATAGAGGGAGTTCAGAGAAAAGCAAGGAGAATGATCAAGAGCGTAAAAAACTCTCATAGGAAAAGAGATTGAAAACATTGGGTGTATTTATTTTAGAAAGCAGATGAATAAGAAGGGGACATGATAAAAGTATATAAAATAACAGATGGTACAGAGATGGTAGATCAGGGATTTCTGTTCTCCTTGTCTCATAAGTAGGTTTGAAATAATTAAGTTTTTTTTGCCTAATGTTGGTAAACATCGATTTCACCATATACATACAAACCAATGGAAAAATATTGATGAGAATTGAAATATACAGATAGGCAAAGTAAGAAAAATGCTGCTTGAGAATTAAGAGTTTGATTTAAGAATATTTACTTTGCATATTTTGACCTCTGCTGTTGAGAGTTTGTGTTTTAAAGGTTATAAAGCTTTAACTTTTTGAATAACAATGTCTATTGTCATTAAATAACTATTGTCTGACACCCCTCATCATTTCTTGGAAGTGTGAACATTTAAATAGATAAAAATTGAAAAAGACGCTTAAAATAATTTTGCACACCTGTGAAAATATAAATCAATACAAATTAAAAAATACTTTAAAAATAAACATTGATGTTATCCATCAAAAGTATATAAAAAAATCTAATTCTTCCAAGCCTACTCATAAGGCACGAACATGGAGACATTAAATGAAATGTAAAGGCAGAAAGTTCAAAACTGATCAAAGGAAAACCTTTTTCATACAACATGTAGTTAGACTGTGCAACTCATTGCCACAGGAAGTCATTAAGGCCAAGAATTTAGCACGATTCAAAAATGGGTTGGTGCTGAGTATCGCTGGACACAGAGATGGACCTCAGTCTCATCCAGTGTGGCAATTCCTGTGTTCCTATGAATAAAATAAAACCAGCGAACTCACCACTTCATTTGTAACTTAAGTCAAATTATAAACCAAGTATTAAGAGACTAAGACCGTGATATAGCAAAATACTTAGAGCATGTGCAAAACTTTAAGCATGAAAGCAATCCTGTTCAGCTTCAAGTTAGGCATGTGCTTAAGAGTTTTGCTGGATGAGAGCCTAAAAGATTTGAATTAACTTATTCTCGATCCTGCAAACATTTAAGCATGTAAGCAATTTGTGTGAGTACTCAACAAAGATGTCAGGGTTGGGTCCTTAAATTATGGGAGTGCATTTTTATGTTTGCTTTCCACCAATATTCTAATAACAAGTGTATGGGCAGGAATGTATGCAGAGACAAGACATTTTAAGTGAATTTTGAAATATATTCACAGAAATCCATATTTGATTTTGTTTGTCAACCCTTTATAAAAACAGCAGCCTTTTGCAAAACATTTCTATAAGTTCAGGTTTTGAACACTGTTAAAACTGTTTATATGTAGCATTTTGCCTTTGGTCCATTTCCAGTGCATGCCATGTTTCTCCATACATAATGCCCAGTCCTGAAAACACTACCAGATATAGTCCTCCTTATTGCTGTAAATAACTCCATTAACTTCAACACGACTATTCACATTAATACTCTTTATGTTTAGTAATGAATTTCGGATTAAGGCCGAAAAGAGCCAATAGATACGTTTAGTCTCACTGACTTTTACTTTAGGTGGAGAGAATAACATAAGAAAGAACAAAAAATAGTGTCTTCATGAGTCTCTAAAATCTGCACTGAAGAGACCACAAAAAGCATCCAGTCTCTGAAAGCAGGAAATTCCATCAAGATTTAAAGGTGCACACAGAAAGAGTCTAACAATTATCTATCTATTTTCACAACAGTAGGTACTACATGTTTTTCGAGGCTGTCAGAAAACTGAATTTTTTTCCTACAAGAAATTTTGTGTTCCCCACAGGGAGTTTCAAACTGATTCAAAACATTTTTGTTTGTTTTGTTTCTAATCAATCTGATGTAAAATATCATTTCATTTTGGATTTTTGACAAGGAAAAACTGAAATGGCAGTTCATGAAATGAAAAAAAAATTGAAACTTCACAGTGAACAACTAAATTTTTTTCCCATGCAAAATTTCAGTGTAGACGAAACCATGTTTTTTCAGTAGGAAAAAATTCTGCATAAATAAATAAATAAATAAATAAATAAATAAATTAAATAATTCATACAGCTCTAATCTCAAACATTTTACATGGGAAAAAAGTATGTTTTCTCAATAGTATCAGGTTTTTGGTTTGTTTATTTTAGATGCTAGACATTTGGAAAATCATGTGATTGCTATTTGGGAAATACTATTTAAAATAAGATATTAGTGCTTGTCATGCAATTGGTTTACTCATTTTGCTCTGTGAGCTGTCCTCACAGTTTGTTTGTAATTAGGTGAAGATGTGCTTGAGAGAATCCTATACCCATGTTTCTGATGTCCTGTAAAATGTAAGTAGTTCCATACTAAGGGTACGTCTTCACTACCCGCCGGATCGGCGGGTAGTAATCGATCTATTAGGGATCGATTTATTGCATCTCGTCTAGATGCAATAATCGATCCCCGAACATGCTCCCCGTCGACTCCAGAACTCCACCAGAGCGAGAGGCGGAAGCGGAGTTGATGGGGGAGCCGCGGCCACCGATCCCACGCCGTGAGGACCCGAGGTAAATCGATCTAAGATATGTAGACTTCAACTACACTATTCTCGTAGCTGAAGTTGCGTATCTTAGATCGATCCCCCCCACTAGTGTAGACCAGCCCTAAGGGCAATTTCTTGCTTCTTTTCCAGCTCTCTGCCAGAACTCAATGTGGAGTCCTTAAGATTTGGATGCTGCTGTACAATAAAGGAGAGCCTCTGTTAAAAGGAAGTAGATATCCTGCTGATAGGAGAATTAATTCATTTCATTTGGACAGTTAATGTGAACTCAACAAGTTAAGCAACAAGTTAGAAAGGTCAAAGATGCCTAATTAGGCTTCTTACTTATTTATTTATTCTTATTCTTTTATTTTAAATGGATTTGAGAGAGAGACTGTGGACGTGTGTGTGCGTTTTGCAAATGCTACTGTGCTTTTTTCAGACACTAGGAGAAATGCGTAATTTGGAGGGGGAATGTTTTTCCAACAATTTCCATCCTCACCCCTTGTCAGGGTAACACAGAAAGGAAACATAATCATGTTATGCGTGGCATTCATCAGAACCTTTGTACTTATGAAATATACAAAATACAATGTTAATCTGAGTAACCCTATCCAGGTCAATTGATTTACTCAGTTACACCTCTGTAAACTGAGATCAGAATTTAGCAACATGTTTTCACAGGATTCCTAATATAATGTACTATAAATTACACATGTGCCATAAAGCAGTGGCTTGATTTTGACTGTGTTCCAGTTTTATAAATGGTAGCTATTGACTTCCTGGGTTGGTCTTCTCACTGTAAAAATATCATAACACTAGTCTGCAGATATTAAAAGAAAAGACCTCTGGGTGAAAGGTCATCTGTTCTAAATCCATTTCTTTGAAATACATTTATAATATCTTTGTGTCTACAAAATAGACAACCAGTAGGCAACATAGCAGTGCAATGGATATTTTGGGCCTGATTCACTACTCTGAAGACAATGGAATTATGTTGGTGTACCATGGTGTAAGAAAGTGGTGAATCAGGCCCTCTGTTTTCAGTTTAACTTTCCTGTAGTATTGTGCTTTGTCTCCAGTTATTAAAAACTTCTCCTGAGTATCTTTGGCCAGGTCTACACTACCGCGGTAGTTCGACAGCTGGCAATCGAACTTCCGGGTTCGATTTATCGCGTCTGGTCTGGACGCGATAAATCGATCCCGGAAGCGCTCGCCGTCGACTGCGGTACTCCAGCTCGATGAGAGGAGTACCGCGGAGTCGACGGGGAGCCTGCCTGCCGCGTGTGGACCGCGTCTGAACCGCGGTAAGTTCGAACTAAGGTATGTCGACTTCAGCTACGTTATTCACGTAGCTGAAGTTGCGTACCTTAGTTCGAATTTGGGGGTTAGTGTAGACCAGGCCTTTGAGTAAGACTGAATGCCTGTTTTTGTTCATAGCTGAAATGATGCTGCATGGAGAAAAAAGTATGTGATGTGTACTGTACAGATATGTATCACATCTTCTCCTGAGAAGTTTCAAAACTTTCACACAATGAGTCTGATTGAATTCTGTGTTACTCCAGTTTTATCCTGGGGCAACTCCAACGGAACCCTCAAATGATCATCAATGATTAGTCTGTACCACAACTAAAGTGGGGTAGAGTTTGTCTGGGGCTTACCCAAGGAAGGGCGGCTCTGCTTTGTTGGGGGGGGGGGGGGCGCGGAGGAAGGAGGTCAGAAACCGCTGTAAAAAAAGGTGCTCATGGTCAGCTTTGCAGCAGTGACTATCTCCTTCCCCCCCCCCCCCCCCCGGAATGTGCATAAAGGTAGGAAGCCTGGGTGGGGCAAGTCTCTTTGCTCCATGCAGCGAGGAAGCCAGCATGGCTCCAGGGAAACAGCAAACAGGATTACGCACCATGGCTCCAGGGGCACGGAGAAGGGTGAGCTCGGGAAAACAGGGGGATGTTTCCCCACCGGCCCCAGAGGCAGGGAAGGGCAGGCAGAGGAAAATTACAAGTAGGACACAAGGGGAGTGATTTAGCAAGTGAAGCTCGGCATCTACTGCAGTCATGAGACAGCGTGGCTTCAGACTCACGCAGGAAGGGGAGTGGAAAGAAGGGGAATTAGCATCCCCCTTCCCCAGGTACTTCCACCCATAGGCAGGTTGGAATCTGCAATCCGGGAGGGTGAATTGGCATGGAGGCTAGTCAGAAACTGAAACAATCAACGTGCATTGGGAGTTGGAGGGAATTTAACTGTTTCATGTACCAGAGAGCAGTTTGCTGCTCAGGTGCCTGTACCTTTGCTGGAAAGGGGACAAGCAGAGGCAGCAGCTGCAGCACAGGACAGTCCCAATGGCTGGAAGGGGACCGAAGGGAGACAGTATTGCAGCAAGAACGGGGTGCACACAAGTAGGGGGGCTACTAATGTCCTGGGTGATGTGTTTAATAACCCAGGGCAGCCTCATGCACTGAGGGAGGGACATGACCGAGGGGAATCGTCCACGCATGCAGGTGGGCAGGCTGTGTGGATTAATGGGGTAGTCACTGGAGCTGTGCAGCAAATGGTCAGTGAAGTTGTTTCTGAGGTTTTCTCCACAGCATTACAGCGCTTCCAAAGGGCACAAGGTCACCTAGAACCAGGATGTTTTCTTCCACTGAATACAAGGAATGGCAGTAATGCTGATCCCAGGGGTGAGTGTTATCTGAACCACACAGAGGTTGGGGGGCTGGGTGGCAAAGGTGGTATCCGGCCTTCCAGCCTGGCAAGGGGTGGCAGTTGCAGGGGCCACAGCGAGGTGCAGGGACTGTGCTCAACCAGTCCCTCAGTGAGTTCACCTGAAGGGGACAGGAGTGAGCCTATCTGGGCCCGGGAGTGGGAGGTCCAGAAGCCGGGGCAGACCCATCTAGGGGTGGCACCTTCAGTGGGGGCATTGATGCTATTACACAGCTGCTGCAAGCTAATTTGCATTTACTACAACAGCTTCAGGCAGCTAGGTGTGAGGGGTCTACACAGGGTGATGGGTAGGCCCAGCATGGGCTCAAATTTGGGCAGCAGGACAGGGGCAGGCCCTTGGCAAGGGTAGCGAAGCCCATGTTGGGAACGAACCCCCTGGGCACATGGGAACTCATCGGCCATCAGGGCATGTAACCTCATGGGAAATAGTAGAGACTCCTGGGGGGTCTATGGGGGAGCAGGGCTCTGCAGAGCTCCCTCCATGCAGTCCTAAGTGTGGTTATGCCGCGGTGGCTGACCCGATGGGAGTTCACCTACTCAGTACAACTAAAGATAAAATCCCAAGAGGTGAATATGTGGATATATTATCCCTATTGCACAGGGAGGTGTTGACAGACAGTAAACATGGGCAAGGCAAGCAAAACAGAGAGCTGCCCAAGAGACCAAGGGTGCCTAGAACATGGGAAAATTGGGAGGCGGCCTTCCTCATCTATGCGAGTGTTATAGTACAGGCCTACCCAGAGAGGAGCCCTGCCTTGGCTAAGTATATGGATATAATTAGGTGGGCACACAATATGTTTGAGGGCATATCCTGGTTTAATTATGATGAGCAGTTTCGATTAAGGGCAGCAACACAAACTGGGATAAGGTGGGACATACCTAATCACACACTGTGGTTGGAGTGGATGACACCAAGGATGCCAGGAGTTCACACAGACAGTGGTTTGTTCATACTGCAACAAGCTCGGGATGGGCCCCACACACGTAATAGTATTCGCTGGGCATTTAATAATGATGGTTGTTTTTGCAACCCCTGTAGATACAGGCATGTTTGCGAGACATGTTTTGGGCCCCATTCAGCCCGTTCTTGCCAGAGCGGAAAGGGAAGATCACAGGGAGGAAACAGGAATGGGGGTGGCATAAGCGTCAACCGCAGGTTTGGCACGAGTGGAACAGATTCTGGGACACAGAGCACGAGCTGGGGAGGGGGACAAGCTGGGGCTGGTGCAAGGGGCATGGGCTCCAACGCCAGTTAGGCTGGATGTGTTAAGGGTTCTCTTATGGATTCCCCTAACAGGGCAGATGGGGCATATTTCTGGGAGGGGTTTACAGCAGGATTTCTGATCCCTTTTGTGGGAAATAGAATTCATTTGATGTCAAAAAATGTAAAGACAGTAGCTGGGATGGGACATATTGTTCAAAAAAAGATTGCACAAGAATTAAAGGAGGGCAGGATAGCTGGGCCATTTAATCAATTGCCTATTGCACATTTGAGAGTTTCCCCCCTGGGGTTGGTCCCCAAGAAAACCCCGGAGCTATACCTACAAGGTGGCTCTGTTAATGTTGGGATAGACCTGGCTCTATGTTCCATACACTATTCCTCCATTGATGAAGCTGTTTGTATCGTTAGGGCATGTGGCCCTGGGGTGCTAATGGCTAAATATTATACCAAGTCTGCTTTCCGACTACTGCCGGTGACCCATTGGACTTTGACCTGTTGGGTTTCTGTTTTGAGTGACAATTTTATTTCAACAAGGCTCTGCCCATGGGCTGTTCAATATCCTGTGCAGCTTTTGAGAAATTCAGTACAGTGCTGCACTGGGCAGTGGTGTGGTCAGTGGGACTAAACCAAGTAGTGGATTATTTGGATGATTTTTTGTTTGTAGGGCGAGCCGGGTCAGATGAGTGTGTTCACCTGTTGGACACATTTCAGGCCCTGGCTAAAAAGTTGGGGGTACCCCTAGCGGAGGAGAAAACAGAAGGCCCTTCCACTACATTGACCTACCTGGGGATTGAGCTGGACACCCGGGAGGGCCTATGTCGGCTCCCTCAGGATAAGCTTCAGGAGCTATGGGGGTTGCTCCAGAGAGCAGTAGGGGCTAAAAACCTCATGCTGCAGGAACTGCAATCTATTCTGGGGCACCCAAACTTTGCTTGCAGGGTTGTTGCCCCGGGGCGGGCACAGCCAGGCCACACCATTACATACAAGTCACTAGAGAGACGAAGGAAGACTTGAGGGTGTGGGAAAGTTTTCTGAGTCGATTTAATGGGGTCTCATTGTGGAGGGATGAATGGTTATTACAAAGGGGGTTAAAAATCCACTCGGATGCAGCAGGAGGCGCAGGTTTTGGGGTGTTTTATCAAGGCAAATGGTGTGCACAAAAATGGCCTGCCACCTGGACACAAAATGGGGTTGTGCCTGACATGACCTTCTTGGAATTTTTCCCCATTTTAGTTGCGATGGTGATTTGGGGATCAGAGCTGACTAATAAAAGCATGTGTTTCTGGTGCGATAACATGGCAGTGGTACAGGTTATCAATCGCCAAACTTCCAGATCACACAGGATTATGAAATTGGTAAGGGCGTTTGTTCTACAATGCTTGACCTTCAACATCTGTTTTTCTTCCAAGCACGTGCCGGGCATGGATAATTGCATAGCAGACACCTTGTCTCGTTTCCAGTTTGACAGATTTCGTGAACTTGCACCAGGGGCTATCAGCAAACCCAAGCAGATGCCCAAGCAGGTTCTCTGGAACCTTGGAATGTGTTGTGGTCGGTGGAATGGAGATTTTTGGCTCCAGCTTACAAGTTGTTTATTTTGCTTTCTTTTAAGGAGTGTTGTCTATTCAAGGATCCAGAGAATGGGTTGCCTATGCGGCCCTCCGTGGAGGGCGGTTGTTGCAGTACTGGGTCAAGGACAATGCAGCTGTTGGTGCCCCTTGACTATCACACATGGGATAATGGGTTCTTTCTTCCCAGTAGGGCTGCTAGGCAACAGGCCATTTGGAGATGTCTGGGAACCCAGCGGGGTTGGGGGGAGGCAGCCAAGCAAATTGCTGGTGCCTCCTTGTGGCGGATGTTCAGTGCAGGTACTCCTTAGGGAGGGCAGCCAGTGACCAGATAAATGGCCTGGTAAAGGACTTAAAGGAGGTACTGGATAATGGAACAGAACGGGGAAGGGGGTTGGGGACTCCTATGATTGGTATGGCAGGGAGCCAACTCCCCTCTTCCCCTCCTTTGCCCTCCTCAAACCTCTTACGAGGGTGGTGGATGGTAAGGTCCAAGCCATGGGTCGGCTGGGGACGTGGATGGAAACAAAGACTGTGATTTTACTGAATGTATTTGTTATTCTCTGAATAAGGGGGTAAGTAGAGATTCATTGGTTTAAAAAATAAAGAACAACTAAATGAATCTGATAGGTGGCATTACTGTGAAAATTATTTCTTAAAGCTTTAAAGTCTGCTTGTCCTCCGCTTTTCATTTTGTGTAGTCATTTATTCTTTTTAACAGTGATCCCAAAGTGGGTGTAAAATACTACCACCAATTTACCAGACTGGAAAATTCTGGTTTGGTAGCATTTTATACCAATCTTGCACTCCCTTTCCATGGGTGATGGAGCATGGCAGTGGAGGATCAGCTCTTTGGTTTCCAACTTAGATTTAGATTATAAGAGAAATGAATTTGCTTGCTTTATTAGATTCTTCATGCAATATTTACCGGTATCATGAACTCCCAGCTCCAATAACACACACACACACACACACACACACACACACAAAAGCAGTGAACAACTCACCACAGAAGATGCCCAGCATAAGAATTCCTGGGGGTATTGCAAATCATGATTTATCATTGCTATTTGCAAAGATGTTGTCTGCATTATGCTTTTTTCTATGCATATTCTCATGAACATTAGAGATTGTCAAACACAACGAAAACTTTAGAAAGAAAACCTGTACTTTCTCATCTTCCCAGATAACCTTTAGTACTCAGACACTTAACCAGGGGATCGTGCTTGTGATATTTAATAAGGTCTCTTCACCAAGGGAGCCACAGCATGAGATGCATTGCTTTATTTCAGGTTACCTGCAAAGCTCCCCACTGGAACATTTAAAACTGGGATATTTTAATACTTTCCTGTTGGTACTAGGCCAGTCCCACAGAGGCTATCAGTGTGGATGGTAGCGAGGAAGGAGAAAACCTTTTACCTTTGTCAATCTTTGCTTTTTACACCATCTTCTACAGTACCGCACATGTAGTTTTTATTACCTACCCTGCATTAAATTCATTGCTGACATATAAAAATATATTTCCTAGCCACAGTCTAAAAGTTTACTTCTCTGCTCCCATGCTTTGCATTGGGGTAACCCTTCAGTCAGGCCCATTTAGCCTAGGTAACTGCTTGAACTTATTATTGTTACTCTTCTCTTCTGTTCCCCTTCCCTATTATTGTTTGCCATACTCACTTGTTACATCCTGTCATAAGGTGGAATGTAAGCTCTTTGAGGAGTGGAATATGTCTTCCTATGTATTTGTATAGTGCCTGGTCAACGGGGCCCTGTTCCTGACTGGCACTCTTGCTACTAGAACAATACAAATAAATTGCTGCTACTACACTACTACTAATAATAATCATTAGGACTGACTGAATAATTTCAAATTCAACATTTTCCCATTGGAAAATTAGGTTTTGTTGGAAACAGAATTTCCCATGGGAAAATCACAATGAAATGTCTTGTTTCAGGTGAACACTAATGTTGGTGTCTTCTTGATCCAGCAAGGTGCCTTGTGGGAATTGTGGACTCTTCCATGCTGCACTGTCTCTCCCTGAGACAGAGCTGCTGGAGATGGTTCATGGATCCAGGGCTGGATTAACTCTCCTGTGGGCCTGGGGCTATTAGATTTTGTGGGGCACCTCTGTATACAAGTCTTTTTTCCTAATTTAAAACAAAATGATCACAATTATGGCATCGAGGCTATTAACATTATACTAAACTTGCCTTTTAATTAACATAAAGCCATTCTGCGGTTACATTTCAGTCTTAAAACATGTAGAATATTAGTTAAATTAATTCAAAATACCCTACTTCTTACCTTAAACAGCTGTTATATTAGTTTCTTTCTGGTTTTCAGGGTTGAGAAATCCTAGATGATGCCACTGAAATCCAGTTGACGAAGCAAGTCATACTCTATTGACATTAGAGCAAAATTATTCAGTCTCATCTGATCCATGCTTGACCTTCCCGCAGCTTCCATTGGCCAGGAATGGCGAACCACGGCCACTGGGAGCTGCCTGCAGGGGGCCATGCCTGGAGAGGCCAACGCTCAATGTAAACAAACTGTCTCGCGGCCCACCAGCGGATTACCCTGATGGGCCACGTGCCAAAGGATGTTTCTGACCCCATTTTTTCATATATATAATTGGATTTATTTTTGCAGGGCTGGGGCCCCCCTTAGTCCGAGGACCTGGGCTGCAGCCCCTAAAGCCCCTGCATGAATCCGGTCATGCATGGGTCTCATGAGACCAAGGTGCATCATGGGTACAGCCAGGTGCAAAGATTATTGATGATCCAAAATGAAATATTTCAACATTTCCAAATCAAAATTTTTCCGAACCTTTTGTTCCACAAAAAGTTTTGATACTTTGACGTTTTGTCCTGATTCAGAACAAAAACAAATGGAATTTCCCATCAATTTTTGATCAGCTTCTCGTAGTAATCAATTATGATGGTTATTATCAATTATATCTGTTTATATTTACTTCTGTCCTATCCTGCAGGACAAGATTATAAAGGGTTAATGATCACCCATGAGTGTGCCTGAAAATGGAGATTTTACATAGTATCGTGTGATACAGGAGGGCCAGGAAGCAGTGGGAGAGTGGTCGAGGGGAAGTATATAAACCCTAGGCTAATTAAGGCGTGGTTCCCTGTAGACTAGGGAAGGTTGCTACAGGTTAATTGCAGCACCTGTAGTCAATTAAGGCCCTGTTAGCAACCTAATAAAACCTCTGCTTCAGGCAGTCAGGGGAGAAGGAGGAAGGAGAGAGGAGTGGAGGTGTGTTGTGAGATTTGAAAGATCAGAAAACTGGAGTAAGGGAGACCCTGCCCCAGTGTTTAAGGACCGAAGGTACCCCACCCAAGGGGGAAGAGGGTAAGAACCCGCAGGGGTTGAGAGGGGCTGGGGCTCAGAGTAAGGAGCAAACCCAGACTCCTCCCCCGCTTCCCTCCTTTACCACCTTCCCGGGCCACTAGCGGGGCCCTTGGTGCCCCAAGAGCAGGCGGCAAGGGGTGGCATTTTAGCCCCCCGCCAAGAAAAGCGCAGGACCCACCATACTACATCGGCCATTTTGTCACAATCTATAAAGCACAAAGTCTGTAATAGCTGGTGTCCTTAAAGGACACGCCAGATAATGCACCAGTTAGGGCCAAATTCCGGTTTCATTTACACTGGTGTAATCCAGAGTAATTGAACTGCAATCAAAGCCCCAAAGAGTTTACAATCTATGACAAAATGCAACAAATCAGTGGGAGGAACTGTAGAAGGGATGGGGGAAGGGGACAAAAGTAGCAGTGATAAATGCAAGCAGAAAAAGTTCAGTTTTTACTATGGCAACCTCTGTGAAAATACTGGGGTTATTCTGGATTTACGCAATCGTAAATGAGATCTGAATCTAGAGCCTTTTTCAATAAAGTCCTTCTCAGGCAAAATCCCATTTGTCATGAGAGTTTTGCCTGAGTAAGCACTGCAGGATGGGAGGTCAGCTGCATGAAAGAAAAGCAAGAATATCAGAGATGAGATGGCTATGGAGTTCCGAGCTCAGAATTTTGCCCACACGTCTTGTCTGGCCATTTATGTTTTTAGCGCCTGCAGTTCTTAGGCAGACGTTATCTGAAGCTCAAATATACATATAAATCCTCTTGAACTCAGTGGGAATTCTGCCTACAGAAGGACAAGAGGGATGTGCTTGTATAATTATTTTGGTATTACTGCTTAATCTTTATTGCTGTTATGAGACTGTATCTCTTGGACCAAAATGTACAGTAGCTCACTATGTAGTCTGTGGAGGCTTACAAAAATTTAATTTTGTGGATCCTATTTTAATAGAATGATTGTTTTATGAACCACTTCCCCTCCCATACACAACAGTGTAGGCCACCTTCCCTGTCATTGGCACCGGAATATCTTCCGTTGGACAACTGCAACAATTTTAATGTATGTCAGCTTCTTTTAGTCAGGCCCTGGGAGCAAGAAGAAAAGGCTTTACTAGGTAATCAGACAGTTCTGTTTAGACCTCCATGGAGTACTCTTTGGGGACAGCTGTGTTAAAGTATATCATTCATTTGCAGAATACATTCAAAAATACTCATAGTGCTGCATGATAGCAGAATTTGCCCCATAGAGCAGTGCTATACATCAGTCATAGTCCTATCATAAGATTTTTCTTGCTGGAAGCAAAATTACTACTATCATGTTAACACAATCCTATCATTACAAGCTGCCCCAGGTTATTGCATAGTTACAGTATTTAAGATAAAATATTAATTAGCTCATGAAAAGTTTAAGCCTTCATTATTCATAAATACCTGAACACCACAGCATATCTTAATATCAGACTGGCTAATTAAGAATTTTCTGGACTAATCCTTTCTAATAAAAATGAAAGCTTTCATCCATCCAGAGCCCATTGCAGTAAGGGGGAGGATTTTTATTTGATTTCAGTGGCCTTTAGATCAGGCTTTAGATGAATGTGTTTGGTTACAGAGATGTCTTCTATTCTCCAGCTTTCTTTCCTTCTGAAATCATATTCCAAAATGTGGTGTTTATTGTGAGATATGAGCGGTTAAATCTAGTCTTTGCACTGTGTCTGAAACCCAGAGCATTATGGGAAGACATAAAGTATTAACCACTACAGTGCAATGTAACATCATTGTTTCAATTGCACCTTAGGGGATTTATATATACTGTGTGTGAGCTGTAGAAAGAAGTGCTAAACTGGCAACCATTAAAAGTATGCTTAAAGCCAAGAATGAAAATGCTGTTTTGAACTTTAAATATTTAAGAATGCTCTAAATTTATCATGCCTTTGGGTCCTTGCTAGCTTTGTTCGGCTGGATTTTATGCAAGATAATGCTATTCTTGGTTTTAGACACATAGTGATAAGGTCTTTGATGAAGGTTCATGAAATTGTAGGTTGGTAGCCCTCAGGGGGTCACCAAAAGAAAAAACATTTCTTTAAATGTCAGCAACATGAAAGGACCTGGTCATTTTCTATTGGTGTGTCTCTCAAGTTGCACACTAGGGGGAAATTATTTTTTAGTAACATTTATTTCTTAGCCCAAAGAAAATAAAGATATGTACAAACGAACAGCAGTTTATCTGGGAATGCAATGTGTGTGTGTGTGTCTTCTGAGTGTCTGTGCATAAGATACAGCTTTAGCTGAAGTGTTCTTATGATCTGCAAAATGATTTAAAAAGAAAGACCTTGATGTTTCATATTATCCTCAATAAAATGTTTCCATTTCCTATTTAGCCTGTTTATAAACTGAAATAAGATTTTTCTAACTGCCAGCAAGGCAAGGTCAACCTGAAAAACAAGTTGTCATCTTTCTGATCTGTGGCAGCCCCAGGTTTGAGAGGCCAAAGACAGGGGTACTTTCACCACATGCACTCTCCTGAACAGTGTCAGATTATTGTATTCTAAAGTGCTTGAGTCAGTTTCAACAGCATTCCCCCTCATTTCTGTTTAATATATATTCAACATCAGGCCAGCTCTATTTCTGTTTAATCTATCACAAAAATACAGTTCCTGAAATGAGTATTTGGGTAGTAATCTGTTGACAAGCATGAAGCAGAACAGAATGCAGCTGTTTTGTACTGACATCAGTTCTAAAAGGCTAACTAACAGGAATAAAAATTAGTTTTCATCAGCATGGCTAAGTAGGTATGACATAAAAGGAATCACAGGAATTAGAGAAGGAAGACAATCTTTTAGATTATTTTGGCCATTTCCTGCCAGGACAAAGTTGTTCGCTACATTACATTCTCAACTTTTTCATCTACTGGTACTTTAAATGAGCCAATCAATGAAGTGTTGATCCCTTCTTTTGGGATGTGATTTGGCAATCTAATGGATCTCATTCTTAAGAATATTTTCTTGATATGTTTCTTATCTCAATTTCCTCCCATTACCCCTCGCTTTACCTTCTTGGACAATCTTGTAGGTTTTTCCCCCCAAGGATCTCAAAGTTTTTTACAAATATGAGTGAATTTAATAATCATAATACTTCTCAAATTCCCATCCCAATAAGTATTATTTCATAGGTAAATAAAATGAAGGATCAGTTTAATTAAGTGACTTGCACTGACATATGGAGTTAGTGGAACAGCTGGGAATAGTTCATAATGAATAACTTATTCACTGAATTTTGCCTCTTTTCAGTTTACCAGGTATCCATGATCATGAGCAGATCACTTTTTTTTTTTCAAATTTAGTCATTATTTGAAGTTGTTTGCTGAATAATTTCTGTGAACAAATGTTGATTTGTAGCTTGTTCATGAGCCATTTTTTGTGCAGTATTTAGCAATCAAAATTTAAAATTCAAACTTCCTTTGCCAGGACACACAATAGTTCAGTTTAGTCTACTGAGGGCTGTCATACTTTGGTCTAATACTGCTGTTGGGCTTGGTGTGTAAGTGCTGTGTGGTGTTTAATGACCTGTGCCATGCAGGAGGTCAGATTTAGTGATCTGGTGGTCCCTTCTGGCCCTAATCTCTATGACAGATAGGTCCTGATGTTAAAGTCAATGGGAAAAATTCCATTGACTTCAGAGGGCATTGGGGTCCATAAGTCATATGATTTGTTTCTGTTCCTTTTTTTGGGATGAGGGTAATTCTTAGACTTGGGTTCATGATGAAGATACTACAATTATGACTTCAAAATTCACTTCCCGTGAGAATTCTGCTATGTTTGCTCTAGAGCTGATATTTTGGGAGATGTTTCTTCTAATAAACTCACTTCCTAGAAATTAGTGAAAAATGAAGGGACTTTGTTTAAAATTAATCTTCATGGACTTTTTTTTTCTTTAGGATCCACCCAGCTCTACTTGTATCAATGAAAGCTTCATTTATACCACAGGGCCACAACTGAGAAAATTATTCGAAGTAGATTGGCAACATATTGCAGTTCATCACCACTGAGGAATGCTGGCGTATTTAATGGGATAAAATTACAAAAAATGTTGTTAAACCTCTTCACATAAATTCATTCATCAGCTGAATTTATCTTTCTACTGTTCCTGTTTGTGCAAATACCTGGCAGTGGGAAGGTGGGGGAGGGTATGGGGGGGTATGGATTCAGTTAATACAAAATACAAGCACCAGTAAAACTTTAAAAGACTTAATCAAGCAGAGAAGTTTTAAAGTGAAGTTCTAAAACTGCACTGTGCATCTGACATTCAAAATGCATAAATAAATTGGATTCCATTGACAAAGCAGTGTGAAAGGGCACAGTCTCCAAGAAAAATGTTGTACCCATAGAATGTGTAAATGCCAGTTGGCTGAATGAAGATACTATGGACCCAAGTGTTCACCTTAATAAGACAAAGTCAAGTCACGTGTAGCTTTTAAATCAATCCACTGTGTAACTGAGAGCCAGGGAAGGTCCTTATTACAGTATGGAGAAAGATGCTGAAACAGCTGAGGCACAGTATATATACTCTCTTTTGAATCTTGTATTGAAAAATACTAGCTGGAGAAACCACAAGCACAGAACTGCAGCATTCAAGTGTGGCCGGGGGGAAAAATCCCCTCAAGACAGTATGGACTAATATTTCAGCAACTGGACTCAACAACTCAGTGCTCAAAATGCTCCGTTCCAGAAGTGGTCACGTGACACCTTAATTATATAACTGATGTGAGCTTCTAAATAAAGATTCAAGTATCGGGGGTAGCCATGTTAGTCTGTATACACAAAAACAACAAGGAGTCCGGTGGCACCTTAAAGACTAATAGATTTATTTGGGCATAAGCCAGGGGTCGGCAACGTTCAGCACGCGGCTCGCCAGGGTAAGCACCCTAGCGGGCCGGGCCAAGTTCTTTACCTGCTGACGCGGCAGGTTCGGCCGATCGCGGACCCCACTCGCCGCGGTTCACCCTCCGGGCCAATGGGGGCGGCGGGAAGCGGCGCGGGCCGAGGAATGTGCTGGCCGTGGCTTCCCGCCACCCCCATTGGCCCGGGACGGTGAACCGCGGCCAGTGGGGGCCGCGATCGGCTGAACCTGCCGCGTCAGCAGGTAAATAAACTGGCCCGGCCCGCTAGGGTGCTTACCCTGGCGAGCCGCGTGCCAAACGTTGCCGACCCCTGGCATAAGCTTTCGTGGGTAAAAAGAAGAAGTGGGTTTTTACCCACGAAAGGTTATGCCCAAATAAATCTGTTAGTCTTTAAGGTGCCACGGGACTAAATAAAGATTATAATCTCCTCTGTCTCCTGGTTATTAGAGTTATCTGAAAGATTGAGAAAACTGTTCTGAAGGAAATCATAGAATATCAGGGTTGGAAGGGACCTCAGGAGGTCATCTAGTCCAACCCCCTGCTCAGAGCAGGACCAATTCCCAACTAAATCATCCCAGCCAGGGCTTTGTCAAGCCTGACCTTAAAAACCTCTAAGGAAGGAGATTCCACCACCTCCCTAGGTAACCCATTCCAGTACTTCACCACCCTCCTAGTGAAAAAGTTTTTCCTAATATCCAACCTAAATCTCCCCCACTGCAACTTGAGACCATTACTCCTTGTTCTGTCATCTGGTACCACTGAGAACAGTCTAGATCCATCCTCTTTGGAACCCCCTTTCAGGTAGTTGAAAGCAGCTATCAAATCCCCCCTCATTCTTCTCTTCTGCAGACTAAACAATCCCAGTTCCCTCAGTCTCTCCTCATAAGTCGTGCTCCAGCCCCCTAATCATTTTTGTTGCCCTCCGCTGGACTCTTTCCAATTTTCCACATCCTTCTTGTAGTGTGGGGCCCAAAACTGGACACAGTACTCCAGATGAGGCCTCACCAATGTCGAATAGAGGGGAATGATCACGT
The DNA here is from genome assembly GCF_028017835.1 of Emys orbicularis. Taxonomy (NCBI): domain Eukaryota; kingdom Metazoa; phylum Chordata; order Testudines; family Emydidae; genus Emys; species Emys orbicularis. The sequence continues at coordinate 98,470,390 of NC_088684.1, forward strand.
CCCTCGATCTGCTGGCAATGCCCCTACTTATACAGCCCAAAATGCCATTAGCCTTCTTGGCAACAAGGGCACACTGTCGACTCATATCCAGCTTCTCATCCACTGTAACCCCTAGGTCCTTTTCTGCAGACCTGCTGCCTAGCCATTCGGTCTCTAGTCTGTAGCAGTGCATGGGATTCTTCCATCCTAAGTGCAGGACTCTACACTTGTCCTTGTTGAACCTCATCAGGTTTCTTTTGGCCCAATCCTCTAATTTGTCTAGGTCCCTCTGTATCCTATCCCTACCCTCCAGCGTATCTACCACTCCTCCCAGTTTAGTGTCATCTGCAAACTTGCTGAGAGTGCAGTCCACGCCATCCTCCAGATCATTAATGAAGATATTGAACAAAACCGGCCCCAGGACCCACCCTTGGGGCACTCCGCTTGATACCAGCTGCCAACTAGACATGGATCACTACCCATTGAGCTCGATGATCTAGCCAGCTTTCTATCCTCCTTATAGTCCATTCATCCAGCCCATACTTCTTTAACTTGCCGGCAAGAATACTGTGGGAGACCGTATCAAAAGCTTTGCTAAAGTCAAGGAATAACATGTCCACTGCTTTCCCCTCATTCACAGAGCCAGTTATCTCCTCATAGAAGGCAATTAGGTTAGTCAGGCATGACTTGCCCTTGGTGAATCCATGCTGACTGTTCCTGATCACTTTCCTCTCCTCTAAGTGCTTCAGAATTGATTCCTTGAGGACCTGCTCCATGATTTTTCCAGGGACTGAGGTGAGGCTGACTGGCCTGTAGTTCCCCGGATCCTCCTCCTTCCCTTTTTTAAAGATGGGCACTACATTAGCCTTTTTCCAGTCATCCGGGACCTCCCCTGATCGCCATGAGTTTTCAAAGATAATGTCCAATGGCTCTGCAATCACATCCGCCAACTCCTTGAGCACCCTCGGATGCAGCGCATCCGGCCCCATGGACTTGTGCTCGTCCAGTTTTTCTAAATAGTCCCGAACCACTTCTTTCTCCACAGAGGGCTGGTCACCTCCTCCCCATGCTGTGCTGCCCAGTGCAGTAGTCTGGGAGCTGATCGTGTTCGTGAAGACAGAGGCAAAAAAAAACATTGAGTACATTTGCTTTTTCCACATCCGCTGTCACTAGGTTGCCTCCCTTATTCAGTAAGGGGCCCACACTTTAATACCTGAAGAAACCCTTCTTGTTACTCTTAACATCTCTTGCTAGCTGCAACTCCAAGTGTGATTTAGCCTTCCTGATTTCACTCCTGCATTCCTGTGCAATATTTTTATATTCATCAGTGATAATAACTGACAATATGACTTATACTATAATGTATATGCATGGAGAGCTTCATAGGAGGTACTGCTTCCCAGTTCCTTTCGGTGCTAAATAAACTAACTTTGCTTCCTATTTCTTACACCAGAACATCTCAAAAGAAACAGTTTATTAATGATCATATTCTACAAAAGAATGACAGTGGATGTGTAATATCCGAGCATTGTCTTGTGCTAGAACCTCTTGAGTCTCAGCAGTTTTCAACCTCAACAACCACATATGGTACCTCAGTTCAGTGCTCAAGAAGTTGGAAGTGTTACTTGACACTTGACAGTGTTACTTGAGGCAAAAATAAGAGTTCCTAGATATGTGGGCAGGCAATACTAGCTACACTGGAAAACAGGCTATTATTCTGTCTCACCTAAAAACGTGATCATTCATTTAGCTAAAGCAATATTTAGCCACAGCATCCAATGCCTAAAATTTCTCATTAGCAGTCAAATTTATTATTACGAAGAGGAAAGAGAATGAGTGAGTAGGAACTCATATAAAGGAGGAAATAAGGCCCTTCTGGAGGGGATTTAAGGGGTAAGAGGGATAAAGATGAAGAGAATTTACTTTTAAAAACAAAAAAGACATTAGAAAATTAGAGTCGGGCCCAACACATGTGCAGGTTCAGATTTAATAAACCAAATGCAAAAGAACTGGGAATATTTAGCACTATTCCAGCTGCCAGAAAGCAGTATGACCCCCTCAGACACATGCACAAATAAGCAAGCTGTTTAAAGGCATCAACATTGGTGAGTAACTTTAAGATCTAGTTACCTGTCATTATCACTGGCACTATCTAAGCAATTTGGAAAAACAACCTCTCTCGATAAGATAACTATGTGGGAAAAAATCCCAATGAGATTCCAATTCTTTATGCTTATTTGCTTCTGATAAAACTGAAATGTTTTGGGGAACTAGTACAGTAGACAGCTTTAAATACAAAAGGTGCCAGATTGTTAATTACAATCCAGCAGCTGTGTCTCTGGATTCTGGGATCAGTTCTATGATGGCTCTGGTATAGAGGAGAGCAGGCTGGGGGCTGCTCTTATCAATGCCAGCTGGTTTTGAGCTCCAAGGGGACGACCACAAGATGAGGATTGCCAGATCACAGTGGGGGCTTGCAAGGGCATGTGGCACAGTAACAGGCTATGGCAGCTACATGCCCAGTGGAGCCACGCTGCAAAAATTCCCAGCTGGGGAGAACTGTCTGCCTTGCATCTCCTGAGTGGCACCAGCAGACCACATCACAGTATAGAACCCAGCCCCTAGCCTCGGTTGAACATGTTATTGAAACTTGTACATCAGAGTTAGTGTTATAAGTTGTATTCCAAGAGTTGCATTAGGAACTTAATTCAGTAAAACTGTATTTTAACTAAGGCAACATGAGAATATTGACCCAGCACACAGCAGCTGTTCCTCTCTTTCTCCCTTTAGCCACAGAATAGCATGAAAAAATCAAAATGTTATATAACCATTCTTCAGTCACAGACCTCTGGGCTGTGTCTAGTTCCCATAACAGCTCATTCCGCAATGTTAGGGTTGCAAACTTTCCATTTTTTCAAAACTGAACCCTTCAGGCCCCTCTGTTACTTACTGACCCCCTCCCCTGGGACTCCACTGCCACCTGCAGAGCCGGGGTGGGAGGAGCTGATGTGGAACCTGCCTGCCCAATCAGGGCGCAGTGGGGTGTGTGTGTATCTCCCTGGAGCCTGGGACTGGAGAGAGCTGGGGTCCCGGGAGGCTGAGAAGGTGGGATGCACCGTCACAGGCTGCGAGCCTGGCTGCCAGCTCCACTCCCCAAACTCCATGCACTGTTAGAATCCCCTCTCCTCCAGCAGCAGCTGCTCTCCCCACCCTCCCGGCAGCAGAGGGCAATCGTGGTTACTGAGGTAATCGGATTTTTGGTGTCTGGACACTGCACAGGTCCCATTTCAACTGGATTTTCTGGTCAAATACCAGACACCTGGCAACCCTACACAATAGGCCACTTGGATACCCAATTGGTCCTGCAGCATCTCTCTCTCTCTCTCTCTCTCTCTCTCCCATTTCCCTCATATCACCCTGTGTCCCGTAACTTTTTATTACTGGCCCTTCTCTCTCCTTTTCCTGGAGAGTTCTGATGCATTCTTCAGTACTCTCCCTTTCTTTCTGACTGCTGGAATAAAAGAAATAATCTGTCAGTCAAGCCCAAGCCACATGGGCTTGAAATGCTTGGTACGAACATTCCTTTTCTTCTCCCTTTTTCTGTTAAAGGGACATCAGCACATTTTGTTTGCTGTCGGGAACAGAAACCACCGGTACCAACTGTGAATGCTTAAGGCTGGGATTTTCAAAGTCAGTCCTTTGATTGACTTTACTAGGCTTTGGTTGAGGCCTTGTACAGTTACTGTATTATCATATTACTATTAATATAGTACCAATCTCACAAACTACTGCTCTCACTGACATGGGTAATTTAGTGCCAGGGCATTCCCAGTAGCATCTAGCTTCCTGCAGTATTTTGGCCCAGACTTCCTTTTTTCACATTCATCTTGTCAATATGGAAAGTAAGTACAGTCAATACTGCACTGAAGGGAATCCAGAACATTAGCACCAGAACAACTACCAAGAGAAGCAGTTCTAGCTATTGTGCAGTAATGTTAGCTGCTTCAGATTGAGAATTTGCTTCTACTGCTACATCACATAAAATAAGGGCTTTGGGGACCTGTGAGACCCAGAATGCATTTATGGACCACCTGATCCTATAAATATTGACATTTATTCCAATTAGTGCAAGAGAATAAGAACAAATCCAAGCAAACTCTCCATCAAGATAACTGTCAGAAGGAGCAGGAGGAAAAGGTTTGGGAACAATGTAGTTGGCATTTATACCCTCTGTTTACATACATTCCACATTGTGGAAGCAGAGAAACTCTGTTATTCTCCGACAACATGAAGGAAATTGCCTTAATTGATTTAGAGAATGTCTTTCTTGTCTGGTTGCAGGTGTCTACCTCTTTGGATACATCTACCAGCTACTTTGGGGGCCTGATCCTGCAAATATTTGCACAAGTGAGTAACATTCCTTGTGTGAGCACTTGCTTTGCAATCAACATCAATTATTTTGAAAACAACTGCTTTCACAGGCAAATGAAGTTGATGACATGAATAAGTGTTTCTGGGCTTGGACCCTAACTCTTAAGTCTGGTAAATAGCAGGGCAGATATGTAAAATACCAAATAACAACTTCTAATCTCCAGATCAGATATGTACCTTAAATGTTCCTAGATAGTACCCAAATGTTCCCATATATGAAAATAATGGTGTCTGTATTTTTACATCAGACAGAAGCTAGAGGAGTGTGCTATGTTTTGTTGCCAAGTTGCTTATTGCATGTTGATAGGCTCTCATGAAAAAATAGACTTACAGCATGACAATGATGACTTGTGATGACTTTGGTGAGATAATTGGACTACTACTATTAGCTTGTAAACAGCTTGATGACTTGTCTACCAGAGGTTGACTCAGGGTAGATGTCAGCTTTCCTTTCCTGTAGCTCAAGGAGAGGAAGGAGGAGGGAAAGGAGGGGGAAGAGGAGAAAGAAATAGATGTAAAGCTTTTTTCCTCCTGAATACTACTTTACTGTTTGCAAATTAAACCCCAGCCTAGTTTAAACCCTCCTCCCCTGCAGATCTGTGCACCCTTTGAATGCATCTTATGGTTATTACATCAAAGACACAGCAAATTGTTCTATAATTCAGTTTACAAATTCTGCAAAGCCTGCACAACAAATACATAAATAAACAAACAAACAAACAAATAAATAAAATAAAGGCTTAATATCTAGAGAAAGGCAAGCATTTATTTTATAAAGTTATTAACATCTTCGTTTTCAAGGAGGAATTATTTTTTTCTTACTCTTCATGAAACAAAGTTTTTGCTTAGACTGATAAAACTGTTTAAAGTAAATTGTGCTCCCTCTGTGCTCAACACCTGATTTCATCTGCAGCCCAGTAAGAGATGCCATCTCCCATGATGCCCTGCAAGAATTGCTAGGCTCAGCTGAAACAGAACTCAGTTGCTTTGACACTGAACATCTGGTGGGGTGTTTATTTGTTCTATTGCTCTTTTTAAATGAATGTGAAATATCAGAAGTCTCAGTAAAATTAGTTTTCCAGCCATCAGTGCCTAGAGCCAGTTTAATAATCTGCTCAGTGTATTTCTAGCATATGATATTACTTTGTAACTTATAATAAGAGAAGAAAAGTAAGACACTGCCTGGCTCATTTGAAAAATTGTTTAGCATAATTGTATTTTAAAATTCACCAGGCTTATTTCAAAATCAAAACCCGTAACTGTTTAGTGGAGAATTGAGCTCTGCTTCAGTCTAAACAAACTATTCATCCAATGGATTGGATTTACATAAACTTGGTTTTGTTTTCTAATAACAGCCCACAGGGGCTAATACTTGTTAATGTCTATTTAATCCACTTTTGTCTCAGAGCTTTGACTAAAGTCCCCCTATCCTATTCCCTGCCTTAAACAATTATTAGATCTAGCAATTTGCTTGCCAGTCTCTTACTAAACTAAAAGAATGGATATAGTTAATGAAGGGGCAATATTGCTCAGAGCAGGAATTGCAATATCATAGGCCCTGATTCAGGAAAGAATTTAAGCATGTATTGAAATCTATCCCTGTTCAGGAAAGTTCTTAGGTATGGACTTAAGTCCCATTGACTCTAACTGGATTTAATAATCTGCTTAAAGTTAAACATGTACTTATGTGCCATTGCTGAATAGGGATGCTTTCCTAAATTGGGGTAAAATGCAGCACTTCCATATAATATGCTGTACATTTTCATCCAGAGAAGGAGAGCAACTGTGATCTCCTGGCTTGGAAGCTGAATTAATAAATGTTAAATGTGTCATTTGTCAAAAGCTAATAATTTTTGTCACTGAATGAAAAATATAACTTCAGCAATTTTGTATTTTCTTCTTGGTGTCGATGCTGTTGAAATTAAATTGTTTCCAGGCATGGGGTATGATTTCTTTCTTGTCAAAAATTACTCTTCAATTTAGTTTTCTTGGGGAAAAGAATCACTGAAACTGGAATGAAGAACAGTCCTTTATCCGTCAAGAAGTTCATTTAAGGAAGGTTTCAGTGAGATGAGAAGAAAGATAATGGAAAAATGACTTTCCTTTGGAGCTGGGTTAATTCTGAGAAATTGAGTTAAAGCTGAAGAATGTGAGATACAATGTAATTAGTGTGATACTAATGTGGTACATGTCAAGAACCATGAGGAAAATTAGAGGTGCTATGAGAGAGGAGCACACATCACCTTTTTTTTTTTCATAGTCAATCCAGAATTCTTTTACAGACACTGTATAATTTTGTTGCACTGAGTTGTTCTTTTCCAGATGTTTAGGGACAAATTCTGCTCTCAGCTATACCAGTGTGACTGAAAGGGAGATTGCCCAAGGTATTACTCGTACACTGGAGTATGTGCATATCAATATCTAGGGACAAATTCTGCCCATTGTTACACTGATGCACATATAGAATAACTCTTGTGATTTCCTGGGGGGTTACTCTGGATTACCAGGTGTAATTGAGAACAGAATTTGTTCTCTAATCTTCAGCCTACTGTTATGCTCTATTTAACTCTCCCCATACTCAGATTAAAATCACATGCTTTTGCAGGGAATGAATTTTTTAAAATGGGAACCATACTTTATTTCTTATGTAAAATTTCACTAAAAATGCTCGACTGACAACCCATTGAGTAACTGTGGAGGTGACACTGGTGTAACAGTACTGTATTTCTACTCCAGTCAGAAATTAGTGATATTTGTCTGTTATTTTAAAGAATATCAAAATTTACCGAAAATAAATCAGTCAATACTGGAAATTAATAAAAGAATTGAGTCAGATGTTCAGCTGATGTGAATCAATATAGCTGTATTGAAATCAATGGAGCTGTATCAATTTATACCTCAAATCTGATCTATTGTATGTTATGGTAATAAAAGGGCCAAATCTTCAGCTGGTGTAAACCAAAGTAACTGTGTTGATTCCAATGGAGCACACCAAATTTCATCAATTGAGGATTAGGCCTAGACTATTAGTACATGTGTAGATGTTGACTACATTACATAACACTTAACTCATTAAGGATTAAGCTAAATTGAGTCTTTCCTTCCTTCCCTTCCTCCCTTCTTCTGAAGTTAAGGCTGAAAATAAATTCTGGTTACTATGATAGAGAGAGACAGTTAACTATGTACAGCAAATGTTTTCGTTTTTTGTTTTTGAGTAACCTGCAGTTTCTTTCAGTGATCCTATTTGCCTGTATGGCTACTGAAAGGAGGCTTTTCCAGGTGGCAGAATAAATGCCAGTCCATAAATTGTATCCAGTGTTATAGCCATGTTGGTCCTGGGATATTAGAGAGACAGGTTGGGTGAGATAATATATTTTATTGGACCACAGAGCTCTGCTTCAGTCTGAGAAATGTACTCTGGACTACACTAGAGAGTTAGGTTGACACAAGGCAGCCTACATCAACCCAACTCTGTAAGTGTCTACACTAAAATTTTGCTCCTGCCTATGTAACTCTCATGCTACACTGACTTAATAATTCCACTTCTGTGAGAGGTCAGTGTTGATGTAGTTATGTCGACTCAATGTCAGTGTAGACACTGCATTGCTTGCATCAACTGTTGCTGGCTTTCAGAAGCTGTCCCACAATGCCCCACACTGACAGTTCAATCAGTGCAAGCATTTCTGGTGAGGACGCGCACCTCCGACACAAAGAGCAAAATGTAGACATGCACTAGTGATGTAATTATTGCAGTGGCTGCATGATGATGTAAATTAGGTCGACTTAATTTTGTAGTGTAGATGTGCCCAGAGTGTCACAGCTAAATACAAGGTGGAACAGATTGTTTAGCATAAGTAGTTATCACATATTTCAAGGGACCATTCAAGATGAAGTTGTCTGTTAATACCTCTCCAGCCAGAGGGGGGGAAAGGGGGAAAAACTGGGGGGAGGGGAGGGTTTAGTGGATTATAGATTATTGTAATAAAACATAAATCTAGTGTCTCTATTCAGTCCATGATTTTTTAGCATCTAGCAAAGATATGAATTTAAGCTCCCAGGCTCATCTTTTGAAGGTGTTATGCAGGTTTCCTTTGAGGATGAGGACTGAGAGGTTAGATGTAGAGTGATTGCTTACTGTTCCCCCTTCACCCCCCACTTTTTCCCCCTCTCTACAACTGGAAAGATGTTAACAGAGCACTTCACCTTGAATGGTCTCTTGAAATATGTGCTAACTACTTATGCTAAACAATGTGTTCTACCTTGTATTTATCTGTGACACTCTAAGTACATTTCCCAGCCCTGAAGAAGAGCTCTGTGTAAGCTCGAAAGCTTGTTTCTAGTTGGTGCAATAAAAGATATTACCTCACCCACCTCAGTTTATAAATTAGCAGTCACTGGCTATATACATATTAGTTTACTGTGTCTTGAATAATCTCAGTTGAGATGTTGTTACAGCTAAGTAGAGGAGTCAGTATTGTTGCTGCTGCTGTCAGGAAACCCCAAGGACAATTCAGATTCTTCCCATCTTTCATGCTGAAGTAAAAATTCCTTGTTTTAAAATGTATAAACAAGTCATGAACATGTAACTAGTGTCACTAAAATAGATGCCCCATGCATCTTAGTATACGGAACAAGTGTGGAAAATCAAACAAGAGTGTGAAGGTGAAGCCTGCCAGCATTTGAAATCAAATCGATATCAGTGAAGAAAGAAAATGAATGGGACCTGCTAATGCATCTCAGTATGTGGATGCATGTATCTTTAATTTCAGCAACACCATGGCAGCTTGTTTTCAAGGATTTTCTCGTGTCATCACAAGACAGGCGGTTGCAATTTAGCCTTTGATAACCCCATAAGGGAGAGACATTTCATTTATACACAACATGCAAGATTTAATTTAATAACAAAATGTACTGTATATAGGGAGGCACATTTTCAAAATGTTTTTGAAATTCCTTTATTTTTTTAAATTCCAAAGATGATTTGTCACATATTAGTGATGAAACTGATAGATTTCACGTAAACCAATAAGGTTATTGCATGCTCAATTTACTCCACCATATCTGTTTCCCAAGTGACAAGCTTCATTAAGGATAATTCCTGTGGAAAACATCTTTCAGCTTGTTGTTCTCCCCTGGGCATATTCCCAAAGCATTTGGTAATGACTGATTTATTCTACAGCACTCAAGTATTCTGTAAATGCTCATTTGCTTACATGGTGACTACAATACGCACTGCAGGCTTTAATTGGTAAATATAGTGTCACAACAGTATTATTTCCATATGCCTGTAAATATCACAGGGCAGGCGACATCATGCCATCAGTGTATAAACAAATCTCCATAATGAAATTAACAGAGAGTTTTGCTTAAACTTCAGTGGCACAGAGTAACCCATAGTGATTACAGTACGTTCATTAGTAATTTCGATTTTACTGGCCTGGTGGTTTAAAATACAGAAACAAGAATGTAATTAGCCTATAAACACATAGGTTTTACCTCCTATTTATTTACCATGACAGTATAGCACCTTCCTCATCAAAATATTCCAGTAGTCAGCATCTAGAATGAAAGTAATAAAAATATATTATAAAGTCATTCTCACTCCTTCTCTGGTCCAATGAATATTTAATTATTCATTTTTTTAATTAAAGTGGAACAACTTCAAGAGTAGAAAAATCTAGGGGAGAATGTCTTTATCTCTTTATTAAGGTTCTCCCCAGTAATTTCCTTCAGGAGAGGGCATGCTTTGCTTCCCCACCAAACCTGGCAGATCTTCAGGAATCTGTGAGAGGTCAGGACCATTTCAAGGACCAAATTTGTCCCTTCATTGGAGTTCCACCAGGGACTAATTTGTTCCAGTGGCCACAAATCTGCTAACATGTAATCTAGAAAAGTCTGTACTTTGAAAAGCCCACAGACACTATGAGTGGATGCCACCACAAAAATATTTTACAATGAATACGCTTGAAGAGCTGAATTAAACTCATCAAGGAACATAAATTGACAGTGAAAACTGAAAATCTACGTGGACACAATTCCCTTTTAGTTCTTAGGTGTGGCACAGGACTGATAGCAACATGAGGTTGTCAGGCAAGAATTAAAATGTAGCTAACAACTAAGACAGAAACCACAGATCAAGCAGGAATGCTTCAGTAGCTCAAAAGGCGCTGACAACTGTAAACACTTCATAAGCTTATATGGTCAATGCCCACCCAGTAACTCAGCTCTTAGAACAGAAAAAACCCTCCCTTCACAGCCCACCGGATATCTGTAAGCACTCATCCCTACCCCCCCCCCCCCACACACACACACCGCCTCCTTCTCCCACAAGGTAGCCATAGATGTTTGATACAATTAGGATGACCTCTATATGTACATACTGTTCCTATTTTTATCTTTGTTCAGGGCTCTCTCTTGACTTGTAACAATGTCTGTCTCTGTATATACAGATAAATGCAAATGAATTGATAAGAGAATGTATATAACTGGCCACGGTGGCACCATATTTTTGAAGCTGTTTATCAGTCTTCCCAGTACCATGAATAAACCCCCTTCAGTATTGTCTGTGCTTGCCTGATTCTTGGGGAAAAGAATCTTTTTGCCTAACAGTTTTGGCGCAGCGAGCAGGGTGTGATTGGGAATCCTCAGAGAGTTTCTCATAACCAGGGATAGAGGTGAGTACCCTTTTACTTACCACCTCTAGCGCACACCTTGGTTTGGGACTCCCCAAGACACCCCTTTGCACCCCTTTTTAATACAAACCACATATAGGACGCACGGAGAAGAGGACTGAACGGGACTGTGTTTGTGGCCAAGTTTTTGGGGTGCAGGGATCACTGGAGGCAAAGGCTGCACTGCCAGCATTTTTGGGGTGCAGGGATCGCTGGAGGCGAAGGCTGCACTGCCAAGGTTTTGGGGGTGCAGGGATCGCTGGAGGCGAAGGCTGCACTGCCAGCATTTTTGGGTGCAGGGATTGCTGGAGGCGAAGGCTGCACTGCCAAGGTTTTTGGGGTGCAGGGATTGCTGGAGGCAAAGGTTGCACTGTTAGGTACTGAGCACCAGAGTGTGTGCTGCAGTAGACTAAGTACAAGGGTGTGCTCAGTCAGTCTCCCCTGAAGCGCCGCTAAAGTGGGTTTCAGGAAGCTGGGATACATTATCATATAAGTTACCCCAGAATGTGTCAACGATTCCCTCTACGGGAGGGGGACTCATTGCTGTGCCCGACGGTGCACCAATGATACCCTCTATAGGAGGGAGGCTCATTGACTGCCTCCGGGGAACATCAATGATGCCCTCTATGGGAGGGAGGCTCACTGATTTTATAAAAGGGAAAAATGAGAAGGTTCAAAAGATGATGGCAAAAGATGGATGGAATGAGGGTATGAGTATGATAGACAGCGTGTTGTGGTGGTCTGGTCAGACGAAAGGAAGATTAGAGAAGGGGATTGTAATAATGTATTGCAAATATGAAAGGAAATTACAAGTTGGAAATACTCCAAAAGGCTCTTACATCAGAACTGAATCAAAAGGCAGATTTCAACCGCAAGCTGAGTAAGCTTGAAGCAGAAAACAAGTCTCTAAAAGCAAAACTGAAAGAAAATAACTCCTCTGCACACTGTATTGTTGCTAGCATACAACAAAAGGGTAATTTCACCGACTTTGGTTTAGGCAGTGATACTGATAAAGACCAAAATGAAATTAATTGGAAACACCTTGAGAAACAAATTCAAAATTGGAACCTGGCACACACGGGGGAAGATCAAGATAATTGGCCCCTCCTCCTCCCCCCCCCCTTTTAACCCAGAATTAAGAGCCAGTGCTCCCTTGGCCCAAGTGACCAGTTGGTGGTCAGGGACAGGTGAAAACAGTGGCTCATAATACTTATAAGTACACTCCTCTCAGCACAGAGGAAATGAGGGGCTTACTGAAAGATCTCCCTGATCTAAAGCCCAAAGACCCAAATTTGATATGCTGGAAAAGAATAAGCCAGATGGTTACCACCTATATGTTACATCCCAGGGATCTTTATATCTTAACAAAAGCTAAATGCCCCGATCTATCATGGGCCAAGATCCCTACAGAAGGACACTGAAACGGCATTTGGACCTCTGTTAAATTTGAATCTGAAAATGATATGACCCGTGTCTGCACTGAGTTTAAAGAAGCCATCCAAGAAGCCTTGGGGAACAGAGCCGGTAATTGGGGAATGATTGTGGACTGCGTACAAGCAAGTATTTTGAGAGAAAATGGGAGATGTATTCCAGCAATGCAGGCATTGCGGACTGAAAGAAAACTGATCGGGCATTTCTAAAAATGTTAAAGGAAGGTTTTAACTCCCACCTGCAAACAGCCCTTAATTTGGGAGTGAACCCAGGCTCTGATTATGAATCCATCTGTATGTGGGCCTCTGAATGTGAAGCCAGACAAGCTAAAGAGATAAGGAGCAAGGCTACTTGCGTTTCTGTGGTAACAGCAAAAAGTAATTTAGCCTGCTATAATTGTGGGTGTCTCGGGCATACCCAAAAGAACTGCAGGAGCAAGGCCCAAAAGCCTAGTCAGGGACAGAATCATGACCAGTTGAATCCCTGCAGCACCTCCCTGCCCTTTCAATCTGGTCCTGGTCCCGTACCCCCTACCCCCCACCTCACAGTGTTTTGTATGTGGGGAAACTGGACATTGGGCAGCTGGATGCCCAAGCCGAGTAACCTTGGGCAACAGGCCCCAACCAGTATCTCAACCAGCTGCCAACCCTTACTCACACCTAAGCAAAGAGGAAATGGCCAGGCTTTTAAATTCCATGATCCAGTGGCCCGCCCTTGCTCGTCAGTACTGCTAATGCAGATATAAATCCCTCAAGGCCACACTCACAAGCATGGATAACGGCCCGGCCATGCACAATTCTCATGGACACGAAAGCATCTGTTTCCATTACTGACCTCTCCCTCCCCACTACTAAACAGTATATTGCTATTTTAGGGGTAGGAGGTGCACAGCTCATGGCTTATAAAAGCTACCCTGTTCTTGTAAAATCTAATCTATTCTTCTGGACTCCGGTATTATTTATGTAGTTACAAATGCAGAGGGAACTATTTTGGGCATGGGCGTCCTCTACGACCTTGCAGCAACTCTTAACCTTGCTCAGAGTACAGTTACTGATAAACTTATGCGTCACTCATACCATTCTTCTCCGTAATGATACATAATTTTCTTCTCTTGCAACTGCCAAATCTGTGGCTTTCACTTGGGACACCTCTCACCCTTTTCAAGAATTATGTTCCAGGTTCCCCTCTGTTTGGGCAAAGAATAAGCTGTCTTGCAGCTTAGTGCCTGCTCATCTCTGCCCACCCATCCAGGTTACCAGTCAACTCCCTCCACCTACCAAGCAATACCCTCTCAAACCTGAGGCCGTGGATGCGGTAGGTAACATTATTCACTCTTTACTTCAGCAAGGTATACTGGTTCCTTGTGAAAGTGCACCCTCTTAAGCCCACACATTACAGTTACACACTTTAATCTTCTTAATCCTGCTACTTTGATGCTGACTACAGAGGAATCTCATCAATTCTCTGACACTGCACAGGAATATATCAAATGCCTAAATAAAGTCTTGCACCCCCTGAGACTAACTGTCCAAGACAAACAAGAAGCCCAGAACCCTCCAGGGACCCCTCCTGAGGAAGATCAGGTCATGGTAAGAACATACAACCCCGGGGTATTTCAGCCAAAATACTCTGGCCTGCACATGGTATTGACCCATACAGATACCTCTATAAAAGTGCAAGGAATTCCAACATGGGTCCATAAAACCAGAATTAAAATGTATAAATAAATTCATTTTGTTTATATTGTATCCTTTTAGGTAACAAATGTGACTCCCCACATTAATCCTCCTAGCAAACATACCTGATGCAGCCTCCTGGGACCTGCCCTTGGTACATGTTACACAAGATACCTGTTTCAAAGCTGGCCAGTATGTGCAACTCCCTACAGGAGGCAGCGGTGAATGGGCAAAGAAACCAGACACTTGGCTTACCCCCAGACTGGACCACCTGGGACCTATTGTGGTTACAGCTCGCCTCCAAAAACATCCAGGCTCCAAGGTCTCAATCCGACTATCACAGCCTAGGAGTAGTCTTCAGCTCCCTCCCTGCATCTCACCGGATCTGGACTGTAACTGAGTATTTAGCTTCAGGGGATGTGGGCACACACATATAGGACCCCCAATTTTGGGATGCAAGATCACAGAATGTTGGGAAAAGAGCCAAAAGACAGAAACGTAGCATGTTAGGTGACATTGGAGAATTTTTTGGAAGCTCCAATTCCATACTAAATACACTTAATTTAAATTCTGAAAGGTCATACGATTCTTGGGTCAAAGGCCAAACCACCCAAGCCCTTAAGCATATTAACACCAGGTTATCTTATGCTCTAACTGCAATTGATGTAGCCATAGAGGATTTTTACAAAATCATTGAGAAAACCTCAAATGCTATAGTCAACCTGGCCAAGTCACAAGCTAAAGGTCGTGCTTATGATATGCTGGCTCATGATCTGTTTAACATTGCAAAAGAAAACATATTAGATGTATGCCTGGGTGTTTCCCCGTCTGATACCTTTTCCTCCCCCACCCTTGCCCACATTGCAGGCATTTCTACTCAACTGATAGTAGCCTCTTTACTTCCTCCAGACTCACCCTTCTCCTTTAATTTCCTTCTTGTGTACCCTTCTGTTATCCCTACCCATGTGTTTCCTTCTTCTTTCCGTTTTAAGTCTATTGGATATGTAACTAACAATATGGTGTACAAAGTAGAGCTGTCTGGATACCTGGCACCATCCCCCGGTAACGCTACACTGATGAGAACCGCAAACTGTTGTACAAAAACGGACAGTTACATCGTGTATTCCTGTTCTACCCTTTGTCGTTTAACCTCAGCCTCTTCTGTTCTTGTGGATGTCCTTCCTCTTGCAGATGGTGAAGTTGCTGTACAAGTATCCGCTACTCAGTGGTGTTTCATCACCGCTGCATCTTATTACATGTACGGACCATTACAGTGCCAGGAAAACGCTTCCATGTGCCTGCAGATTACTGACTCATTTATCCCAGGTGATGTGCACCTCCTCGGCCGTGTGTTCACTAAAATGACAGTGGCTCCTTGGTGGTATAACAACCTATACCTAACAACACACCGGTTCAACTGGCCAAGGAGCTACTCTTCAAAGTGGTCCTGACTGTTGCTTCTGCGTTTACCACCGTTCATAACCACGTCACCAAAGGTCGCATTGAAGTCCAGTTCTCCAATCAAACTATCACCTGACTCGAAGATCCTGTTTATAATGCATCCTACAGCCCCATCTCCTGGTGGACCATTGTCCGAATAACAGCTGCTTCTATATTTGTGTTACTAACCTCTCTGGTCATTGTGGATACTTTAGACACATGCTTAAAAATCTTACTATGTTTCCTACCTTTACCCCCTTTCCCCAATTCCCCTCTCCTTCCCCCTCCCACCTCTCTTGGGCAACCCTAAAACAGATCATGCATATCAAAGCATTTAAAGTATTGACTTTATCTCATCTAAAAGTTTGATATGTCAACAGGAGGGCATTGTCAGGCAAGAGTTAAAATTTAGCTAACAGCTAAGACAGAAACCGCAGATCAAGCAGGAATGCTTCAGTAGCTCAAAAGGCACTGACAAGTGTAAACACTTCATAAGCTTATATGGTCAATGCCCACCCAATAACTCAGCTCTTAGAACAGAACAAACCCTCCCTTCACAGCCCACCGGATATCTGTAAGCACTCATTCCTACCCCCACCCCCGCCTCCTTTCCCCGCAAGGTAGCCATAGATGTTTGATACAATTAGGATGACCTCTATATGTACGTACTGTTCCTATTTTTATCTTTGTTCAGGGCTCTCTCGACTTGTAACAATGTTTGTCTCTGTTTGAATTGATAAGAGAATGTATATAACTGGCCATGGTGGTACCATATTTTTGAAGCTGTTTATCAGTCTTCCCAGTACCATGAATAAACCCCCTTCAGTATTGTCTGTGCTTGCCAGATTCTTGGGGAAAAGATTCTTTTTGCCTAACAAGATATTACAACATGCACAATATGTTGTTACTGTCTATGTTATGCAGGATTTCAGACAAGATGAACTTAATGGTCCCTTCTGGTCTTAAAATCTATGAATCATCAACTAAGGGCTTGTCTCCACTTAAAGTGGTGCCTCTGTAGCGCTTCAGTGAAGATGCTACCTATGTTGATGGGAGGGCTTCTCCCATTGCTGTAGGCACTCCACCTCCATAAGAGGTGGTAGTTAGGTTGATGGGAGAATTCTCCCATTGACCTAGCACTAGCTACACTGGGGGTTAGGTCAGTTTAACTTCATTGCTCAGGGGAGTGGATTTCCTAGTGTAGCCCAGGCCTCAGAATTTAATTCTTAACATTCTGTGATGGGGGGGCATAAACCCCACATTGGTTAACCATGGTTTAACAGGAGCCTGAGACCAAAGAGGCCACTTGGGGGTACCTGGTGGGGTGACAGGCTTAATTGGTGATTGCACACAGTTGGAGAGGAGCTGGATCTTCAGAAAGGTAAGAGCAGGGGGCAGGGGGAAGAAAAGCTAGGGAGGAGACCCAGGAGAAAGGGAATTAATTTTCTTAGGCCTGGTTTGCACTAGCAGCATTTAAAGTGTGAACAACACCTTAGGCAACAGGCTGAGAGAATCCTTGGAGTCAGAACTTGAGGGACCTGAGTCAGGAGGGAGCCTGGGCTCTGAAAGAAGAGTCAGCAAGAACTATGCAGGCATTAGGCTGAGCCCCACCAAGACGCTCCGAAGAAGGAGGGCATGGGACCAGGAAGGGAAGTCTGGGAAGCTAAGAGAGTGAGGGAAGCTTGCTAGAAGCAAGGAAAACTCTGGGTAAGGACAGTCAGTCAAAAGGCAAAGGTTACAGGGGATGGCAATTCTTACTGCAGCAGGCCCGAAAGAGGTTTCAATAGGGAGCTGAGACTGAGAAAGTATGAAGACTGTGGGAAACAAGGGGCTCTTGCTGTGGTGAGCCCGAGACAGGGTTCCATAAAGTCTTGGGGAGTTAAGTAGGACTAGACATACAGGAGTTGAGATTTCATTCTGTGGTCTACACTGAAAATTCTCTGTAAGGATCCATGGGTCTTAGTAACTCCCAGAAAGAGGGTCTGAAGAGACTGAACTTTGGGTATTGTTTTATGTAGACTTGAGTCTGTAATAACCTGAAAGAGGTGTGGACTTAAATATGACCTGTCCAGGGACTAAGTCATGGGAAGAGGATTCATGCTTTCACTTTTGTAATTTCAGATTTATTCCTTATTTTGCATTTTTGTTGCTTTTGTTCATTTAAGTCAAACACTTAGGTCCAGAGTCTTCTCTCAGCTAAACTGGTGTAGCTTCTTACTCTATTGTTACTTTAATCCCTGAGATGTATGAGGTCATGTACAAACATGCAGGAATAAACAGTGTGGGATTTACAAAAGTGCCAAAGTGATTTAGGGGTGTAAGTCCCACTGAAAGACTTTCAGTGACTCTTCTGCTAAGTCATTTGGGCATCTTGAAAATCCCATCCACAAGGCCTCCCCTAAAGACCTTACAATTAAAAATATGGCCCTTGGGGGTCAAATAATCAAATATTAGTTGTGCCCCAAAAATGTGTACGTTGCATCTACAAATCAGAAATGTAGGTAAACTGAGCAACTGCATGGCTGAGCCCTTCCCCAACCATCCCACCCACCCCAAGAGCCTTATTCTACTCTTTCGCACTCTCATATGACTCCTGTTGACATCAGAGTTTGGTACACATCTGAGGGTATAATTTGCCTCAGGAACAGATTCCACTCTAATTTACACTGGAGTTAATATAAAAGCAACTCCATTGACAATGTGTCTGCAGCCATGACTGACAACATCGCAAACCGGAAAGGGTTGGGGTCCAGTCAAGCCTCTACTGCAAGTCCCGCTTCTGAGGGAGCTAGGGTTTTAGAGGCACAGGGCCCAGAGAAAATCTTCCACATGGGCTAGAGACAAGGGCAGTGCCAGCCTCTTCCCCGTGGAGCGGCGGGTTGAGGTGGGCTAGACAGAAATTTGTGGAGGGCTGCGCTATACATCTTGTGGGCACACACCACCCTTAGTTCTGCAGTTCTGTGTTGCTGCTGGTGGTGGCGCTACCTTCAGAGTGGGGCACCCAGCCAGCAGTCACTGCTCTCTCTCTGCTTTGCTTTCAGAGCTAGGCAGCTGGAGAGTGGCCTCTGCTGGCTGGGTGCCCAGCTCTGAAGGTAGCACTGCTGCCAGCAGCAGCACAGAAGTAAACATGGCATGCCATACCATGCTACCTTTACTTTTGCATAACCTTTGACCTTTGCACTGGGAGGGGTGACTACGAGAGGCTAAGGGAAATTTTAGGATGGCTATAGCCCACGCTGCCCCTGGATAAAGTTGTCAATATATCTAGAGAGAGTAGTCCTTTAAGAATTCTCCAACTTCCTCTAGGTTAAAGAAACACAGTAGTAGCTGTGGCAGTGATTGCCAGCAGCACCAGGGGGCAGCATCCTTATGCCCTAGGGAACACCTATGAGGTTGACATTTCTGCACTGTCAGCTGGTTTGTGGGATTCAGAAACTGTGCATCTGATTACTAAATATACACATTGTCATAACTATAAAGGGAAGGGTAACAGCTCTCCTGTGTACAGTACTATAAAATCCCTCCTGGCCAGAGACTCCAAAATCCTTTTACCTGTAAAGGGTTAAGAAGCTCGGGTAACCTGGCTGACACCTGACCCAAAGGACCAATAAGGGGACAAGATACTTTCAAATCTTGGGCGGGGAAAGGCTTTTGTTTGTGCT